>NC_087065.1:40731740-40797097 GCF_963678635.1 Symsagittifera roscoffensis
GGAAGATACATATCGACGGAAAATAAAACTAAGTCCTAAGACGACTGGCTTACGTCTAAACAGAGCTTTATATGCTTTTCACAGTCTCTACCAAGCCAGTACTTTTCGGTGGTCTTTTCTAACATCGGGTCGACAAAAACGTTACTGCTTTCGGCTTCGGTCAAAACACTCAAATTAACTAGATTACATGCACAAATAGTGAGCTCATGGCTGGGTCTCAGTATCCCCAGACCACGAGGTCACTCCTAAAAACAGGGCTACTACTATTTATTATATTACTATTGTTTTTGTTCAGTAGATAAAAATCATCATCTCCATCGAAGATGGATCAACCCTTTCCCCCAACTCATAGCTTCTCATCCTTATCAAAATGAATCCAGTTGTTAATTAAATTCAATTCAGGACATGACAAGAAGCTAAAATTTTATATAACAGGATAAAAGTTTCATTCCCGAAACCCTTCCGGATTCTTGAATCCACAGAATCAAGTATGTGAATCTTGATTTCTCCGTAATCCGGAAGGCTGTCTTCCACCCTTCACCGTTGTCTGCAACGGCCTTGCAACTATTGTAGCGACACAATAGTTGCAACTCGGAACGTTCTCTGTCAGCTCCGTGATTTGTTGTCGTTTTTTATCACAATTTCCGCACTTCTCGCAATCGCAGCTAATGTTGTTCTGTTGCTTTTCAGCTTTTCTGCCAAAATGGCCGTTTCTGACGTTTCTCAGAAATGTTACGTAATTTAAAATTTATGAATTTCCGAATCCTTCAACCTTCACGTTTTGTTCAATCGTTCGAATAACGTTCTTAATCCTCCAAAATCACCAACTCGGAAGGCTCGCTGCTAAAAATGACTAAACTGCAGAGATTGCATTTTGGCACATTCTGGTCGAATGTCACACACTACCCAGACAGTCCAGTCAATGTCCTCATTGAATCACGCAATATTCGTAAAATAGATACAGTGTCATCGAACAGAATTTACAAAATGCACGAAATTACTTTTATCCACGTCACATCGACTCACTGCAGAATATAATTGGCATCATACCACATCACTATAGCCTTCAAATTCTTTCCTTAATCTGCACATTGAAAATATGACCTAAGATAAAAACATATTTTCTGACTTCCAATGTCAATGTCCCGATTAAAACTTTTTCTCTCAGATTTAAATGGTGTTGGCTTGCAGGACAGTCCTGCCAGCCAACAAGCTAAAATTATCCTGCTATGCTTCTTCCCTTCGGAAATTTTGCTTTTTATTGTCCTGAATATTAAAACTAAGAAACTCTGTGGTTCGAAAGAACAATGAAACAATCTCCCTCTTCGAGAGATTACCCAAGCCTTCTATGTCACCACAAAGTGATCAGTTCTCCTAACTGATTAAAAACAGTCATGTAGGCTGGAATATTTAAATATACTCCTTCACTCAAGCCTTTCTAAATAAATAGTAAGTGAACGTCTCTAAAGCCACTAAACTAAAACCAAAATGCTAATTTATAAATGCAACAATATCAAAACTCAACTAAATGTTTCAGTTTTCAATTACAACTTGGTTGCTTGTTTTCTCACTTGAGTTTTTTCACACACATAAAACAATTCTGAGTTTTAACTTTTTCATCATCACTCCTTTGTTTTCGTCGTTTAGAAGTTCTAAGACTTCTAAACTCTTCAGGTTTCATCTCTTTTTGCATCTTGTTTTTCGGTCATTCGTCAATGTTCCATTTCTTCCTCCTGTGATACTGTCTCTGCACTCTCAGTTTCCGTATCCTGCAACACGTCGTTAGCTATCCTGACGCTGCTGGAAGGCGTCCTCCAACACTTCTGCTCTTCTACCCTCTGTTTGCAACAAGGTAGGGGATCCACGTTAGATTCTCTGTTCCTGCAGAAGCTGTTGTGGAGACACAACGTCACGTTTCTCTCCAAATCTTCCTTTAACATCTCTGCCTTCTCCTTTCCACTACGTTCACTCGTCCTGGAAATTCTTTTCACAGCGGTGGTCACTGCATTCCGATGAGTCACGAGAGCTCGCTTGAAAGCTCCTGCTCCACTGTACACCCTGCCGTGCTTCGACATATGCTTTTTCGCATATTCGTACAACCATGCAGTCATGTTAGCTCTGAACCATGGCATCAATCGTTTCCTTGCCCATATCTTCTTCACTTCCATCGGAATGTTTAGAATTTTGCACATTGTCTCAAAAAGATCTAAATCTGTTAGACAATCTAACTTCCGCAACTGTTCTCTCGTCGGTGCCTCCTGTCTGTTATTTTCTCTCACATGAGCTTCCAGCCATCGTATCGCCATCATAACTCCCACTATCACTATTGTTATGGGCTGTGATGAATCTGGTAAACCCATGGAGAGCAGCTCTCCAGAGTCCCAGATCAACATCAGATTACTACGCTTGGGATACCACCAGGTCTGCAGCAAGCAGTGGCAAGGAAACTCGTCATGTGTCAACATGATGCTCCTCCAAATACGTTTTCCCGAAGCTTCCAGTAATGGTTCCACTTCCATCATCACTCGGTGGACTTCATCATTCTCATCTACTGCATTGTAATCTGTGACAGTTGATCCTCTCTGTTTCTGTCTCTCAAAGTCATTGAAGTTCCCGCTCACATATCCCATGAACTTCTTTTCTAGTATTGACTCCAATTCTTCCTTGGTTCTCTCTGCAACTGCTGAGAACATCTTACATAGCAACTCGTAAGATTTCTCTGACATTCTCGCCGGTCTCACACACTTCGGCACTGAGAACGCTTGATCCACGATCATTCTCGTACTCTTTACGTCCACAGCCACGAAATGTACAGGGTATCTGCTCTTGCACATTGGATCCAATGTTGAACCCACCAAATATCGTGCTCCTGATGGTCTACAATAAGTCTCACTGTGTCTAATGTTCATTTTCGTCTCGATTGCTTCCCTCCATTTTCCTATGTATTTCTGCTCAGTCTGCAGAACTCCTGGGAATACTTCTACACTGATGACTGTGACCATCTCATGTTTCTGTTCTAGATTCAATAGTGACTCTAAAGAACCAAACATGCTGTAGAATCCTATTGAAGTCACTAGATTCATTTCAGTTCCTCCATGGCAATCTGCTATCAGTTCCGTATCTGTTCTTGCTTTCATCACGACGTTTCCAAACAATACCGTCAATTGCTTGTGTTGTTTCTCCAGAGTCTTCACACAGTCCAGACCTCCACAAACGTGACCCTCCAGTCCACAGACTTCCGCCAGACAGCTACCAGGTTTGACCCAGTCTTCTGGTCCCCAGCCAGGCAACTCCACTTTATCTTCTCCGTTGCTCCTAGAGGCCGTTATCATCACATTATATATGATATTAAGGTCACGCAGGTTACAGTCTGCATTCAGTCCCCTCTGCACGTCTTGTGTCGCTCGCAATATCGAGTCAGCGTTGGGACTAGGACACCATGATGGCCTCATCAATTCCCACACTGCCATCAAGCTCGTTCTCAGTAATTAATCTGAGAATCCCAACCCAAACTCCACTCTTTTGTCGGATTTTGGTACTGAAGGTGCAGTCACCTCTTCTTCCAAGACCAGTCCCAATCTGGCCTGTGGATTGTTATCGCTCTTAATCGTTACAATTCTGGACGTCCAGAATCTTAGTAACACCGCCTGCTCGTAATCGAAGAAGCAATCGCGTATGTCTTCACTCAGGAAAGGGTTGTACGCTATCCCTATGATTCCGGATACGTAGCTTAACGATTTCTTCTTGATCGGTCCACAGTATTCACTGGACTTCGGCAGTGCTCCCATAGATTCTTTAGCGAGTCTCAGCTCCTTGTTTCAGAATCTCCTGATTTCATCTATTTTTCTCATGGGTTCTAATTCCTCGGGTTCTTTCATGTTCACCCTCATCGGTTTACTTTGCTGCATATCCAGCAGTGCTAGCAAGAATAAGGCTTTCGCTCGCTCATCGCCTTCCCTCAACATCATAACACAAGTGTTCAATGCAGGTACTGAAATCTGCTCTATCAGAAATCGAATGAAACAGAGAGCGTCTCTCCGCTTCGCACACGCTACTGCTGCTCCCTCTTGGACTACCAGATCCCTCAGGTTCGTCATAAGGAAAACCTTCTCCTCTTTTGACCTCTTCCTTTCTTCTGAATCATATTCTTCGCGAGTCAGTCCCATCATGCACCAGGCGAACCTGAGTTGTAACTCTGTTCTTACGTAAGGTACTGCCACGAGAGCATGTGTTTTTGGCGTAGTCCTCGTTTCTTCTTCGAAATACCTTAATACTACTGCTTTCCATGGAAGGCTCACCAACTGCTCCATTGTTTCTGCCTGTATGTCAGACGACACCAAAGTCCCGTACGCCTTCTGCTTGAGGGTGGTGCCTTGCAACATCGTTTCCAGATAATCCTCCATGGCTTTCCCATCTTCCAGGGCCATTACATACCCTCTAGCCGAGTTTCGGTATTCTACCATCTCCATGTATCCACCGGTGGGTTCATCTATCAACACAGTCTCCGACACTGTTAGTCGGTTATATTCCACTGGTATTAGTTGTCCTGCGACACTTCCCTTTCCGTGATTCATGGGAGATGGCTTGAAGTCTTTCATTGTGCTCTCTCCACATTGGCTGTGTATTTCCATTTCTCCTTCTCATAAATATACTCCTTCACTCAAGCCTTTCTAAATAAATAGTAAGTGAACGTCTCTAAAGCCACTAAACTAAAACCAAAATGCTAATTTATAAATGCAACAATATCAAAACTCAACTAAATGTTTCAGTTTTCAATTACAACTTGGTTGCTTGTTTTCTCACTTGAGTTTTTTCACACACATAAGACAATTCTGAGTTTTAACTTTTTCATCATCACTCCTTTGTTTTCGTCGTTTAGAAGTTCTAAAACTTCTAAATTCTTCAGGTTTCATCTCTTTTTGCATCTTGTTTTTCGGTCATTCGTCAATGTTCCATTTCTTCCTCCTGTGATACTGTCTCTGCACTCTCAGTTTCCGTATCCTGCAACACGTCGTTAGCTATCCTGACGCTGCTGGAAGGCGTCCTCCAACACTTCTGCTCTTCTACCCTCTGTTTGCAACAAGGTAGGGGATCCACGTTAGATTCTCTGTTCCTGCAGAAGCTGTTGTGGAGACACAACGTCACGTTTCTCTCCAAATCTTCCTTTAACATCTCTGCCTTCTCCTTTCCACTACGTTCACTCGTCCTGGAAATTCTTTTCACAGCGGTGGTCACTGCATTCCGATGAGTCACGAGAGCTCGCTTGAAAGCTCCTGCTCCACTGTACACCCTGCCGTGCTTCGACATATGCTTTTTCGCATATTCGTACAACCATGCAGTCATGTTAGCTCTGAACCATGGCATCAATCGTTTCCTTGCCCATATCTTCTTCACTTCCATCGGAATGTTTAGAATTTTGCACATTGTCTCAAAAAGATCTAAATCTGTTAGACAATCTAACTTCCGCAACTGTTCTCTCGTCGGTGCCTCCTGTCTGTTATTTTCTCTCACATGAGCTTCCAGCCATCGTATCGCCATCATAACTCCCACTATCACTATTGTTATGGGCTGTGATGAATCTGGTAAACCCATGGAGAGCAGCTCTCCAGAGTCCCAGATCAACATCAGATTACTACGCTTGGGATACCACCAGGTCTGCAGCAAGCAGTGGCAAGGAAACTCGTCATGTGTCAACATGATGCTCCTCCAAATACGTTTTCCCGAAGCTTCCAGTAATGGTTCCACTTCCATCATCACTCGGTGGACTTCATCATTCTCATCTACTGCATTGTAATCTGTGACAGTTGATCCTCTCTGTTTCTGTCTCTCAAAGTCATTGAAGTTCCCGCTCACATATCCCATGAACTTCTTTTCTAGTATTGACTCCAATTCTTCCTTGGTTCTCTCTGCAACTGCTGAGAACATCTTACATAGCAACTCGTAAGATTTCTCTGACATTCTCGCCGGTCTCACACACTTCGGCACTGAGAACGCTTGATCCACGATCATTCTCGTACTCTTTACGTCCACAGCCACGAAATGTACAGGGTATCTGCTCTTGCACATTGGATCCAATGTTGAACCCACCAAATATCGTGCTCCTGATGGTCTACAATAAGTCTCACTGTGTCTAATGTTCATTTTCGTCTCGATTGCTTCCCTCCATTTTCCTATGTATTTCTGCTCAGTCTGCAGAACTCCTGGGAATACTTCTACACTGATAACTGTGACCATCTCATGTTTCTGTTCTAGATTCAATAACGACTCTAAAGAACCAAACATGCTGTAGAATCCTAGTGAAGTCACTAGATTCATTTCAGTTCCTCCATGGCAATCTGCTATCAGTTCCGTATCTGTTCTTGCTTTCATCACGACGTTTCCAAACAATACCGTCAATTGCTTGTGTTGTTTCTCCAGAGTCTTCACACAGTCCAGACCTCCACAAACGTGACCCTCCAGTCCACAGACTTCCGCCAGACAGCTACCAGGTTTGACCCAGTCTTCTGGTCCCCAGCCAGGCAACTCCACTTTATCTTCTCCGTTGCTCCTAGAGGCCGTTATCATCACATTATATATGATATTAAGGTCACGCAGGTTACAGTCTGCATTCAGTCCCCTCTGCACGTCTTGTGTCGCTCGCAATATCGAGTCAGCGTTGGGACTAGGACACCATGATGGCCTCATCAATTCCCACACTGCCATCAAGCTCGTTCTCAGTAATTAATCTGAGAATCCCAACCCAAACTCCACTCTTTTGTCGGGTTTTTGGTACTGAAGGTGCAGTCACCTCTTCTTCCAAGACCAGTCCCAATCTGGCCTGTGGATTGTTATCGCTCTTAATCGTTACAATTCTGGACGTCCAGAATCTTAGTAACACCGCCTGCTCGTAATCGAAGAAGCAATCGCGTATGTCTTCACTCAGGAAAGGGTTGTACGCTATCCCTATGATTCCGGATACGTAGCTTAACGATTTCTTCTTGATCGGTCCACAGTATTCACTGGAATTCGGCAGTGCTCCCATAGATTCTTTAGCGAGTCTCAGCTCCTTGTTTCAGAATCTCCTGATTTCATCTATTTTTCTCATGGGTTCTAATTCCTCGGGTTCTTTCATGTTCACCCTCATCGGTTTACTTTGCTGCATATCCAGCAGTGCTAGCAAGAATAAGGCTTTCGCTCGCTCATCGCCTTCCCTCAACATCATAACACAAGTGTTCAATGCAGGTACTGAAATCTGCTCTATCAGAAATCGAATGAAACAGAGAGCGTCTCTCCGCTTCGCACACGCTACTGCTGCTCCCTCTTGGACTACCAGATCCCTCAGGTTCGTCATAAGGAAAACCTTCTCCTCTTTTGACCTCTTCCTTTCTTCTGAATCATATTCTTCGCGAGTCAGTCCCATCATGCACCAGGCGAACCTGAGTTGTAACTCTGTTCTTACGTAAGGTACTGCCACGAGAGCATGTGTTTTTGGCGTAGTCCTCATTTCTTCTTCGAAATACCTTAATACTACTGCTTTCCATGGAAGGCTCACCAACTGCTCCATTGTTTCTGCCTGTATGTCAGACGACACCAAAGTCCCGTACGCCTTCTGCTTGAGGGTGGTGCCTTGCAACATCGTTTCCAGATAATCCTCCATGGCTTTCCCATCTTCCAGGGCCATTACATACCCTCTAGCCTAGTTTCGGTATTCTACCATCTCCATGTATCCACCGGTGGGTTCATCTATCAACACAGTTTCCGACACTGTTAGTCGGTTATATTCCACTGGTATTAGTTGTCCTGCGACACTTCCCTTTCCGTGATTCATGGGAGATGGCTTGAAGTCTTTCATTGTGCTCTCTCCACATTGGCTGTGTATTTCCATTTCTAAGGTTGCTCCAGTCAGAGTGCGGTCACTCCTTTTGGATTTATAACCTTTTGACTTTATCCCCGCCATGAGAATGGGTGGCACCATTGCTATATCAGTTAACATTTTATCTGTGCCAGACAGTTGATAATCACCTTGCCCCAAATCCATGACCTCCTCAACTCGTTTCCTTTTCGCTGAGTTAATAGATTTCATTGATATTTCTGAATCCACCTTCGTCTTTCCAACTCTCCTCGGCATCACTCTGCTGCCTAACTTCATCTTCATCGCATTGATTTTATCAATCACAATTTTGATCGCATCGTCCCTCTCCTGGTTCTCGACAGATACACCACCTCTCCTTTATCGTCCTGCGGTGTCATCTTGATGGGAGAATTCGCTTCACTTTCATCAGTGGCCGAGTCGATCAACAACTCACTCAGTCTCCCTTCACACTCATCAAGCTTGTCAAGGACTTCTCTCATCAAGGGTTGGTTGAGACCCGTTTTCAGAATGGACTGGGTCCCATAGCTTTGAACCACGGTCCAGACTTCTTCCATAAACGCCACTCTGTCCAGTTTGCATCCCGTCCTACTCTCGTGGTCTCGGTGATGTACTTCCCATTCTTCTTCGGGCAGCGTTCCCAAGAAAGGTACTCTGGCTGAGGCCTCTATTCTTCTCCTCCTAGGTGATTCCATGAGGATTCTCTGGTCGTTATTTCTTGAATTGCCAGGAGAGCTGCTCTCCGGCAAATTCCGTTTCATATCCATAAAGGCTGACGGAGGCTCCAGTGTCGAGATGCCTTCATCCGCTGGCTCAGTCGTTTCCAACGTATCTGCATTGTTCTCAAGATCACTGAAGATATTGAAATCCAGGCTGGATGTTCCTCCTGTCGATGCCCTGTCGTCTTCCCCACCAGCTTGATCTTGTTGCATGGGTTCTTCGGTTTGACGGCTTCCTCCCTGTCCGTCATCTCCTTCTGACTTATCCTTGTTCGAGCTCGATGGTCCTTTTTCATCATTGTCGGCTTCTTCCTGGAATCTCGGTATGAGCAATGTACCGGCCGATTCATCTTCCTCTTCTCCATGGACCACTTTGATTTCTTCGCAGCCGAAGGGTGCTAGGAAGGTTCTCGTCTGCAGTATTCCTCCCACTGTCATCTCCTGTTTTACGCTAGTCAGGATTAATGAGGCTTCAGGCAATTCGATCCTGCCTCTCATCCTCATCGGAGCTAAGCCTAATCCCTTCCACTCCTCATCAAATCTTCCAGGCTTGGGAGTCGCGGCGTTGCTTATTCGCCTTCTCGTCGCTTGATCTGTATATGCAAATCGTGTGTATTGTAACACGGCGGCATTTCTCCCTACAAAGTATGGATCCATCGTTCCCACGAAACTCCCTACTCTCCTTTTGTTGGTTTCGAATGCTCTCAATCTAGGAGTTTGTACCACGGAGACTGCTCCGAGCAACATCCTTCTTATCAGAGGGAATTCAGGGATTGCCCCCGGCAGCTTCTTGTAATCGCCTCAGTCCTTCGTCTCTTCTCTCACTTTGTGATATGCTGCAGTGAGACGAGGCACTCTGGTTATTTCACCATTCGTTTTATCATAGGGTCTCAGATTCCAAAGCTTTGGAAACACCTCGATGTGTCCTCTTTCTACTTCTCCCATGCGATCACGGAAGTGATCGTCAAAATTGATAACTGTCATCTCTGGCTCCGATATTTTCGCAAATAACAGATCTTCACTCATGAGCTCCCGAAATGTGTGCTGCTCACACCAGTTCAGTGTACTACCGTCCACTGCCGATATGAGGTTCAGGTGCAGCACCGACCTCCTATATGCTTCCACTTTAACGTCAGGGAACGCAAACGTGACTGCTGGTCCATAGATCACTGTCACGAACTCGGTGACTCCTCTGATCAGCGCCAAGGGATCGGTTCTCATAGCCAAGCTCAGATCGGTTAACAGCGGCATGCCTCCAACGTGTCTTCTAACATCTTCCTCTCTTTCAATCGTCTCGTCTTCTCCCGTTCCAAAGCGATTTTGTTGTAAGAGATACTGGATAAGAGTGTGTCTCAGGTC
Organism: Symsagittifera roscoffensis; assembly: GCF_963678635.1. Lineage (NCBI taxonomy): Eukaryota > Metazoa > Xenacoelomorpha > Acoela > Convolutidae > Symsagittifera > Symsagittifera roscoffensis. The sequence goes on from NC_087065.1 coordinate 40,741,668, forward strand.
TCTTATCTTGTTCCACGAGTCCGTGGATTTCTTCATATCCAAGTTCCTCACTCGCTCTCTCATCTGCTCTAGACAACGTGTCAGTTTCATCAGTCCTCCCGAGTTTCCGTGGGTAATTGCAATCAATGTCAGAAGTCCATCTAGCCGCAGGCTCTGGATTCCGTCGGTGAGCAGTATCGCCGGTCCTTTCACGAAACTCTCTGCCCCAAATGTCAAGAACAAGGCTATTAGTTCCACTATCGACACTTCCACTACTGCTTGGAGGAATTCTTTTATCAAGTACTGCGAGACTTTCTGATAAACTTTTGCCAAGAAGGACGCGGTCCATCCGGTTCCCAACCCTTCTAGCATTCTGTCTGTCCGTTCAAAGCCCTCCTGTCCCTTCACTTCCTGGGTCCAGAAGGTTTCCAGAGTAATCTGACACATTCTGTTCACAAATTCAGCGGTCTTTTCTCCGGCATTTTCCGCCAGGTTCACCTCATTCAACAAGTAGGCATGTATCTTTGTGATCACCACGGGGCCTTGCTCAAAAGCATCTGCACCCAATGCCGCTACTCTAGGGTTCAGGTGTAGCCACTGGTTGGCTTCCGGCTTGGTTCTCAGAACCATCGATTCCAAGTGAGCTCTCGTCTCTAGTGAATTTTTCCTTCTTGTGTCTTCACCTGCCACTTCCATTGCTCGGAACCATAAGTCGTTGGAAATTGCCGCGATCATTCGATGGTCGTCGTCTACTCCCGGTTTCAGTTTGAGTTGTCGACTGAAATTGGACAGTTCCAACCCCAGCACCTCGTCCAACACTAACATGTGTAGCGCATGGTCCTTGAGTCCTCTCATCGCGTTTGAGATATCTGACCATACTGCAGGCAGTTCAGCCTTAAGTGGCCTCAGGTTCTCCATCTCTATCATGCGATTCGGGGCTGATATGATCACATCATCTTTTCCTTCCGAAAGTAAGGCCACAATCGCATACACAAATTTCAGTCCATCCGGGAGATGTGCATATCCCGGAGACAACGCGAATACTACTCTCAGTGTCACTTTAGTGAATGACCCCTCCTTCGTCGCATCCACCACTTCACCCATCGACTCAAGGATATCTTTTATCGCTGGCCATACAGCGTTCTCTGCCGTTGTAGGATCTCTGAGTCTGCTCAGAAAACCTCTACTGTGTAGATGGTCATTGATGCCAGCGAACACGATCGTAATTGGGTTCATATCCGTCTGCCTTTGCACCCCTATAGCCATAGATATCGATTGCAGTAGGTCCAGGTCGACCGCTGCCAACATTATGACGTCCGGCCAAAACAGAGACTTGGAGGTGTGCACGAACTCTGAATTCGCCACTACCATAATCTTGGCCTTCCTCATTTCTGCTTTGTCATAGGCGGCGAAGATGGTCTCATCTTTCTTTATCGCTTTCAATCCGCCATATCTTTGGGCATCACCATCTTGATTCACTAGTTTTGGGTATACTCTTCACATGACCAGGGGGTGTCGTCAGCTGCCTGAATATCTTCACGTGTTGTCCAATCGGCGCTCTCGTTGTCAGGAATCTTCCTGGTCTCTCTTCACGATTCCCCTCATCATGATTCAGCCTCACATCTTGCAATGGTCTCGCTTTCACTGGTCCCATCGTGTTGTTAGAGGGCAGTCCCTCTAAGTCAGCAAATCTCAAGGCCGTCGTGGAGCTGAAATTTATGTTAGCGGCTATCAACCAGTCTACGCCGGTTATCGAGTACAATCTGCTGACGGATAGCGTCGCTCCATTCAGCATCCTCCTCGCATCTTCGATGAAGCTTACCCTCTGGAGATCCAGCTTCAATAGCTCGTCTTTGTATATATGCCAGGGTGACGGTATGGGTCTTGACCACATCAACGAGCCTCTGCTTGGACGTCTCTCCTCTCGACTGTTACTTGTCGTCTCCGATCTAGTGTCCGATCTAGTGTCCGATCTAGACGTGCCGGCTGTCTCTTCGATTGGGTTGACAGGTCCTATTCTTCTCCTAGGATGGATGGTCCTCCTCATCGGTGCTTCTCGCAATCGATCCTGTACGTCTGTCCTTTGACCTGGTGCGCTGGAGCTTTGTTGCCTGTAGTTCGTGACGGCCGGGACCGTACCCAAGCGTGTCTCCAGGCTAGGAGGCACAAAGGTGGTAATCACCGCGTCACTCACTGTTCCTTCCTCTTTCAGCACTCCTGTGTCAAAGAGTTCTGCTTCCAGCTCGTCCAACCGCTCTTGGAAGACTCGATTCAACCAAGCTTGTCCTTCGATACTGTCGAAGTGGATGCCGTCCGTGGTCAGTCTGGCCTGATCCATAGCTCTCAACTCATGTTCGATGTCCATGAGGATCATTCTTCCGGCGTTCCGACTTGCGAGGTACCTCAAGATGTTATTCCACCTGACGACTCCCTCGTTGTGCCTACTTCCTGATGCTGTCAGGCTTCTCGTATTCATTGGCGCAGTGCAAACGGTCAGTACCGCGCAATTGAATTTCTGCCAGAGGGTAGTAAACAAACACACCATCATTGACTCCCATAGTGCTTCCTGCTCATCTGAACCTCTGGAGATGTCATTCGTCCCAACTAAGATCATCACATTGGGGATCCTACCTGGATTCATCACTTCCACCATTCGATATAATTGGGCTATCGTCGCACCTCCAAAGGCCATCACCGTGGTGACCCACGAGGTCCTCAAATTCGACAGCACTCTGACCAAGCTGTCTTCCAGTATCAGATGAGATGTCCCGAGTGGTGGTTGCTGCAGGTTTACTGCCGGGCTCCAAGTCGCTCGATTGAAGCAAGCTCTCGGATCTGTCTCCGGAACTCCGGTGAAATTATATTTCAATCGATTATTCTTCTGCACGTCTATTATGCGAGACAGTTTCTTCGCTGGCATCTTCCGTATTCTTCTCTCCGGGGCCCTCGAGCTCCCCATGAGTGGTGTCACGTCACTTATCCCCTGTCTGATCACGGTCTGGGAGAGTCGTACTCTGCCCGTGTCGTCAATCGTTCCATAGGGTGCAGTCACCCCGGATCCTGGCGCATTCTTGTTAGCGACCAGTCGTCCAGCTGTCTCTATCAGCTTCCTCACTGTCTGTTCCACGACGGGGTCACCCAAGGTGTCACTAGGATCCGGGATTGTTACTCGATTTGTCTCTGCTGGGAGCCGTGTCTCCGTTGTTTGACTCATTTCTCGAGGCGTCAAGAGCTCCATCGGGGACTGCCCACGAGGAATATCCCTTGCAGGTATTACTTTCTCCACGGCCGTTGTCAACGCCATCTGTTCCGATCGCTCTTTGTAGTCCTGCCTTAAGCGCTCAATCTCAATCTCCTGACCCTGCTTTTTGTTGCAGTCTTTAAACAACTTTCTCCACGGGTCTCGATCTTCCTCCATCTGGAGCATACTTTTGGTCATCTCGTCCAGCTCCTTCTTCGTACTTTTCAGTTCATCGTTCACCTCATCCAGATCTTGCATGGTTTGGTTCGTCTGAACCTTCTGTCCTACTTTCGCCCTTTTTGGTGGCACAGCTGCTCTCAGTGGTGAACCAGACGAGGCCGCCTCGCTGTTCATCTCCCGATGCATTCTCGTCAGCCCAGGTTTGGGCTTGGAGGGCATTGGCATCTCACCTGGTTGGTAAGTCCTAGAACTTCCCAATCCAGGCTCATTCGCCAAGTCACTCCCTGAGAGAGCCCCGTTTCTTCACCTCATCACTCTCATGTTCGGGCGGTCTAGTACTCCCCTTTCTCCATATGCTGCCATCAACAGGACTTCCGTGGGGCGATCCCCACGGTTGTCGTGCCTCAAGATGTTGATCAGGGCGGTCAGCAACATGACTACCTCTGGGTCCTCCAGAGCGAAGTCCCGATCGATCAGCCGACGATAGATCGCATCTATCATCGGTCCTACATATGCCTCTGCCAGGTCCATCAATTCATCTAAGTTGAAATTGTCCATACTGTTCTTCAGATTTGATTTGATTCGATTCGGTTCCAAGGTTTTGACTCAATCGAGTAATTAAATGATCAATCAGGATCTAGAAAAGAAGTCACAAATATCACACTTGTCAGTTTCACCATAACATATATCGTTAAAATTTGCTTAAAAACAGTTCAGATAAAAAGATATTTATCCTAAAATTTATTAAAATCAATTGGTCTCTAAAATTTTGGAATTCTACCTAAGATTGGACAGTCCAAACTTTGGATCTATTCCTAAGATCGTCATTCAGTTGTTCATGGTCACTAACCCCTACTTACCCATGATCTTAATAACCTAACACATAACATAACATAACATAACACATATTACATACAGCTAAGTCTTTGGCCTAACACCCTCTCGCACGTCACTCAGCCTATACTTAAGTAATATTTCTTATGTAGATATACTTGTATGTTCGTATCAGAGAATATCACGTGTACAAGCGCGTACAATTCCCGAGGATGCAGTCTTCCTCTGTTTGGATCGTACACTGGAAGCGAGAGCTCCTTCACGTCCATTTCCACAAGGAAGTCCCTCAGCCTCGTCAAGGACAAGACTAGGTTCTCTGGGTCCACGTGCTGCTTCTCCGTCGCCCTCGTTACCAAGAAGCATAGGTATTTTCCCGGTATCTGGGACGCCGCCGGAGGTAAGGCTGCTACGCCCCCTATCCCTGGTCTTTGCTTCCAAAAGAATTCCACGTTTTTGTATTCTCTCTTAAAATCTGCCGCCAGCGCTGTCCTAAAACTCATGTCTGCTGTGATTGCTATCGCACATGTTCTATTTGTGAGTATGAAATCACTGTCTGTTAGTATTATGTTACTTGAATATTCATTTGGTAAGTTAAAATATGACTCAACTACCCTGCCTATGTCAGGTTTCTTAGGTTCTTCGCCTGTTTCTGCTTCTAAGTCTCCTGTTTCTCTTGCTAATCTTAATTTTTTTATTATCAAGTTTTCAGTGTGGGTAAGTCCTACCCCTACTGCCCGGACAAAAATATCCATCGACGTCCCCGTCGATCGCATACCGGGTATCAAGTCTAGGTTAGAAGCTGCAATGAGTAGTCGTCCTTCCTGGGCAGCCCAGGAAGGATCATCTCGTTCGGTCTTGATGTATTTCATGCTTTCACGATCTACGTCTTGAATTGTGACACTGGTCTCCTCAGGATCCGAGGTCGTTTCATTCAGCCATTCTAAGACACGCAAGTTCGTCAAGTCTTGTTCACATGACTGCTGTTGCTCATCGTCGAATTCTACCTCGGGTTTCGACCAGTCGCCAACCCACTCATCGTCGTGATCATCGACTATGTCAATGTCTTGTGACACAGTTATTTCCTCTAGACCCACTACTTCCTCTACTATCTTCTTCAGATCTATCCTATCCACTACAAAGTCGTCACCGTAAGGATTGTATTTCTTTCTTGGTCTCGTCCCGTCCTTCTGACGAGTCTGTATCGTGAACGGCAGATCCGGTTCCAAGTTCTTGGGAACCTCTATCTGTTCGGGATCCTGCCAATCTTCCTCTGCGTAGGGTAAGGTTTCATCGTCCGCTTCGATCTCTTCGTTTGGATCCAGGTCCAGCGGTGTATCCGTACCTTCCTCTACGACTTCGTTTCCATCGCTCTTCTCCCTGGTGCCTTTTTCATTGACCTCACAAGCAGGATTCATCATTAGATAATCCCCTTCTTCCATGTCTGCAGGTATACACCAGTCTTCTGTCGATGGATTGTGTGGCTTGATGTTCTCGTAGTCGGCGGCTCGGCCAGTACTCAGTCTATAAAAGCGTCCCTCCTGGTGAACCTCTGTAATCATGAAGGGTCCCCTCCATTTTTTTAGGAGCTTTTTTGTCCCTTTCGGTGGTATAACGTTCTGAAATACCCATACGTAGTCTCCCACCGAGTAAGCCTTTGCACCAGCTGCTTTCTTGTCGAATCTTTTCCTCGGCCTTGCCTGTGCTTGCTGAGTATTTCGTCTACACAAATCATTCAACTCCTGTTGGCGTCTGATCACATCCCTCACGTAGACCTGTGGGGACGTTTTCGTTCCCTCATACTCTGGGTAGAAGAAGGTTAAGGGTAAAGACTTTTCGTGTCCAGTTAGCATCATGTGTGGACTGACTCCGGTGGTGGAGTGTTGCGTGCTGTTATATGCTCCCATCACCTGTGGAAGGTATATGTCCCAATCGGTCATGTACCTGGAACAATATACTCTCAGCATCGACACTAACGTCCTATTCTGTCTTTCCACTAAGCCATTCGTCTGAGGGTGGTGTGTCGTGGAGTGAGCTTGAGCTACCTGTGAACGTCTCATGAGCTCTTTCGTAAGTTCTCCTACGAAAGCTGTTCCATTATCCGATTGAAACGTCATCGGACAACCATGTCTTGCTATCCACGTATTGATCAGGTGGTTGCATGTCTCTTCCGCCGAGGCAGTTAAGTGGGGCACGGCCTCTGCATACTTCGTAAAATGATCTATCATGACCAGCACCTGATTATAACCATTGTCTGTCATGCATATCTTTTGGTGATCTATCTGCACCACCTCGTTGAATTCAGACGACTCGATCGATTGTAAAGGAAATCGCAACTTCCTTGGATCCTTGACCTGTTGGCATGACAGACATGCTGTTACCCACTTCTCGCATGCCTTTTTCATCCCAGGCCACTCAAAGCGCTTCAGGATCCTCTGATATACTTTGTCGATCCCCTGATGGCCCATCTGATCATGTGACCTGAATAATAGTTCTGTCTGATAGAATTGCAGTAACACTATCGCATTATACTTGTATAGGACTCTGTCTTCCTCCCTTCTTTTGCAAGCCACAACCCCGTCTTTGTTCAAATATAACCTTCCTTCCTTCTGCATGAAGTATTGTCTCAAGATGCGATAACTATCTTCCTCGAGGTCCCTTTTATCTGGAGAACCATTCTCGATCCACCTTTTCAGGTTGCTTGTCATGCGATCATTTCTCTGCGCCCTTAGAAGGTCCGAGAGTCTGTATCTCGCCTTTAAGTACGTCTTCATGACCCTCATCTGACTATTCAGCTCGTTGGGCTGGTGTGTGTCTTCTTCCATCTTAACGCACCAAATCTTCGCCAGCGGCTGTGTTTCTTGTTTAAACGGCTGAAGATCAGTACTGACTACCTCTTTTTGCGGCAACAGGCTTATCGAACGTTTCGATACCGCTATTGTCTCCAAGTCATCCGCTGCGTTGTCAAAGACTCTTTCGCCTGGTATAAGGTAGCGATCGCTGTCAGGATCCTGGTACACCTCTCTGTCCAGATCCCTTGCCCGAGTTGCCACTAGTAGTGTGTGTATCGCTAGTTCTGACAGTTCTAATCCCGAGCTCGAGTTCCTGTCTGAATAGGTGTCCATTCCTGAGTTGCGGGAATTATCATCCATCGAAGAGGTTGTGCTGGAGACTGCACGCTCCTCCAGATCATGCCTGTGCCTTCTTCGCATCCATCTGAACTCCCCGGACAAAACCTTGTTCTTTAGGTCCTGTTTCTCATCGGGAATTCTCTCGTCTATCTCAGACTCCCCGGACAAATTTTCTTGTCCCGGGTATTGATCTTGTGATCGCTGGTTCTTCTCATCATTCGTCTCCCCGGACAAATAGTTATGCAGCAGGTTTTGTTCTACCTTTTTACCTTCCTTATCCTGGTCCACAAAGGTGACAGTTTTCTTTCGCGTACTGCTCCCTTGTTCCTTCTGTTTGTAAGAAGTACTGGTTAAAATCTCGTGGGGTATTGAGGATACTAGTTGCTGAACTATTGTCCTACAATCCCTCTCGTTCTCTTCGTGCTGTCGTCTGGACGGCATGATCTTCACCTTCTCACTGACTGTTAGCAATGCCACTGCTGCTGTCCACTCGGGGTCATCTCTGGTAACTTCTCTTTCTAACAATCCACCGAGCATCCGCATCACTTGCGGTGTGACTTGCACCGTTTTATCCAATAATGAGAGGCTGTTTATGTTCATGCGAGAGAGTTCTTGCTGGACCAGGTTCGAGCGCAGCAACAGATCCAAGGGGACCGGGTCTTCCTTGGATAGGATCTTTATCTCGGCTGCTTTCTCTACAGGTAACTCAGGATGCCCTGGAATTGGATGTCCAGACTTATCCAACCATCTCGTTAAGGGAAGCGCTTCATAAGTTTCTTTGTCCAGAAACGAGAATCCCTCCATTATTTCCGCCTGATTGGCCTGCTTCTGCTCCAATCTTTCATAGAACTCAGTTTTCTTGCTGAGGCTGTCAGCATTCTGGTGTTTATCACGCATCCTATGTTCGATTATCATATGGTAGCCATCCAATCTTAATATCCATCTACCAATATAACTCTGATCCATCGAGTAGGTCTTCAACCAGGATAACGCTCTGTTGTCCACGCGTAACTTGAAGGGAGCGCTCCCCAAGTATGCGCGGTACTTTTCCACGAAGGTGACTACTGCAAACCTTTCTGCCTTTGGTGCGCCGTATTTCATCTCTGTGTCACTCAAGACCTTGCTGCCGTATGCAATAGGACGGAGAACTGTTCTTCCGTTCCATTCTTGCTCTTGATGCAAAATTCCTGAGATGGCCACCACCGATGCGTCTGTGTCAAGAACATACATGCCCTTCTCTGTAGGCATGCCCAGCACTGGCGCTTCGCACAGTTCCCGCTTTATGTTCTCGAAAGCAACCTGTGCCTCATCGTTCCATTCGAACTTTTTCCCCTTGTTGCGCATCAGCTTCTGCATCGGATACACCTTGTCCGCATATCCTTTTATGAATTCCCGGTAGTAATTGGCAAACCCTAGGAAGCTCAGGAGCTGTGTGTCCGTTCTGGGAGCTTTCCACGTCAACACTGCTTCCACTGCTTCCGGGTCCGGCCTCACACCATGCCTATCCACCATTCTTCCCAGGTACTTTATCGAATCCCTAAGGATTTCACATTTCGATGGTTTGCACTTCAATCCTGCTATTTTCATGCATCCAAAGACCTCATCGAGCCTATCAATGTGGTCTTCCAGGGTCGGTGTCGCTATGACTACGTCATCCACAGAACACATCACGAGATTCCCGTACTTCTTGGTCACTCTCGTCAAAGCCTGAGCCATCAGTCTTTGAAAAGTGGCCGTTGCATTGCACAAGCCGAAGGGCATCCTCTTCCACTGGTACAATCCCAATTCGCACGCGAATCCGGTTTTCTCTCTGTCCTTCTTACGCAGAGGGACCTGCCAGAAGGCAGAACCTAAGTCCAATGTGGTGAAGAACTTGGCATCACCAAGCTTAGATAGGCTCCCGTCTATTCGCGGTATCGGGTACGCATCTTTTATCGTTACCGCGTTCAAGTAACGAAAGTCGCAACAAAATCTAAGCTGCCCCCCTTTCTTTTTCGCCATTACTACCCCGCAAGCCCATGGTGATTTAGAGGGTTCTTTCATGTCGTATTCAAGCAACATTTCTATTTCCGCTCGGCACGTTTCCGATTTGTGTGGCGTCATTCGCCTTGCGCCTTCCCTATGGGGAACGGCGCCCTCTTCTAGTTCGATGTCGTGTTCGACGAAATTACAGCAACCGATATCCGCCTTATGTTTTGAAAATACATCTGCGTTCCGATTTAGGAGGTCCCGCAATTTTTCGAAATCTTCCTCACCTATTTTCCCTTTTAAATGTTCTATCTCTGGCAAAACCGGTTTGTCAGATTCTAGTTCATATGACGAGGGGCGTTCCGGAAAATTCGAGCAGCTTGATAAGCCGTCGTCCGTTTCGGATTTCATTGAAAACAATTTATGAATAGATTTTAATTCATTAATCCTCTTTAAAATTTTATCTTTATTGGCATGATAAGGACAGTCTTTCACACTATATTTCTTCAAGTTTTGTGTCTCCTCATAGTCGGTCCTCATCGGCAAAGCGTAGCCAAGCTTCTTTCCACGCTGGATTGAAACCGTGGTGTCCAGTGTGTTCAACAACACACTGACACATAGTCCGTTTCGCGTTACGAAGAAGCTCCGGCCTAAAATCACCGAACTCTGACTATTTGGATTCGGTACTAAGCAAACCTGTTTACTATCACTTAACGAATTCAAATTTCTCATTCTAAAAATTGCTACCACAGCTTGCCCTGGTTGTAGTTTTACTTTTCTATCCAAAAAAATTGGTACCTTGTTTTCGTCTGTTATTATCCTATTAATTGGTCTCTTAACATACTTCCGGTCCGGGTTTCTAATCTTTATCAGACCGTTGTTCAAGTCAATCATCACGTCAAAATTCCTGACAAAATCTCTGCCCAAGATGAATTGGTCGGCGTCGTCCAGATTCTCTACCACCAGGAAGCTCATCCAAAGATCCCGTCCTCCCATGTGGAGGACCGTTATTGGTGTTCTTCCGGCTACGTAGATAGCTCCTCGATTAACGGCGGCCAGTCGGAGATTCGTTGGAATTAGATCTTCCCGCGTGAAGCCCATTCTTTCCCAAGTTTTTATCGGCATCACACTCACTACCGCTCCTGTGTCCAGAAGCCCTGTGACCCCGATTTTTGTTCCGTTGGTGTCGAGCAGATGTGCGGTCACATCTGCTTCATACGCAATGTGTACTGCGTCTTGTTCCATCATGGCGTCATGGCCTATCCTGCGGACTTTGAGTTCCTCTTCACCCAAATAGATTTGCCCCATTTGTTCATCATCTGTTGTTACATGAGTCCTGGTGTAGATACTGATTCCATCCACGTTCAGCATCACTTGATACGGCCCATAGACCTCTAGGTAGCGTCCATGAAGTTTCTTCATGCGAGGGCCACCCGTCGTTAGTAGTGCTCGCACAGCTCTCGACTCGGTGCGTGGTTCCACCTGCCTCAGATAATCTGCATATGTGTCGAAATGCATCAAAGTGAACTCGGATGGTTCACTCAGATTTCTTATTACCTGGTGTCCAGCCACGGAGATTATCGACTGTATCTTGCTTCCTTGCGGCACCATGCCGAACCTCTGACCGGAGATCACATTAAGTTTCATGCTCAAACTGCTTGGTGCTTTCGTTTCTTCGAACTCCGTTGCTTCGAAGGTATTCAGTTGCTCCTGAAGTTTCTCATTTTCCAGTTCAAATTTCACTTTTTGCTCGATCTCTTTCGACACCAGTTCCTGCTGCACTCTATTTAGAGCATCCCTCGCGGCTGCCTTATAATCGATCTTGAAGTCATCAGCCGCAGTTGCTGGTCCCGGCTCACGTGTCTCCTCTGTTACCGCTTGCATTTTCTTTGCCGCCAGCTCTTGAGGTTTATACTTTCTGCGTGCCTCCGCTTCACTCAAAAGTCGAGCCTTGCTGGCTTTCACTCCTGACAAAGCTTCTTCATGTCTTGGATGCTTTATGTCTGCCACTGCATCCCAGAATTGCGGACAATCTGATTTAAAATGACCTTCCAAGTTGCAGAAGAAACACCTCGGGCCGAATTTCGCAATTAATCCTCTCATGAAATCCTCATGGTCCAATTCTGACGCATCTTCGTCCTCGAGGCTAAAGCCTATTGCTTTCATGCCTTGTTTGTAAGCTGGGCATGCTGACACATGATGGTCCGTTGAACTGCAATTGGCACAAGAGCGTCTCTTGTCCATATCATCCCTCGGTTTGTACCAATTGTTCCCTTGGTTTGCTGGTCCGTTGTTAAAATTGCCATAATTGTTATTGTAGTATCCAGATCTCAAAGGAGGTTTCAACAAAAGATACTCTTTTGACTTGAGCCTCAACTCCTCCGGTGTTGGCGCATTGGTTGATAGTGATGTGTAATGCGTTGCTAGCATCGTACGAAGTTCATCATTCTTCACACCATCGATGAACTTTGAGGCTACGGCCAGGTTCATCCTTCGGTTTGACTCATCCGGTTGGCTGCGTCTTCTCAGCATCTCCAAGTCATCGAGAAACTTGTCTATCGTTTCATCTTCTCGTTGCCTCCGTTTCTCGAAGCGCATCATCGCTTGGTGCCCCTGCACCCCTGATCCGAAACGGTTTAACAAGATTTCGAAGATTTTCTCAGCTGTGTCACGCTGATATTGCTTCTTGGCCATGACACAGTTCAGGGCTGTCCCTTCCAAGTTGCTGGTGAGGGCACTGCATTCCTGTCTCTCCGACAAGTCCTCTTCCTCGAAATGCAGCTTCATTACCTCTATCCAGGTATCAATACAGCCATCAGATTCGTCTTTATAGCATCTTGGTTTCTTAAAGACTCCTCTGGACTTCTCACTGCGTTCATTGGTTCTATATAACTTTGTAAGGAATGTCTCCAAAGACCTGTTTAGGGGTTCAAATGCTGTGTCCATTGCCGTAGCATCCCTTGATTGTCCCGCCTGAGTGTCCTCACACCTCGTCAAAGGCTCTGTATGCGGTGCATCCCTGTAATCCGAATCGCCGAGTGTTTCCCGCTTGGCCCACATGACTCCTCCTCAGGCTTGCATGCCCCCTGTTACCGGAATCACTTCTCCCAGTCGCATGTGTGCCTTGCGTTGGTCGTTCGTTAGAGGTCTGTCTGTTCCCCGTTGAACTTGTTCTACTGTTCGGGCCCCATGTTCCATTACCCCTTGTGGCATAGCCTGATGAGCTGCCCCTGCCTCTAGTGGATCCATACGTCTTCCTCTTTTGATGTTCATTGAAGTTCACCCTCGGCTCCCTGCTGGGACCTCCCGAGTTCGGTTCTCCTTCTTTTGGTCCACTCTTGCTGCTTAGTAGCCCGTCCAACCTATCCATGATAGCCTGAGTTCGCCTCTCCATCATCGCGTCTATCTTTGTGTCAAGAGTCCCAAGAGACTGCTCTTGCTGAATTCTTAACTTCTCCATGTCGTCTCTTAAACGTAACTCTCGCTGTTCCGCCTCTCTTGTCATTCGCGACAAGTTCTTCGCCATATGCTCGTCCGTTCTTTCTTTCAAGCGTTTTTCGCTCCTGCCAACTTCTTGTCTATTGCGGTTTATTTCTTCCCGCAGACTTTCTCTTTCAATGTGAACTGCTCTTACTAGTTCACTCATTCTTATGGACATCTGTTCATTTTGTTCTCCTAAACTGTCCACTATGTTGTTTAAGGCTTCCTCTAGTGCTGCCCCGTTATCCACGAGTGACGTCACTAGTGGTGGTGTAACCCTGTCGGTCCCAGGTAGCTTCGTGCTGGTCGAGATCCGGGCCTTGACTCTCTGCCTCGACGTCTTTTCATTATCTACCTCATTGTCCGCCAATGCGTTGCCTAGCCCTCTGATTCTACTCTCCCCAGCTTGCAGTTCTGAACTTGTCATAATCGCGAAGTCTTTTGACTGGCCCGGTGTGTTTGCCTCTGTGCTTATCGTTGTCACTACACCAAATTTGTCCATGGTTCCAGTCTCTCTTCCGACGTATGCCTCATTCTCCTGGGTCGAACTATTGAGGCTGACTTGAGATCCAAAGTCCCTTGCTCTTCTTCGTCCTCTTCCTCCTGGGATTCACCTTCGTTTCCTGCGCCTCCTCCCATGGTGAATGGAAAGATGTTTCCGAAGGTGTTCTTCATTCTTTCTGAGAACGATGATGACGTTGTTTGTTTCTCAGTTCCGCCTGCCATCATAGTGTTGTCTGTCGGAGATCTTCTAGTTGCCGCTATTTCAGTTGAGATGTCGGACAGTTCCGACATCTCCTCTCGATCCAATGTCCCGGTGGAAGTGGCAAAATCATGGCCTTGTTCTACCGGAGTAGATTCACTCGCCAGCCTTCTGCCTCTCCCTTCCCGTCCATGTACTTCCTGGTTGTCGTTCATGGTATGGTCCGTATTGACCTCCACTTCTAACAGTTCTTTTCGTTCTTCTGAGGTCTTCTGACTTCTCGTTTCAACCATTCTGCCTGAAACCGTCTCCCCTTTGTCGGTCCGTGCCTGTTTGATCCAATCCACAAAAGGATCGGTCATCTTTTTTCTTTGCTCCTCAGGTATGAATTTCCTAGAGCTATTACCTCGTTTTGGTATCCTTGACCTGTCTAGACTCATTCTCTATTTGTCACTTCTTGATGCCTATACACTTAACTCGATTGCTAGTGACCTTATAGTTTTATTAACAATAATAATGACACAACACAATAAATTTCACAAGATTCTATTAAATAGTGACCACGAATCCCTGTATGTTATCAGAGTACAGTTTGTATAAAATTTATTCACACTAACCGATTATCGGTCGTAAGATCCAAAAACTAGCACAATATGATGTTATCAGTCAATTTAAAAGATAGTGTACTCACTACCCAATCAAGCACAGTTTATGTAGGTTTAAAATCAAGATCAAAAATATATATAATGACAGAATATGAATACCTCTATGAAAAAAAACGTATGTGTAATGTACTTTTAGTCGGTCGCAGTACAATAGTCGAACTTGTCTTTTAAAGAAAAAGCTTTCCCTGCTCGGTGCTGCACCAAACAGACAAAACTTTGAAGGCAGTAATTTTCTCAAGTGGGCGTCTATCGCACCCACCGAGTACTGTGTTACCTATCTGCCTTCGGACTGCCCGAGCTAGACCTACTACAATCCTCAGGGCAGTCACTTTTCACAAAAACGTATTGGGTTACAATCCACACCAATGAATTACGCTCTTTTTAGTTTAGACTTAGTGTCGCGAATATCCGATTTCGGACCTGTTTTGTTTTGGTCTGGTTTTTATTGTAAGGCAAGTTACCAGTGCAGTCACTGATTCCTAGCCTGTCTGCTAATAACCTAATACCTCTCACTTTAGTCTTTCTTCCGTCTACCTAAGTCCTTTAATAAAATAATACCCCTCCGGATTGGCACAAATAGGACCCTTCCGGACTAACAAAATCTAGACCCCTCCGGATTCGGACCCCTCCGAATTAGCAACTATAAGACCCCTCCGGTAAGGAATGTCTCCAAAGACCTGTTTAGGGGTTCAAATGCTGTGTCCATTGCCGTAGCATCCCTTGATTGTCCCGCCTGAGTGTCCTCACACCTCGTCAAAGGCTCTGTATGCGGTGCATCCCTGCAATCCGAATCGCCGAGTATTTCCCGCTTGGCCCACATGACTCCTCCTCAGGCTTGCATGCCCCCTGTTACCGGAATCACTTCTCCCAGTCGCATGTGTGCCTTGCGTTGGTCGTTCGTTAGAGGTCTGTCTGTTCCCCGTTGAACTTGTTCTACTGTTCGGGCCCCATGTTCCATTACCCCTTGTGGCATAGCCTGATGAGCTGCCCCTGCCTCTAGTGGATCCATACGTCTTCCTCTTTTGATGTTCATTGAAGTTCACCCTCGGCTCCCTGCTGGGACCTCCCGAGTTCGGTTCTCCTTCTTTTGGTCCACTCTTGCTGCTTAGTAGCCCGTCCAACCTATCCATGATAGCCTGAGTTCGCCTCTCCATCATCGCGTCTATCTTTGTGTCAAGAGTCCCAAGAGACAGCTCTTGTTGAATTCTTAACTTCCCCATGTCGTCTCTTAAACGTAACTCTCGCTGTTCCGCCTCTCTTGTCATTCGCGACAAGTTCTTTGCCATATGCTCGTCCGTTCTTTCTTTCAAGCGTTTTCGCTCCTGCCAACTTCTTGTCTATTGCGGTTTATTTCTTCCCGCAGACTTTCTCTTTCAATGTGAACTGCTCTTACTAGTTCACTCATTCTTATGGACATCTGTTCATTTTGTTCTCCTAAACTGTCCACTATGTTGTTTAAGGCTTCCTCTAGTGCTGCCCCGTTATCCACGAGTGACGTCACTAGTGGTGGTGTAACCCTGTCGGTCCCAGGTAGCTTCGTGCTGGTCGAGATCCGGGCCTTGACTCTCTGCCTCGACTGAAAAACGGTATAAGAGTATTAATATAGGCTATATAAGTAATAATATTAGTAATACTAAACCCCTCCGGGATTGTTTAATATCCGAATTAAGGTGCTTAACTCGGATATTCGCAGTTCGGTGAAGGGTCACTACAGTGCAGCACTGTCGAGCCCCCCACAGATTACTATCTTACTTTTTGTACCAAAAGGGATACAAAACTTGTTAACGATACCCAACAGTCGATTGTTGTTGTGGTTGAGCGCCTTCTTGTTGCTCCTTGTACTGCTTGCCGGATCAGTCTCCTCCCAAGACCCTTCCGAAGTGAGCGCAAATCAGCTGACCCTTCCGGATTGAGCGCAATTTATCATTAACGTGCTTAAATGCTCAAATAACCCTACAGTACAAGCCTCACAAACGGGCTACAAAACTGATCGTAACAATCCTGACTGATATAAATGCCTGTAACAACAATATATCTATCAACAACAAACGGGGGGGTCGGATCACATCTTGTCTGGGGGGATGATTTCTACTGATTTTTTACTTTTTTTTTTTTACTGTTTTTGGTTTTTTCGGTTATTTTTTATGTTTTTTGTTTTTCTTGGGTACTATACTACTTTTTGTTTGGTTTTATATAAAGCTTAAATTGTTTTTGGTCACGGAACGAGGGAATGGCCGATCCCCCCACCATTCCTGGTTCGTGAATTTTCGGTCTTAACTAAGTTAAAAAGCTATCCACGGTAATCCGGAAGGCTTCCGCGTTCCGAACTACCCTTCCGCCCCGGCGGTTTAGGCCTATTAAGGGCGTTAATGTGAGCATCCGCTCGGCGCGGAGTGCTCGTTAACGGTTCTGCCGGTCATGATGTTAAAAAAGAATAACACCCAGGAGCGCCATAAAAACATGTATGTAACATTCGCCCGGAAGATACATATCGACGGAAAATAAAACTAAGTCCTAAGACGACTGGCTAACGTCTAAACAGAGCTTTATATGCTTTTCACCGTCTCTACCAAGCCAGTACTTTTCGGTGGTCTTTTCTAACATCGGGTCGACAAAAACGTTACTGCTTTCGGCTTCGGTCAAAACACTCAAATTAACTAGATTACATGCACAAATAGTGAGCTCATGGCTGGGTCTCAGTATCCCCAGACCACGAGGTCACTCCTAAAAACAGGGCTACTACTATTTATTATATTACTATTGTTTTTGTTCAGTAGATAAAAATCATCATCTCCATCGAAGATGGATCAACCCTTTCCCCCAACTCATAGCTTCTCATCCTTATCAAAATGAATCCAGTTGTTAATTAAACTCAATTCAGGACATGACAAGAAGCTAAAAATTTATATAAAAGGATAAAAGTTTCAGTCCCGAAACCCTTCCGGATTCTTGAATCCACTGAATCAAGTATGTTAATCTTGATTTCTCCGTAATCCGGAAGGCTGTCTTCCACCCTTCACCGTTGTCTGCAACAGCCTTGCAACTATTGTAGCGACACAATAGTTGCAACTCGGAACGCTCTCTGTCAGCTCCGTGATTTGTTGTCGTTTTTTATCACAATTTCCGCACTTCTCGCAATCGCAGCTAATGTTGTTCTGTTGCTTTTCAGCTTTTCTGCCAAAATGGCCGTTTCTGACGTTTCTCAGAATTGTTACGTAATCACTTCGAAAATTTAAAATTTATGAATTTCCGAATCCTTCAACCTTCACGTTTTGTTCAATCGTTCGAATAACGTTCTTAATCCTCCAAAATCAACAACTCGGAAGGCTCGCTGCTAAAAATGACTAAAGGCTCGCTGCTAAATGAGATTGCATTTTGGCACATTCTGGTCGAATGTCACAGTTAGTTAATTTTCGTAACCTGTTAGCAAAATATTGGCTCTGGTTCCCTCTATATTGCACCATCAGCACTGGGGGCTTCCCATCCTTTGGTGATTGATCTGACAAACACCTCTCACTATCCCGGCGCTTGCCCTTACCCTCGATGGTCTTGCACAAGGCGTCTGAAGCCACCTTTGCGGACCAATTTTCAGGGTACTGATTTGTCAGCCATTGCGCCCTATTAGTTTCCATAGCTTTATCAAATTGCTCCCAGCTAGATGTACTCCTAAAAACCCTGTGTATAGTGCCTTGGATAACACTACGCTTCTACCGAGTTGGGGCGCAGCTTCTATAGTTCAGTATAGTCCCTGTATATGTTGGTTTTTGATACCAACTGCAAGTTAAACGCCTACCATGCGATACATTTATGTTCAAATCCAGGAACGGCAAATTCCCCTCCGAATTAGTTTTCTCTAGAGTGAACTGCAAATTTGGATGAAGAGAATTGGCGGCATCGAGAAGACAACTCGGTTCCCCTCTGACTGTTCTAACAATGTCATCCACATACCTGAGGAACAATTTCACCTGAAGAGTATCCTTCTCCTTGTTCTTAGCTCGGCAGCAGCTTTCACAGTACCAGACTATCTCGGTTATTGATGCGTATACGTCATCGGATATTTTTCCGCATTTTAGATGATACCAGTTTTGGCAACTCTCGCATTCAACCCCCTTTGATCTATATGTGACTTTCCTGCTGCAACATGGGCACAAGCCGTTTTTGTCATTAATTTGCTGTACCTCCGTTCCCACTGGTATTTTTTGTCTTAGAGCAAACTCGAACTCTTTCAGCCATAAGTTTGCCAGAATTACAGCGAGGGACGCGCCCATTGCTAAACCATCAACTTGTACATACCATGAATCATTACACTCGAAATATACTTTGCTGACCGCCATATTCAAAAGCCTTTTCATGGTTGCTCTTTGAACTTCAGGAGGAGACTCTTGGCTGTACAGCTTCTGTAAATCAATTTCAATTGCCTCCTTCAGGGGAACGTTGGTGTACAAACTTTTCACATCAAGAGATATTATGGTTTCATCCGGATCTAGAGCAATGTTTTCAATTTTTTCTCTAGCCTCTTTAGTATTGGTTTCTATATTTGCTCCATCGATGTTGTCAAAAAACTTTGCAAGCATTTTGTTAAGATTCTCATACGAGCTGGCTGGAAGTGATAGTACTGGTCGTAGGGGTGTCTCATCCTTGTGTACCTTAGCTAAACCGTACAAACGGGCGGGTTGCCCCCCTGTTGACCTCATCTTAGAATATAACTGATCACTTATCTCGTCTTTTGTTCATGGCTAGTATTTCTTTGTTAAGTTCCTTCTCAATTTTCAGTATCACCTCATCAGTGGTTGCATCTTTTTTCACAAACTGAGCAGATTGCAACAAGAATTCCAGCTTTGATTCATTTGTTTGTTTCCTCATTATACAAAAACCAACCCCCTTATCGAAAGGCACAGCCAGCAACCCATTATCTTTGAGATATTTCCTCGTTTTTTTAACGGCTTTGTCTCTTGGGGTTTGCCTTACCTTTTTTGCATATGCCTTTGCCGCGGCTTCTATTTCACATAACGTTTCACCAGATGTTTTTTGATTTTTCAATTGTGAGAGAAAAATGTCGATATCCGCCAAAAAGAGGGTTTCGTTAAATTTGTCTCTAATGGGATGCTTCGGGCCCATTGATAGCACTTCATATACCCATTCAGGCAGTTCAATGTTATCAAGTACCTTAACTGATCGCTCATTTCTCCCCCTAAGAGGTTCATCTTGTCTCTCGGACAGTTTTTCTAATTTTTTCTATGGTTTTCTGATGTTGTCTTTAAGGTTGCCTCAACTTGACGCCTCACGAAGCGAAAAATGGATGCCCACCACTATTTGTCAATTTCTTTTTGCAACAGTGATCTTGCTTTCATTAGCATCTCCTCATACCTTCTCCTATCCTCATTTGCCCAAGAAGTTTCAGTCCTTAGTAGTTTCAATTGAAAATTATGCACAGCTTGGTCCGAAAAAACCCGTTCTCGATTCTTCGACCCTAAACTTGGACCCTAAATTTCAAAAAGTCCGGTATTAGATCGTTTTTTAGACATTTTCTCAGAAACTTCAGTCTATGTACAGATACTTGAACTTTTTTAAAGAATTTTAAATATTCTAACACAATTTTCCAAGTTGGTTTTCTTTTTAAAATTTGTCTGAGCCAAACAGCAGGCAAGAGTACTGTGGTCATTGTTTTGCAGGCCTCGAGTAATGAAACTCACAAGGCACAAAGCAAAACAAATCACACTCTTCTCACCCCTGTCTTTGAAGCGCAGACACTTCCTCTGCATTCAGCTTCTGCTCACGTCTTGTTTTCGCCTTCCTCCTTGTCTGTGATGGTCTCTGTTGTTTGCCCCTGATATTGACAATCAGCTCTGACAGCCTTTTTTAAGTGCCACTACCAATCGCAGAGATTTCAGCTCCAATTCAGCACTCTGGTGCAGCTTCAAATATTCCTTGAGCTGCTCCGGGTCGTTTTGCTTGCTCTTGGAGAGTAGCTGCTTTGTAGCTGGAATAATGAGCACTCCTGTGCCGAGAAGCTGACTAGACAAGTCGGGCGTTCCTTCCCTTCTGCAATAAACGATCGCCAATATCTGCTGCTTCTTCGACTTCAAATAGTTTGTCAGCTCCTCGGCACCGGCTGGGCGATAGTTGTTCGTTCTGTGGCTGCTAATGGTGTTGTTCACCACGTCGTGCCACACAACCACTTTTTTCTCCTTCAGTGGGCTGTCTTCCAGTAATCGTCGGAGGTTCTTTCCTTGGTTCAGCAAGTTGTTATTAAGGGATAGGCCAGGAATTGCTGTAACAAGGCTCTCGTATTGCTTTTTATCACATGTGTTAAGGTTGTTGATGCTGTGGAACAGGGAGCTAGCTGCTACAACATGAAACATTTCGGTAACTCAAATAAAAATCGGCCATATTTTACGTATCGATAAACAAAAACACTACAAAAATTCTCTACACATTGATGAAAATCATTTAAAATTTTTATACTGGCCCTTTAATGGGAAAACAGTTGGAACTTTAAGCTCTTCGCGTTTTGGTTTGTCACGAATTTACAAATAAAATTGAAGAAATTTTTGCTAAAAAGTAAATTTCAAACGTTTTCGCAACTATGTGCATCGTCAGGATTTTTACAATAAACTAATCTAAATGACGATAAAACATCAATTTACAAATGTTCTTCACAATAAATCACATACAATTTGGTTCTAAACCATTATGATAAAAAATTAGCCAATCACAGTTGACCTCTAAAATACTATTAAGATTAAAATATTTTTAACCTCTAAAAATAATTAAACATTTTTAAATTAATTTGTCTGGAAGTTTCTGAGTCATAATTTCGATTTAGACATGTACGTTTTAAATAAAAAACCAAAAAATATTCTGCCATTCTGCCTCCCGTTTGTCGGTCCGGGCCTGTTTGATCCAATCCACAAAAGGATCGGTCATCTTTTTTCTTTGGTCCTCAGGTATGAATACCCTAGAGCTATTACCTCGTTTTGGTATCCTTGACCTGTCTAGACTCATTCTCTATTTGTCACTTCTTGATGCCTATACACTTAACTCGATTGCTATGTTAAAAAAGTTTAAGTAATTGATTTACCTGATTTTGGTTAACTAGTTGTTAACTAGAATAAGCTAATCGCAAGCGTAATTAATCAAGTCCTAATTAAAATCAGTAAAGTACAACTGATTAACAGATACATTTACAAATAGTAGTTTCTCATGGAAAGTCAATTAGAATCAGAAATTTCATTCCGGTCAAATGATTCGTAGAAATATCAGTGATTTGTATGCCAAGTTATAGAACCGTACTAATAGCGCTTATATTCCGAGACCTCTCAGAGATATGTCCCAATAAACATGATTGGCAAACACATTTACAAATTGTAGTTTCTCAAGAACCTGTCAGGGAAATGCCGCATGTATTTTTCTTTCATCAGATAATTACCGATTGGGTTTTGCGCTCTCAATTTTGCTTCGCTATACTCTCATTGAGATGGAATTATACTTGAAAGAATATGGTTGTCATCTCTCGATATAATTCGATAAAGTTTTTTGTCCTCTTTCCTTACTAAGTCGTACGGAAAGAATAATTTGATGACCATAAGCTAATCAGTCATGAAAATTCCCCTTTAACATTTGAAAAAAAATCTAAATTACAAAAGGGGTCCTTCCGTTTAGTTAAGGTTAGTGCACAAGCTGGATAGGGCCCTTAAAAGTGTGCCATTCCGCCGGATTGGCACAGCATAACCCTCCGGCACAACACGAAAATTGTATTAGAGGCCTTAGTGATTGAAAATTGTTGAAAAGGAGGCTAGAATATTCTGGAATTTTTAATTTTCAAAATTTCGATTGGCGATGGAACATTTCTGAGAAATGCGAAAGATGGCCATTTTTAACTAAAAAATGACCAAAAACACAACAACGACCGGTTTAGTGAAGAACAGTCGAACGAGAACGAAACAAAACACGAAACCTCTTATCGTGACGATCACGCACGATAAGACACTTAATGGAAGGAATTAGCCAGAACGGAGGCTTCAGAGGGGAAGAAGTAAAGAGCAGTACCCTCCCATGCCACGAATTGGGAGTAATAACGACGTTATTACAGAGAAAGCATGGAATTGGAGGCTCGGCCCCCCAGAGACAAAATTTGGTGAAGGATTGTGAAGAACTGACTTTTTAGCTACTCTGATGCCATAAACCTTTGAATTAACACCGGTATTACTTTTTAATTTATAATATGACTAGCTAGAATGAGGAAGGGGTCAATCCATTTCCAATGAATTTAATATAAAACTGTCACGAAAAACATAGTAAAATAAGATAACCGAGCCGTGTTTTTAAGAGGAATCATGTAGACTGAGGATCCGAGACCCAGCCATGTGGTTGTGTTCGCATGTAAACGGAAGCTGATTAAAAAACGCTTGACTGATGGCTTAAAAACGGTAACTTTTTACTTAGCCCTACACAGATCAGAAGACCAACTGGCTAGGTCGAGACGGTGAAAAACGAGTAGAATCTAGGTAACTGACGCCGGCCAGTCGTTAATAGGTACTTTTTCTACGCTTTGTTACTGTGTAGTATTTAGGCGAATGTTACATAGACGTTTTTATGGCGCTCCTGGGTGGGCCTGTCAAAGGCATAAGACCGTCATGATCAGCAAACGTTTCAGCGACGGACCCTCCGCTCCGGGCGTATGCCCAAGTTAGAGGCATGAATGACCTTTGTTGTACTAGGGGGAAAGTGCCGACCCTCCGCCTAGTACTATTTAGCTTTTTAACTTAGTTAAGACCAAAAATTCGGGGGCCGGAGGGTTAGGTGGGAAGTCTAGAGCTCGCTTATCCCAAGTTCCCGGGACTAAAAACAATTAAAAAGAAAGCGTAAAACCGAACAAAAATAGTTTATAACCAAGAAAAAGCCAAAAAAAAAGTTCAAAAAACAGTAAAAAAATCCAAAAAAGACCAAGAACAATAAAAAACATAAAGTGACAGTTTATATATTATTTCCTAGTTGTTGTTGTTTCAGATTGACTTATATCATTTCTGATAGAAAAATTGAAGTGTTTTGATGGCGGGTTAGCTACCTTCCCTTGAGTGTTTTTTGAGTATTTAATCACGTCGTTAATGGTGATTTTCCGGTGACCGGAGGGTAGAGTGGCAAGCTAACCGACGAGTTCCAGACTCAACAGGGGCATCAGGGACATCATCCACAACGACTGTTGGGTATCGATGACACAATTTTAGTATCGTTTGGGTACTATTTCATTAAAAAATAAGTGGGGGGCACAATTGGCAGGTCCGATTGCACCCTCCATCGATTGCAATTTCCCGAGTTAAGGGTCTTAATTCGGGTATTTTGGTGCAAAGGAGGGTATAGTAATATTAAATAACGACTACTATTGATTTTTATCCTCTCTATATATTACTTATCTCCTATTTAGACCCGAGAAACACCCCAATTTTATTCAGAATTACTGATTTTGGACCTAACTGTCAAACCCCAAAACTTCAGGTATCCGAGCTTTTCCGAACAGCAAAAACCTTCTGTACAGTGACCTACTACGTAGTTTGATCCCCCTAACTAATGAAACCACGCGGAAGAAACTTAAAAGAAGCTGGTGAAAACAAAATTTTTTCGATCAAAATTTTACTAATTTTCCGAATTTCGTCAATACGTTTTGAGGATCGAGTTTTTGAGTTTTCAGACTTAGAGCGATAAACGTTTTTGTGTAAGGAGCGTGCTAAAAGAGGAGTTAAAGATTGGAAAAGGAAGGAATCGGAAGGTACAAATTTGATAGTTTTTGGCCAAATTTTTGTTTCTAAACCAATTTTGGTCCAATTTTTTGCCTTATTACAGTGCCGTTTCAATTATTTTCAATTATTACTACGCTCGTTTCAATTATTTTTGGCATTTTCACTAAGAATTGCGGAAAAAGTCTTTCAGAACCTATATAGGTGGTGAAAAAAGGCCAATTTGACGAACGCGGGGCTACTACGCTCGTTTCAATTATTTTTGGCATTTTCACTAAGAATTGCGGAAAAAGTCTTTCAGAACCTATATAGGTGGTGAAAAAAGGCCAATTTGACGAACGCGTTTTTAACGATTTCTCAAAGACTAGCCAACCGATCGGGGCTACTACGCTCGTTTCAATTATTTTTGGCATTTTCACTAAGAATTGCGGAAAAAGTCTTTCAGAACCTATATAGGTGGTGAAAAAAGGCCAATTTGACGAACGCGTTTTTAACGATTTCTCAAAGACTAGCCAACCGATCGGAATAATTTTGGTACCACAAGTCGACGTTTTTAATCAATTTTTTAGACATTGACCATTTTTGGGTCGATAACTTTAGGGAAGAAAATTTTTTTAGAATTTGTTGATTCCGATGGTCAAATTTTTAAGGAACCCTCCGAGCGGCAGGATATTTTATAGGGTCAACTTTTTTCCCTACTGGGTGGGTTTACCGAGACAGCCAACCTAGTTTTAAGTCAATTAGAGTTCAATTGGAGGCTTTAAAGCGGTGAAATCATCCGTTTTTTTTTTTTGGGAACCCTCCAAGGTAACCCTTCGGAGTCAGCTAAGCCCCTTAGCAACCCTCCTTAATAGAAATTTTCCACGCAGCCCTCTGAAGAATTTAAAATAACCCTACGGAGTAAATTTAGCTTGTTTTGACACTTTCTGAGGATAGTTGGAGACCCTTCTAAGTTAGACTTGAAAAATTTAGAATTTTGAAGGAACCCTCCGAAGCAACCCTCCGGAGCGCATCAAGCCTCTTATTGACCCGCCTTAGTGAACTTAAGGGGACCCTCCGAAGTTACTTAGGTGACTAAGGTACTCTCCAAAGTAACCCTCCGGAGTAAACTAAGTGTCTTAACAACCCTCCGAAGTAACCCTCCGGAGTGACTTAAGCCTCTTAACAACCCTCCTTAGTGAAAACTTAGAGGTACCCTCCGGGGCACTTTAAACATCTTAAAGAAATACATTTGAGATCGGAAATGAAGGTCAACTACTAACGGAGTGTACCTATTGGGACCTTAGGAGTCCAGTTGACCTGAAAATTCGCGATCAATTTTGGATTCTAGATCGGGTTTATCAGAAGTAACCGAACAGATTTTTTTTCGATTGTTATTTTGGTTTTGTGGTTGCCTTGAGCTACTTAGTAGGACAGCTCGGGAAATCGCAGGGCATCTAAAAGAAGACCTCAGTGAGTGTATTAGACAGGACACACTCACTTGCGAAGACAGTGTCCTGGGCTTCGTTCATTTGGATTGTTCCAATCGAGGGAAGTCTTTTTCTTTAAGACTAGGTTTTAATTATCTTTTACTGAAACCATCACTGCTCTTTTATAAAATTTTGTTTGATCTTAAACGAGGCTGTGATTTGATGCGAGTCTGGCTGTAAAATTAATACTGAACGAAAGGTCGCTGTCACCTAAAGGATTTTTTTATCTGATTATCAATTGTGTTTTGTGTATTGACTATATCTTGTAAAAAATTTGTGATACTGTTATACAAGGTAACCGAGTGGAGTTGATAAAATCTAAACACGGCTCAGGCCCTATGTGTAGATTGAGCTGAACCAGTTATATTATCTCTACGATATCGGAGGTATATTTTTGATATTAGAGAACTCGAGTGAGTGGACTTGAGCAAATATTTTTTTTAATTTTGAAACTGGTTCATTGGCGTGGAAATTTTTTTTATCACGTAGCATGCAGCGTAGGAGCAACAACTTATATTCCCAGGCTGAGCACGAGGACTACACGAAAGTTTAAACACGGCGCAGCCGATCCACGATTAGCTGCATTTCCGACGTTTTTGCTGACGAAGCAACGACTAAAGGTCAAGCTGGCCTTTCAGTGAGCGGAATGCAACTGAGAAGCGAGAAGAACCTCGATGGCAATCAAGGGGCGAAGTGTTGAGACCGGACAGGCGAGCAAGACGCTTACGGACCCCTTCGAGGAGGGGGAGCAAACGCTGATCCGACCCGACTACCACCATCACGCGGACCTGGAAGAGCCAGGCGAGGACTTTGAACGGAAGGAAGTTGAAAGAACGGAGGAGGCCTCGGAGCGTTCCGAGGTCGACCAGCGTGAAGAACTTTTGTTCAGGGGAATGTCCAAATCAGAGACTAGGGGTAACAAGTGGAGAAAGGAACAATCATCTCTAGTCAAGCAGGGCAAGAATGCGATGATGTCAAGTATAAGCCACAGGGAGGAACAAACGAGTTCGAAAGCCAAGAAAAGCTGGAAATCTGTGTATGATGAGCGCATGGCGTCACTCCAAACTGAGGGTATATCTTCCAGTTATGACCATCCGGAGATAGCTCATTCGGATGTGGACTTCACACCGTGCCCAAGGAATGATAAGAGCAAGAAAGCATTGTCCAACTCGCCGACCAGGCCGATGTCTGATGGGATAACCGTAGTAGTACCCTCGACGTTCGACCGTTTGATGATGTCGATTGGCACGCAGAAGGGCGGCGCGTCATCAAGTACCAGGCTACAACCTCAGTTGACCTCATCTTCTCTGGGTCTCACCCCGGTATCGGGGGCGGCTGGCGATTTAAGCGACATGTTTGCTGGCGTAATGACAAGCCTTGAAGCGCTGCGACGGGATATGGCTAAGAGAAAAGATCGAGTCGAAGAGAGAGAGCTCACCGGGGTCAAGAGAAATTGCGAGATGGGCTAACAAACCTGAATTCACAGGCGAGAGTCGATCAGGCCCAATTGACTCGTAACACCGATCAATGCCTAGCGGAGAACTTGGCTCAAGCAACCAAGGAGTCACTGGAAAGAGAAGTTAGGATGACAAGAGAAATTGAGCGACTGTTGAACTATCATGACAATACCTATGCTCATAGGATGACTAGCATGGAGAAAAGGTTGGATGCCAAATCTGACCTGATGATGCGGAAGCTTGACGAGATCTTAAACGGAGGCAATCGGGAAGAGCGTTCCACCCCAAGGGAGCGCTCACACCAGGCAAATGATGGAGACAGAGCCCGCGGCCATGCCGCGGCCCAGCCAAGTTCGAGATCGAATCTAATCATAGGGAGCGACCCAGGGCAGCCCCATCGAGGCCAGGTTGGACAAACCCGGTTACGCCGGAAGCGGATACCCCCCCCCCCCCCGGAGACCCGATTGCCCACTGTGCCACAAGTCAGATCAGTGCCAGACCTGACTACAGTCTCACAGGACACAGCGATGTATGCCCCTGAATAGATCTCTTGAAACATTCATCACTAAACTCTCGAAGTCAACCGAGAGAGGAGAGAAGTCAAGAAGGACACTCAAAAAGCCGAAGTCATACAAAAACCAGTCAGAAATTTGAAAAGAGGCGTGAAAGAGATGACAAATCCATAGACAAGTTTTTGGACGACCTTGAATTACTCAGAAGGAGGAGCAATCCCGATGAGAGAATATCGGAGCGAAACTTGGCCATCGCCTCGAAGTTCATTGATGGAGTAAAAAGTGATGAACTGAAAACGATGCTGGCCACACACTTCACCCTGTCGCTTCCCAGGTACCCACGCCCGATAATCTGCGTATGAAGTCGCGTGAGTACTTGCTCATAAAACCAAGGGCGCAAAACCGTTACAGCAATTATGGCAACTACAGCGCAATAAACACTGGCGCAAACTCCAGTTGGTACAGACCTCGTGATAACATGGATAAGAGGAGGTCATGTGCGAATTGTGGTTCGATGGACCAACATGTTTCCGCCTGTTCTACTTACAAACAGAACATGAAAGCGATAGGCTACTTTCTCGACGACGTTGATGCGACCGATGAGGACCACGAAGAGTACGTGAGAGGACTCATAATAAAGTACAGACCAAGGTGCTTCTTCTGCAATTTTGAGGGACACTTCAAGTCGGATTGCACTCAATTTTGGGATGCGGTGGCGGACGCGAAACATCCCCACCATGAAGAGGCGCTTTCGGGCGTCAAAGCCAGCCGAGCACGTCTGATGAACGAAGCTGAGTCGCGGAAGAAAGAGGCGACACCGAGCACATTATTTCGGTCGCAGGGCACCAGGTGATCAAGAACTTGAGCGAACCGTCCGAGATCACGCTGGTACACCTGGACATTTTTGCGGACTACCTGAGAGAGAGGATCCCAAGTTGGACTCCAGGGCAGTGCGAGCGCTGCTCACGACAGGAGGACAAAAAATAATGAAAGTAGATGGACATTACATCGAAGTCCATTGCCCATATCCGATCCTGATGAATGTGGACGGCATTAACATTTACATGAATGGTCACGTGACTGATGCAAGTGACCAAGTAGGCCGGATATACATTGGTCGAGAAGAGCTTAAGGTGCGACGAATCGGACATAATGCCATGCTTGAACAGGATGCAGTTCACATAGGTTGCGAAGCCGATCTTGCAGCACATGTGCTAGATTTGCAGGGCAGACAACTTCCAGTAAAAGGACTGTAAGACACGGGAGCAGTGGTCAGCGTCATGCTGGTCAGCACCTGGACTGATATGGGCTTCGACAGGTCGGATCTGATACCGACCAATATCAGACTGGCAGCTGCTAATCAGGGAGAAATCTATGTGACAGGACGGACCCCGATCATATCACTGCAGCTTGGAGGAAGACATCTTTAGATGAGCTTCCTGGTGGTGGAAAACTTGGACGAATCCGATCAATTCATCCTAAGGAGGGACTTCGTACGCAACTTTGAAGTCACGATCGACCTCAACGACGAGTTGATCAGGATAAAAGACCCCTGAGAGGAAGTATGAAAAGAAACTTCTTAAAAAGATCTTAATTAACCAGGCAAAGGTGCCGATTTTCCCGGATCGAAAAGTTAAATTGAAGCCAAACCAAGTCGTAGTAGCATTAATTTTATATCGAATTCACTAGTTACACCAAAAGATCATTTGCTGTACATAGGGATTATTACTTATTAATACGGATTATTAGATATACATAGGGTTAATAATTTTAGAAAAGAATCTTCAGTGATATACATGGATTAATAGTGTTACTTAGGACGAAATCGTTATTTATAGGGGTAATTAGCTTAGCATAGGGTTCATGACTGTTAAATAGGGAGAACTATATATACAAGGGGTAATTAGTCATGCATAGTGAGTAATAGTTATAAATAGGAATTACTAGTTATACACAGGGATTATTAGTTAAATAAAAGAATCATCAGTGATACACACGGATTATTAGCGTTACATAGGGCAAATTAGTTAATTATAGGCGAATTAGCTAAAAATAGGGTTCAATACTGATACATAGAGAGAATTAGTTATACATAGGGGTAATTAGTCAAGCATAGTGAGTAATAGTTATAAATAGGGATCAACAGTTATACACAGAGAACTTAAGTTATGCTTAGGGATCAATAATTATAATACATAGGAACCATTAGTTATATTCAGAAAACATTAGCTACCACAGAGATCATTCGTTATAAAAACCTATCATTAGTTATATATTGAAATCACCAGTTATACATAGAAATCATTAGCTACACATAGGGATTGTTACTTATTAACACGGATTATTAGTTATACATAGGGATTATTATTCATATAAAAGAATCATCAGTGATACACATGGCTCATTAGTGTTACATAGGTCGAATTAGTTATTTATAGTCGTAATTAGCTGAGCCTAGAGCTCAATACTGATACATAGGGAGAATATGCTACACATAGAAGTAACTAGTCATGAATAGTGAGTAATAGTTATAAATAGGGATCATTAGTTCTACACAGAGATCTATAGTTATACATAGAGATCATTAATTATAATACATAGGGACCATTAGTGATATAAAAAAAGATGATGAATTATGCACAGAGATCATTAGATATACATAGGTATAATTAGGGATCATCTATTAATAATGCAGAAACAAAAAAAAGTAAAATTGAAGAACAAAAAAGAAAAGCAAAATTAGAAAATTTGAAAAAAAACTTACGAAAAAAAAATTTGGGAAAAAAAATATTTTTAAAAAAAAACTAAAATAAAAAAATTTGATAAAAATTTTAAAAAAAACTTTTTTTTTTAAATTTTTTTCCGCGGAAAATTTTCTTGGGAAACAATCTACATAGGGATCATTGCAGATCACCCCTCAATACATAGGAATATTGGTTGTCATGTAAAACATGAGGAATATTGGTTGTCATATAATACATGGTGACCATTAGGATCTATACCTACTGGTTATCCATGGATGACAACCCCCCCCCCATCATAGTGTACTATATGCATACTACTTATTTGATTTGGACAAAAAAATGTTGAAGAATTGTGATAGAATCGTAAGAAAAAGAAATTAATTATGAGAAAAAAAAAGAATTTTACACTTTTAAAACACATTTGTTAAAATACATGCACGTTAAAATGATTTAACCTGCGCCCTATTATTTTTTTCGGTTTTCAGAAAATTACAAGATGTTCCAATTTCTTAAAACTCATTATTGGTGTTGTGATTTGTTTTTAGTTTGTTATAATGACCTTCGGTATTTTAATTAATACCAGTTTAGTTACGTCTTAATAAAGTCCTTTTTAACGTCTTAATTCAACTACTTCCTTTTATCGTTTTAACAATTAAGCTTATGTACATACCGTGTAAATAGACACTTAGAATAAGAACAGTTTATTATGGCGCAGTCAAATGATTCGAACGTGCGTGGAATTCCCCCCTTTTGGCCTAATTACACCCTAGAGCCACCGCATGCCTGGACCCAATGGAGCGACCAATTCCAATTGGCGATCATTGCGAAAGAAAATCTGGATTTAGAGAGCCTACATGGACCAGAGATACCGGAGACGCAAATTCCAATTTTGGAACAGGCGACAGGCAGCGAGTCGGACGCGGAAAAAGCCAACAGAGAGAGCAGGAACGAAAGCACAATGAAACAGTACGAATCCGCAGAAACGGATCAACGAAGAGAAAAGAAAATTTAATGGAATGACACGAACGGAGGCGGACAAGAAACTGCGATCAATTTTATTTTTAGCCCTAGGGAGCGAAGGAAAAAGAGTTTTTACACAAAAGAACCCGAGAGTCAAGATTCTAGCAATACGTTCTCTGAGTTCTGGACTCTACTAGACGCAGCAATTAACAAACCGCCCAATACTACGTTCGAAAGATATAAACTTCTAAATCGAAAACAAAAAGATCGTGAGTCGTACGAACAATTCTGGGGAGCACTGACGGACCTAGCCAGCACGTGCAACATCAAGGAATCCGACGAGGCAGAATGGATAAGGGATATCTTCATTTGCAATATGAAGAACACAGACACCCAGAGGAAGCTACTTTCAGCTACCATAAGCCCGTCGGAAGCACTTAATCAAGCCCTAATCGATGAAAAAGGATATTTTAACCACCAGAAACTGACAAATATGTCACGGTCATCGACCAACGGGACAACTTTTAAATCTTTTAGTAACCACAATCATATCAAAAAAGAACCAAGCTTAAACATCGAAAGGAGTAACTCATGCATGAAATGCGGAAATACATTTACGAAAGGGCACTTAAACGTTTGCCCAGCGAAGGACATAACCTGTAAAAATTGCAACTATAAGGGACACTTCGCCAAATTATGTAAATCACGCAATAAGAGACCAACTGTAAATAATGTATCAAATAATTTCGTAAATACTGAGAATTGTACATACACACCTCCGGAAAACTCGTGGATGGAAGAAAAAGAATCATGCGACGTGATAAATGCGTGGAATGAGTACGGACAGAGTGACGATGACGACTTCTCGGTGTTGAGTGTCAGATTTATTTACGACAATAATGGTCTTGAAACAAAGAAACTCCTGAACCTAGGCATTGGCTGGGACATGATTGTAAATATGAACATTTCGGTAGATTCAGCAAGTCCTGTAAGCTTTTTAAAACAGGATGTTCTACATGAAATTAAACTAAGATACCCAAACCTCAAGATACACCCAGTGGAGAAAAGAATAAAAGACCTATACTGCGGATTCACCGACGATACGATCAATATCTTGGGAAAAATAATTGTCAGAACACAGTCCAATGGGTGGATCAGCGAAGAAACCCCATTCTTCATAACCGGCGGACATGAGCGTAACATATTGGGGAACGACAATTTACCCAAACTGGGCATAGAAATTTCGCAGAGGAAATGCCCACAACCAATCTGTATGGTCAATCAACCCACACTTGAGAGTGAATACAAAAACTCACCTTCTTTATCAGACAACATTTTTAATGAGTTTAAGAACTTATTCACTAAATTGGGGAAAATACCTAACGATCGGAAGGTAACCCATTTTCACACACCTTTTAAACCAATACAGTCCAAAGGGAGAAGAGTACCACTCCATTTACTCGCGGCAGTGAACGATGAATTAAAAAGAATGGAAAAAGAAGGTCACATAATAAAGTTACAGAAATGCGACGAAGATTGCTTCCTCAGTCCAATTGTAATCACTCGGAAAAAGGATACTTCAATAAAACTGGCACTGGATTCCAAGCTTTTAAATGATCAAATTTTTAAAAATAAGTATCAAATGCCGAATATCCATGAACTGATTGATAACGTGGCACTCCAAATTTCAGAAAAACCCAACGGGCGAGTGTGGTTTAGTAACTTAGACCTGAAAAACGCATATAGCCAACTTCAACTTTGCAATCAAACCAGTAAACAGTGCAATTTTAGCATAGTAGGCGGCGAAACGACAGGAACGTATCGGTTTCTAACGGGATTTTACGGATTAGGAGACATGCCCAATGAATTCCAACGGGTCATGGACTCAATGTTGAAAAATATCCCGTTTACAAATTGTTACATAGACGACATCCTGGTAGCCTCGCGTGGATCGCTGGAAGAACATAAAGCAAAAGTGCACAAAATTTTATCAATCTTAGATAAGAACAACATGGCAGTGAAATGGGGGAAATGCGCATTTTTTAAATCTGACATCGAATGGCTTGGCTTCAAGATCTCAGGCAATGGAGTACGACCGTTGGTCGGTAAAGCCGACGCAATAAAAAATTTGCCAACCCCGAAGAATATTTCTGAACTTCGCTCATTTTTCGGCTCAATAAACAAATATGTAAAATTCGTCCTTAATTTATCCACGTTAAGTTCCCCTCTTCGACCTCTTCTAAACAAAAAATCGTTATACAAATGGGATACCAGCCATTCAATAGCGTTTGAGAAGTTAAAAACGGAAATTGTAAATATTGCAGAAAACAGCCACTTTGATATAAAAGAGAAGACAAGACTAAAAACGGACGCTTCACATAGAGGACTAGGGGCTACCCTAGAACAATTACAGGACGACCAATGAAAAACAATCGCATTTGCATCCAGATTTTTAAACAACCATGAAATGAAATATTCTACCAACGAACTAGAGTTGCTGGGAGTCGTATGGGCTGCAGAACATTTCAGAAACTACCTGTACGGAACAGAATTCCAAATAGTCACTGACCATAAAGCATTACTATCAGCACTTTCGGCAAATCATGGCAATAAAACGATGCACAGTCGATTGACCCGCTGGGTAAACAGACTCTTACCTTTCAATTTTAAAATTTCTCATTTACCAGGAAAGGACATGGGCTTTACTGACCTTTTATCTAGACTTCCTTCGGGCAAAGCCCTTCCAATTTTACATTATGACGACGAATTTGTAGTCGCTTCAATCGACAGAATTCAGAACATTTTATCGACTAAAATAGATTCTAAATTACTTACTGTAAATTCTGTAGATAGACCAACGGTCGCTGTAAATACTAATTCACGAGTTAATACAATCCCATCGGGAAACGAAAATTCAAGCGACGTGATTGGTCAGAATCAGCCGAATAGCTCGTTAGCTTTACTCAATCTCAAGATTATTGCTGCTATCATATCTCGTATTGCTCAGTCGATAAAAATTTGCCACAACAATCATTCTCGGACAGAAAATTGTACTACAAATTGTCAACCAGTCGATAATTCAAAATTCAATTTTAAAAGTATTACTTTTTCGGACAAAGTCCTCTTACATTTTTTACTTCTAAACAGACACCTCATACCACCTATCAAGAAAAAACAAGAACTCCCAATGGACAAAGTGAACGAACCCCTTTTGATTATCCCCGAAGAACATAATATTATTCTCAAATTCAGAGACGACAGACTTCCACCCGACCACGCAGATCTCTTAAGAAGATATAAGGCCGATCTGAAATTGCCGAATTCCCCAATTCGCCCAGAGAACCACTGTTCGAAGAAATTGCTTCAGATAATGACTAGAGAAGACAAGGTGCTGTGGGATCTGATAAAGACGATAAAGAGGAATCGACCGATGGGCATACACGGGACTTACATGAAGAACTACACTAAAGACTTACACGTGAAGGATGAACTACTCTTTTTAGACAACAAACTAGTCGTCCCAGCTACCATCAGGGGAACTTTTAATTCTATGTTACACGAGACTCACCCAAGACAGTTCGGGATGAAATCCCTCGCAGAATATTTGTGGTGGCCACATATTTACCGGGAAATCTACCATCACGGGAGAACATGTACCCAATGTTTAAAAACGGGTAAGAACATCAAAGTGATACTAGGCACCAATAATATTTCGAAACTCCCGACGTTGACATTCGCGATCGAAGAAATTAATTTGGATTTTGCATGACCGTTGGACGCTAGTTGGGGTAACAACAAATACATTCTTCTTTGTATCGACCGCTACACTAAGTTTCCTTCGGCCAAGATTGTCAATAACACCTCTACAAGAAACGTAATTTCATTTCTAAACGATTACTGTCATCTTCACGGTTTCCCAAGAAAAATTAGAGTTGACCATGGGTCATGCTTTCTTTCAAATGATTTCTAAAACTTCTGCGATAAATTTAATGTAGAAATCATTTACTGTACGGTCGGAGACCACAGATCCAACGGGCTAGTGGAAAGACTTGTGTACACAATTAAATCGAAATTACTGGCAATGTCATTCGAAATACCCAAACCATCTCTAAACGATTCGATCGAGAAAATCATCTGGAATCTGAGAATCTCAAAGCAAACGGCGATCGGCTGTACCCCGTTTGAAAAGGATTTTAGTAGAGTAGCGAACACTAGGTGGAAAAATCTTATGTCCAATATTGACCATTTAGATAAAGGAAAGGCTATATTGTCCAAAGAGCGGGCTACTAACTGGGAATTACACGACGGGGCAGAAGATGGCTATCTGGACGAGGAAAGGGACAGCACGTCGGACCCAGAAGAAAACTTGCCAATAGCTAGGACGTTTAGCCTACGCACAACCCCGGATGACACTACCCGAACGTTAGATCCACTGGGAAAAAGAAAAGCAGTAACGGGAGGTAACTTATATAGAAAGGCGTCTAACAGAAAAAATGGGGACCCTTATTTTAATCTAGTTAAGAAGGATATAATCGACTCTTCAGAGCACACAGTTACCCTCGACAATGGTCACGTTTTACGTAAATCGGATCTGGCTATAAAAGGAAAAATACTCCCGGGGCCCAAAAAGATAATAGTGAATCGGACACCCACTGGGCATAATACTCATATTCATTCGAGTTTAGCTGGGAAAAGGAAACTCTCACCACCGAAGAAAGCTGGATCGATATCAGCCGGCCAATCGAGACAAGGCACCCCGAAAACGGAGATTATCAGTTCAGGGACCAGCGCACCGACTGCGAGCTCGACCACTCAAGACTCTCCAAAACTTTCTTCAGGTTCATCTTCCTTAAATCTAGATTCGTGGGACGGGATAATCGAGGATTACTTTGACGATGTGACCAATAATAACGTACCTCAAAACTCCTACACCGAGACTAATCAGGGCTTAAGTATTACAGGTCATGCCGAAACCCCACCATTGAGCTCAGAAGGGACAGCAAACAACGACTCACGGGAGATTGTAGTCATACACGACGCGAATACTAGTGTAGGATCACAGGACAATCCTATTATGATAGACAGTATTCCGGAACAGACGACCAATGTGATTCCAAAGACCAGAAACTCCAGACCACGTAGAAATGTGGGCCCCCCACAGTTTTACGGTAATCGACGATTTATAGACGTGGTGCAAGAGAAAGACGACCTAGGGGCGATAACTTCTGTATTCTCTCAGGCACCGGAATTGTCTACTTTCTCGGGCAACTCTCCTTCGGATTTTTTGACTCCATCAGCGGAGGCACCTCCCAGACAGATCCTAGTCGCAGAAACTACGTTGTCATGGTCTTCAAGAAACTCACTCCCGACGGGCAGACTTGCAGCATCAACCACGAAGACCCAACTCCTCGAAAATTCTTCGAACTCAAAATTATCTGACCCGACTTCGAAAGACCCTTCATTAAAGATGGATAAATACAGCGAGATCTCATCAACTATAGATTCAGAAGTGAGAGCTAACCTGGATGAGTTCGAGGACCAATTCTTATAATCGTCATATCAAATCAAACTTATCAAAACAATTTTTGTAATCCATATTTTCGCCGGATTTTTTAATTTCACCTGTAGATACAATTGTACATGTTAATGTACATGTTGTGGATTAGTTTTATTTAGTTAGATACCGTATTCTGTAAAAAATTGTAATTCTGTATAGACACCCTGTACATTGCTACATTCTCTTTCAATTTGTGGATTTTTTTTTGCCGCTGTATATTTAGCCTCTGGGCGCAGTTTGTAAAATTTCTTCCATTTTCTGAGGGGGAAAAAGGGTGTATATAGAGTTATATAGTTAGTTTGCAGTTTCATTTTTTTTCCCGGTGGGAAATGTTGTGATTTGTTTTTAGTTTGTTATAATGACCTTCGGTATTTTAATTAATACCAGTATAGTTACGACCATCGGTCGATATGAACGGAAGTTCAGTTGTCCTTTTTAACGTCTTAATTCAACTACTTCCTTTTATCGTTTTAACAATTAAGCTTATGTACATACCGTGTACATAGACACTTAGAATAAGAATAGTTTATTAATTGGTTTCAATTTAGATGAACTCCATGAGTTTTTTTGTTTCGAAATTTTTTCAATTTGTTTTGCTCAGACAGATAAGGAAACTCTAGGTGTTTTCGATTGCAAAAAATTTGAAAAATCTCATGATAAACGAATTGACTGTTTTCTATAAATGACAACTGTTTTCTCTGAGGACCCCTGTTGAAAAGATTACATGCAAATTTACTGCAATTGCGTCGGTCATTTCCTGAGTTTAGTTATGTACACTCAGGACTTTGTCTATCATAGCGGCCTTTCTTAGGATCTAACCAGTTTAACATAGAGTACATTTCCCTCGACCCGCCAGTTTGAGATCAAATTATTGGGTTCCTCCAGCTCTTTCCGGCACAGTCGCTCATTATCTTCCAGGAGCATGGATGGGATTCTTCGTATTGTTAATGATCAATAGTCTAGCTTTTTTGTTGATTCATAATTTACTTCTGATGATGATCTAAACACTGGCCCGTGATTCTTGATCACTCTTAATTTTTAACTTAAAAACAAAGGCAACCACAGAAAAGAAAAAATTCTTGACAAGAAATGTTAGAATAATTTGGCGATGGCAGAGGGATCTCTGGGCTTTTCGCTGGTGTTTTTCCAGTCCTCTTTTGTTTCAGCGACACTTCAAAGCTATTAACGCCTCACTTGCCTCGTGTTTTTGCTGGTCGTTCCCCAGCTTCTTTTGTGATTCTCAGAAACACAACAGATCATAAGTTCCATCTACCTTACTTTTGATTTCGCAGTTCAACATCTGCCATCATCGGCTTTTCCCAGGAATACATTTACTTCAGAGCTACTTCGCTTAGTTTACTACCCCTTGACCCTTGGTCATTATCCGCCATCCTTCGTGTTTCCCAGAAACACAGCTACTTTGAAGCCATTTCGCGTAGCTTGCCCCTTGCTTTTCACTGGTCTTCTTCCACCCTCTCTTTCTGCTTCACAGATCCATTTAGCTTGCCTTTAATATAATGGTAGGTCTAGATGTTTAAAAATAGGAAAAAATTCTTACCATTTTTTTCCATTGAAGTGAGTAACGTCAAATCAACAATTTTGTTCAACCTCGTTTTTTGTATTTTTACAATGTATCACTATGTGGTACTGAATAGTACTGCTGCCACAGTAACCTTGGAGAGTTAGATTATTATGATTTGTTATGTATTGTTATTATATGTATTCAAGGCCATTCTAGCAGGCCTACTTCATCTGTCATTTGGACAGTTGGTAACTAAGTGGCAGATAGTGAACAACTAGACCTCTGAACAAAAGACCTACAACAATGAGTCTAAATTAAAAGATATAAATACTCTTACTCCACTTACTTACTAAGAACAAAGTATTGGAATATCACATGGCGCAGCCAGCAGGATTTATGTCTCAGGATAACAGAACCGATATGGGTATTCCGGTATTCTGGACAACGGCGCATTCGGATCCTCATGGAATTTCAAGACCTGGTTAGATCAATTTCTATTGGCAGTCACGGTCAAGGAAAATGTGAATCCCGAAATATTACTAGAGGACCCGAAAGAAGTATTGGTAGAACCGTTATCACGACCGGAGACACCAAGAGAACAAGAAATGCGCAAGCAATCGCAGAAAGAGAGACTAGAGACAGTCTAGCGAGAGACAGAATCTTGTTGGAAAACGAAAAACGAAGAGCAAGGGGACCAAAAGTCGGTCACAATGTTTACTATAATGAGGTGCAGAAAAGAATGGCCTCTAGATTATTTTTAGCATTGGGAACAGAAGGAAAAAAAAATTTGTGCAAAAAAACCCACATACAGAAAATTCAAAACTCGAATATAAAGAAATGGTTGCATTATCAAAGATATCATTCCACAAAAGTTGGAGTGTTACTTATGAACGATATAAGCTGTTTAATCGAGCGCAGGAAACAGGAGAAACTTTGGAGGCATTTCATGCAGATCTAACTGCGCAGACAGCCAAAGCGGAATTAGAGCCACTTGAAGACGAATTAGTTTGTGATCTCTTCATATCGAAAATGAAGAATGTGGCACTGCAAGATACATTAACGTTTGAAACATTTACGCCGGATGAAGTGTTGAAAAGGCAATGAAGTTTGAACAAAGCAAACAAACAACACAGGCATTTCAAAAATCAAACACAATTGCTGCAGGTGCAAGTCAAGTTCAAGAAACAATGAAAATAAAACAAGAACCGATCATGAACGGGGGAAATAAGAGCACAAACAGTCGGCGACAACCGAGGGAACAATTCAAGAGACGAGCATCTGACAGGAGAGATGGAAGAAATGCTACAGAATCGAAATCGTGTACTCGATGTGGTAGGCCCTTTGAAGAAGGACATCTAAAAAAAAGGTCCGGCCATGGGCAAAACATGCAAAAATTGTTCCAAATCGAACCACTTTGCAAAAATTTGCAGGTCACAACAAGTAAATGAGATTGATGAAAAAACTTCTAGCTAAGATGAGGAGTGTATTTTGATTCAGTCTTTTGACTCATGCGATGAAATCGAACTAATGGCAATAGAATCGGACAATAGAGCAGGTAGATGTATATATAAAGCAGCAATTGAAACGAAAAGTAATTGTCGGGGACAGAAGTAAAGACATACAAAAGTTTGAAATTCGCAGGAACCCTCGATCACAACAAATAAAATCGTTAAAAGCCTTAGTCAGAATTGATCATCAAATCATCATTATGACTATCGACACAGGTAGCCCAGTATCGTTCTTAAATTGGACGACAGCGAAACAAATGCTCAAGTCTTCAAAAACTACGAATTTCATTCCATGGGCGAGTCTAAATGTGTCAGCACAATTTGTAGACTACAATAAACAGCCGATTAATATTTTGGTAGCAATCGCCAAAAAGACCCGTTCAGCAGGATGGGAAGTGGTGGGAGCATCGTTTTTAATCACAGAACGAAATCAAAGCACAAGATGTATACTGGGACTGGATTTACAGAGAAAAGTGGGGATACACACTACGCAAAAGCTGGCACCAAAAGATAAAACGAGGTTTGACGTGCTACTGTGCGAGCAGTCAGAAGGTTGGAAACAAAAGTTTATAGTAAATTCAAAAGCCTTTTTGATCGTCAGGGTTGCTCGAAAAATCTTGTAATCAGTACAAATTTCAAATATCCACTTGGTCCACTACAAGAGAAAGGGAGAAGGGTACCCATACACATTCAAGAAAAAGTACAAGAAGAGATGAATAAACTGTTGAAAGAAGGGCATATAGAACGTCTGGACAAATGTACTAGTAACTGTTTTATAGCACCAATTGTAATCACAGTAAAAAAGATGATTCCATTAAACTGGCATTGGATGCAAAACCTATCAACAGGAGATTGTTCAAAAACAAATAACAAATGCCAAATGTTGACGAATTAGTGGATGGGGTCAGTCAAATAGTAACAGCAAATACAAAAAGTACTTTGTATTTCTCTGTACTAGACCTAAAATATGCTTACAGTCAACTAAAATTGACTGCTGAAACAGCAAAACAATGCAACTTTAACATCATAGGTGGACAGGCCACGGGAACGTATAGGTTCCTTACTGGATTTTATGGGGTTGCTGACATGCCAGCAGAGTTTCAGAAGGCGATGGATCGAACTATAAATAATGCAAAAAACACGTTCTGTTTTCTTGATGATATACTTATTGTATTAAAAGGCAGTGAACAAGAACATGAAAAATTGATTATGAACGTTCTGAAAAAACTCGACAAAAAAAACTTGGCATTGAAACTTTCGAATTGTGTTTTTTTGGAAGGAAGTAAATTGGCTAGGGCATAAGCTATCGTCAGAAGGTTTTACAACAAAAATAACAAAAACAGAAGCGATATTTCAGCTCAGTCCACCAAAATCACTAAAGCAACTCAGGTCGTTTCTGGGCAGCAGAAATCACTTGGCTAAATTCATCCCAAATGCGGCTAGTTTAACAGAAAATCTTAGACCCCTTTTGCGAGAAGAAAATGAGAAAAAGAAGCTTAAAAGTGTGAAAATTCAAGTTAAAAAATTCGAATGGGGGGAAGAACATTCGGAAATATTTGAATCGATAAAAAAGCAGTAGCGAATATAATCAAATACATTATTAAGATCCTAAGAAGGATACTAGAGTAAAATGTGACGCTAGCCATAGCGGGTTAGACGCAACGTGGGAACAAAAAAAAGCCGAAGGGGAATGGGTACCAATTGCGTTTGC
The DNA here is from genome assembly GCF_963678635.1 of Symsagittifera roscoffensis. NCBI lineage: Eukaryota > Metazoa > Xenacoelomorpha > Acoela > Convolutidae > Symsagittifera > Symsagittifera roscoffensis. The sequence continues at coordinate 40,783,020 of NC_087065.1, forward strand.
ATCGAGGTATTTGAACATTCAAGAAAAAAATATTCGACGAATGAATTAGAACTGTTGGCAGTAGTATGGTCTGTTGATCGATTTAAACACTATTTGTTGGGAAAAATTTTTTTGATAGCCACAGACCATAAAGCTTTGGTTTCAGCTTTAGATGAAAATAGGTCAAACAAAACCTATCAATCTCGATTGACTAGATGGGTAGATCGACTATTGCCATATCAATTCAAGGTTGTTTATATACCGGGAAAAGATATGGGCATAGTGGATTATCTTTCTAGAGAACCCAACGGCGAACCATGGCTATAATAGGAGTTAGATGAAAAATTCGTAGTAACATCGATAGAAAATTTTCAAAAAGCTCTCGACTGTTTAAACAGTCGATTCACTGATCACTACGGGCTCGACCGGAACGAAAACGTTCTAGAATATTCTGAAATTGAACAGAATGTTTCAAAACAGAAGACATCATCCTACGGTTGCTATGGCAACCAAAATGGACAAAAACGAACAAGGCACGACCGAAACGAAAGCGAAACAAGTTCGCGATCGATTCAACGAGAAAGTGAAAATCTAGAGATCAGTGTATCTCAAATTTTTCATTCGATACAGTCGGTCGAGAAATTCTCAAAAATTCCTACTACATTCAAAGACGATAAAAACAAGGAGTTCACCAAAAACAAAGGGTGCATCAAAGAAAACACAGAAATGAAGAAAGGCGATTCAAATAGCGGAAATGGGCGAAAAATAGTAGGAATACAGGAACGGAACAGTCTAGATATGTTGACGGAGGAAGTCACAGAGACAACATTTCAACGGACTAGGACAATTCAACGAACCCCCAATAATCGGATTCTAAAAATTTAGACTCAGATGACATCCCTCACGTTGAATGGAGAGCAATGGAGCGTTACATTCAAGCAAATACTGGAAATAGCGGACCATTAACATCAACTGTTGCAACAGCACAACCACTGGTTTCGTTTTGGGAACTTCTAGGAGCAGAAAGAGACGACAAACCCAGATCAATGCTGGAATTAGAGGCAACATCTTCGATGCAAAGCCCAAACGGAATAATGTAGAGTCACATGAGGGACGAAGACAGAAGGAGTCACATAAGGGACGAAGTCAGAGTAGACAACAAAGTAACCGAAGTGGATCTCACAGGAGAGAGCACGGAAGACAGGGAAATCAGCCCAGAAGTCAGTGTCAAAACGCAAGAAAAACGAGAAGAATGGGTCACAGATCCAGAAAAAATGAATTTCAATTGACAGAGCAGTTGAAAATGGACCACTGGCCCTTACGAAACTGTTTGACAAGAGTCTACTCGCGGAACTCTTGACAGAAGACACGTGGATGGACACGCTAAGAAGGGTATTGGAACGAAATGACAGACAAGGATTCGAACTTATATGACCATACACTAACCCTCTCTGGCATCAGTTGTCTGTGATCGACGACTGTATCCTCGTCGACAATCGCTTAGCCGTGCCGGACAAACTAAGACATGCTCTTCTTCGGAGAATATATCAGGGCCATCCCGATCAGGAGGCGATGTTAGATGGTTCAAATTATTTGTGCCCCACATGCATAAAGACAACCTGGCCGAGGAGTTTAGAAGCTGCACTCGCTATGATAAAGAGTATCTGAAACAATCTGCACTAACAGATTCTGAATTGAAAAGACGAATTGACCAATCGAGGGACAACGTGAAAATCGTCAGGAAAGGGAAGAATAGCCGGGACGTAAGCCCACTGTTTCAACGGAACACGTTCGCCGCTAAAGAACGAGCAAGGGCTAAAGAGTTGAAACAATTACTGGAAGCCAATGACAGATGGAACGCCACACGGAGAGATACATCGGCTAACGAGTTGAGGAGAATAGTGGACGAGACCAGCACTATAAATCCAGAACTCAGAAAAGAGTTATCGTATTCTTGGAAGAGAGGATTTATAGAAGACAAACAGAGCAGCGAGACTGGAACGTGGTCAGGCAATTTTCTTTGCAAACATGAGCAGCGGAAAACGGAAAATTTTTGACGATACCACTTAAAGGAAAAATTGTAGCCGAAACGCCATCGACAGTGAAAACAGCTCTAGGTGCAGTTCGCAAAAAAAGTGGCATAGCGAAGTCGAAAGTATCTTTAGCACCTATAGTGAAAGGATCCGAACAGAAAAGAAGCCCAACGGGGGAGGAACCAAGAAGTAAACAACAGAAAACAGTACGAGAAGACGAAGAGGTGGAAAGCGAGTCAGATGACGAAAACGATAACTCGAATCATTGGCAAAACAGAAAGGTTCCCAATGAAGACAGCAACAATAAAGAGAAATTTCAAATTAGTCCGACGATAGTGACTTCAAAGGACACAGAGGCGGGCGGTGGCCTAAATTTAGCTGTAAAAAGGTTAAAGCCAAACAGGGCAGGACCCTCATTGCAAAGCAAAAAGGGCAGCGCGGTTAAACCTACTGTGCAAGAAGCCAGAAGAGTAAAAGCTGCAAAGGCAGTAGTGAAGGATCCCAAAGATCAAAACGACGGTGATAACGATTCACCAACCTCATCGACTCCAATGAAGGCCTCAGTAAATAAACGCATCACTAGGCAGACTAATGAGAAAGAAATATTGGATACTTTTCAGAATAAGGATCTGACACCGGGCGAATGGGACGAAATGGCAAAACAAGTCTTGACCAGAGGGGTCCAGAAGGAAGCGGAACAAATCCTCACGGCAAAGGCAGACACAATTGTTGAGTTCCCTCCACCAGGTTTCTCAGATATGTCGGATCACGAGGGAGAACAAACAACTTTGAGGCGAAGTAACAGGCAAACGAAAAACCAGGGGCCACAGCGATTTGGAAGCCCAGTGTCACATTCAGTAAAACTAATTTCTTGCGAGGACGATATTACTGATCTGAACATGGCAGCCCTTGAAGCATATCGGGAAAGATACGCGACGGTTAATACTGATACCAGCGAATCCACACCGACGAACACGAAATTTGGATTAATGGAACGTCACCTATTTAAGCGAAGAATCGGTCAAACATCGCCAGATTTATCCAAACCATGGAATGCCGCAGGGAAACTGCCACCGCAATCGGAATTGGAGAAGAAAAACCAAGAGAAAAAATAAACAAACCAAAAACAATAGATACTAAACTTAGCTTAAAACTCATATTGTATTTTTAGAAATTTATATGGTTTTATAAAAAATTTTGTTGTTCTCAGGGAAATGTGGTTCTGTGTAGTACTGCTGCCACAGTAACCTTGGAGAGTTAGATTATTATTATTTGTTATGTATTGTTATTATGTATTCAAGACTATTCTAGCAGGCCTACTTCAATTGTCATTTGGGCAGTTGATAACTAACTGGCAGATAGTGAACAACTAGACCTCTGAACAAAAGACCAATAACAATGAGTCTAAATTAAAAGATATAAATACTCTGTTTTCACTTACTTACTAAGAACAAAGTATTGGAATATCACACACTAAGTTGAAATTGATGGAAGCGTGGTCTTAAATCTCGCTCGGCAATCCTGTTCTAAAATGTTTTGCTCCGAGCTGCGTTAGATGCTATCCTACGGGTGTAATTTTGTCCAAAACTGTATTTTTGTTTACTTTGAAGTTAGGACCAGCATTTATTACCCTAATGCTCTTATCAACGGTCCTCTTGGCCTGATTATTCTGGTTTGTGGTTTTCAGACGGCGGTTCTTTCATAGCATCGTAAGATTTCAATCAAATTGGAGTGATTTAAAAACTCGCTGAAGTGTAACTTCTCTTATGTCATTATAAGTTGGGAGGGAACAACTTCTGATATGTAGAATTATCGGAAGATCAGTTGTTGATGTTATCAACAAACTACGTTTTCAACCGAGCTAACGCTAATGTCAATACTTCAATGCCAAATTAAACCAAATTTCAATTGTAATTTGTCTACTGTCTAATTTCCACTGCTGATTAGGATGTACTGTGTTATCAATTACTAAAAAACCTTCTGGAAGCTCTATTACACTTCTCACATTCAAATTTACATGTCTCGGCGCAAGTGTTGTCTCTTATGGTGATTGATTGGTCAATCTCTTATTTTCAAAACAACTATTCGAAATAAAAAGCTACGAATACAACATATCAAATGTCTACAAAGTTTTTTTTTGAATAAAAAATTCATAATAAATACGTAACCTTATTTAGATTACTGAAAGTTTTATCTAAAACCGGCCATATCTTTTGAATTTCTGTCTTTTCAATTTTCAGTCTTTTCAATTTTTTGATTTCGAGACTATTTTCAGAGGCAGTTCGTTCCCATCTGTACTTGTTGCGCGTGTTAAACTTTGGGTTTTCCTTCCATTTGTGAAATGTTTCAAGTGTCATTACGTGAAAATGGGTGATAGCCTTGCTTTCAATCTCTTACAACAATCTTGCTCGGATACACTACGCATGACCGACGGATTTATTTTTCTACGATGATCTTCTTTGACCAAATTAAATAGGGCCACATGAAATCTTGCATAACTCTTCGATGATCAGACAAAAATGTGATTTCAATGATGGTGAAGATCTTCCGAAAGTTCTTGACAAAATTGTTCGATAAACTATACCTTCTTTCAGATACTTTTTGGGTTTAAGGGAAAGATAACTTCTGAAATTTAAATTTTTTAAAGGGTAAATTCGATGATCGCATTCCCGAAGTAGTTTTTGGCAATTCTGCGCTTGTGTCAATAAAAAAAGGGGTCAAGATGCCAGTGTAATATGCTTTTTAAAATTAAACTGACGATTAGAGTGTACTTTTTAGATACAGTCAAAAAAATTTATGAGTAGTCTTCTTTTCATCCACTTGCCCAGCAAGACTTCTTTTCAAAAAACACTGTTGGAATTATGCAATATGGTACCTCATCTCCAATGAATATTTCAAAACAACGCCAAACATGTTTTAGCCAATCAGAAACAAGTTTTGTCAATTTCGGCTGCTAGCTGAGATAAAGAGATTCTGCTAATTGGCCGCAGTCTGTAACTGTAAAAAAAACTATTTCCATTTGGATTAGTTAGGCAACTTCTGCGCAAAAAACTGGCAAAATGAACTCCAGACAGCTTGAGGCATTCATGTTTTTCTTGAAATTATCCAGCTAACCAATTCATTTGTACTGTTTTTTTTAGAAAAAGTTATAAGAAAAAATTTTGGACATTTTCAGACATTTAAGCAGGGGCGGATTTAGTGGGGTGGGGCGGGCTGCGGAGACCTCCCACCAGTGATTCGACCCCCTGCCGACCCAAAGGGTCCCCCCTTTGATACTTTTTCAGAAATCCATTTTTGGCCGGCCGACCCTAAAAGTTTTCTAAAGGCGCCTTTGGCGCCAATTTATACTGACTTTGAGGGGGAGCGCGCTTCAAAAAAAAACGCAATTTGTTGGTCAAAAATTTTCAAAGTGCCCAAAAACGGCTTTTTTGACTGTTTTTTCAAAAATTTACCTGCGGCGCAGAAAATTTTGCCAAAAATAGGGGCAAAACAAAGCTTTGGGAGAGCTTGAAAAATCAATTTGGTCGACCTAAAAAAAAGGTCGTCAAAATTTTCGATTTTTTTTTGAAAATCCGCCCCCCTCGAGAAAATCCTAGATCCGCCCCTGCATTTACGCCTTATCAGGTATAAAATTGAAACAATACTGCTCGTATCAGGGCGAAACCCTGGATGTTCCGACTGACTGTTGAGGTCTATGGATCAGGAATAACATGAAAAGCTTAATTGTAATAGAAAAAAAACGATTTTTTCTTAAATTTGAAAATTTTTATGAAAGTGATCCCCTCACACGCCATATAAAGCAAAAAGAAAATTTCGCTTCTAGTAACAAATCAATTATGGCAAATAAGCTTCCTTCACCCAATTTGGAACGTTTTCTATGACAGATTAAATCTCCGCTTACGCGTTAATAGGCAATTTTTAAACCCCAATAATTTTACTGAAAGTGATCACAGGTGAAATATCTTTCAAAATTTAAGCTCAGGACAACAATACCTTTTCAATGATGTAAAAAAACTCCGTCAAAAATGACTAGTTAAAAAGTCGAAATTTGTCCGAAAACTCCGTTACTTTCGTTCAATAACTTACAAAAAGTTCAGCGACCAAATAAAAAGTGTATAGCAACAGTTGAAGAAATCAAGTTTCAAAATTAATATAACCTAAGTCCACAAACTTCCTATTGCTTAACGTAACTTAAATTATAACCTTGAGACGTAATTTTTATGCTTTCGAACTATTTTTTCAACTTTTTTGGGTTCTGTCATTTTAATTCAAATTCAAAAACTCAAATTTTCAAAAATTTGCTCTCACCCTTTGCTCCCTATTGCGTTAGATGATAACCCTGCAAGTGTAATCTCCTTTCGGTTCTCTTCTATCCTTGCAGTAAATTTTTCAACGACTTAATTAAAATAGGTGGACACCACATTAAATTTTGTATCCCACTTTGCACCGAAGTTATTGCAAATAAATATGATTGGCAGACAGATTTTGAATAAAATCATGCTTTAATTTATTCTGGACGAGTAATTTTTTTTTTCGCAAATTTGCTATTGAACAATCAGATTTATTTAACTTAACTTAACTTAACTTAACTTAACTTACCTTATATTGGTGCTAGCATGGATTACAAGCTCCAACAACAGTCCTGCTCTGATGACCTTTGCTCCACACTGCATTAGATAAATGCAGGAGTAATTTTCCTCATATTTTTCTCTGTTCTAGAAGCAAGTTTTCAAACATTTTGACCAGGTTGGGCGGAGTTACTTTACATCATGAACTATTTTTTTTTTACTTCTGGAGCTGGATGCACAAAAAGATGCGAAAAAGATGCTTTCAATGTTTATATGTTTACAATGTTTATTTTTAATGTAAAAGTCTGAAGCTATTTTGCATTGAAGTAAATGAGTGCTTTAAACTGATTTTGCGACATATTACTTCTCATTCTCATTGCGAAACCATCATGGGAGGTATGTCTACTGAATCATGACGCGTCGGTTTTTCTCCTTCGTTTGAAGTGAGCTAAGCTCTCCTTTGATTGTGGAAAGTCCTCGAAGCAATTTTGACCAGCTGTTTTATCCAAATGTTGATTCCCTGTTGTTTTTTTTACAGCTGCTCCCTGCTGATGGTCATGGCATCATCAAATTTTGTTCATGTTGGAGTTGTTCTAAGAATCAACAAACTGTACCTTCTAATATAAACCTTTTATGCTGGAGGGAAGCAGAGCTTGTGATTTATATGAATATCCAAGGGTCACTTTCCGCAAATAATATTTCGCATTGATTCCACTGAATATTATCTTAATTATAAAGATTATTTTGATTAATATCACGACTATTATGATGATTGTTCTGTAGGATTATGATTTTCTTTATTACAATGATTGTTATTATGGAGAATTTTGAGACTATTAGGTTTTTTTTAACCTTGAATAGCATGCTTAATTGTTCTAATCTCCTTGTTTGTTCTTTTTTTCTTAGGAGTCCTTTTGAGCAGTATAGCTTAATTCTTTTTAAATGTTTTATTTCACAGACTCGCTTTTTTCTCAAGTTATTTTTCTCCCGCGAAATTCCACTGAGCGAGTATGGCTCCTGCGCAGTTAAAATGGTGACACAAACGGTAGAGTCGTAGGACAAGAAATGGTAAGAATCAATTGACACACACCATACAACGGCTAAAAAAATAAGTTTAAAATTTTTAACACTAAATCCTACAACTTTGGGTATTCTACCGTTGTTGATAAGAACTTTGTTTCGGATATCCATTATTGGGCAATCTTTTTGTCCCGCAGATCATCAAATGATATCCAAAAAGACTTCAACAGAGTTTTTTTTTGAGAAGGAACTACTCCTAAAAAAAGCTGTTTGGATTCAATTTTTGCCAAAAAAACCTACACGTAAAAAACAAAGGAAGATTACCAATATAACTACAAACAGCTTAAGGAGAACTCGGAAAATCAATTTGGTCGACCTAAAAAAAGGTCTTCAACATTTTCGAAAAATTTTTGAAAATCCGCCCCCATCGAGAAAATCCTAGATCCGCACCTGTCTATAAGGATTGTAAAAATTGGCTGTGTATCAGCAATTACAATTTGCTTAAACAAAAATCAATAAAACTCATAACTTTGCCTATTTTTTTTGTTTATATGAGTTTCATACCGCTTCATATATATGATAAATGTTCAGCAAGTTTAGCTGAAGCCATCCAGCTCATTTCGCATTATTAACGCGTTATTCATTCAAAAAGATTTTGTATTCACTGAAACCAAATATTTCTAGATTTTTTAGGAAGTAGCAGTAATTCAATACATTTTGTGCTATTCTGCCTCATTTTACATATAATATCCAAAAGCTTGTGTAGGATGATCTATCAAAAGTTCACCTAAAAACTCAAGTTGAACACAAATAAGAAACAAAAGTTTTATAATTTTTTTTGCTGTTCTTAACTTTACTTTCTTGAACTTACAAGTCGAATAATTCAATTGAGGAGGAAAGAAACGAAAAAAATTTTGAATTTGAACAAATTACACAAAAAATAGCTCGTTATAGTTTTACTCTTTCGCTTTTCCACCAAACGCCAAATCGTTGCTCGTTCGCCAAATACTATTAATGCTTTGTTCCTCGTGAAATCTTATTTGTTGTTTTGAAAAACCTAAATGTAATTTTCAATTTTTTGTTCCAGAGTTTTCTGTTTGGTGTTACTTGGACTTTTCATTGGGGAGGGGGCATCAAAGAAAATCATCAAAAGTCCCGCAACCCAAAATCTGTTTTGATAGATGTAATTCCGAGCAAAAACATTTTGCGAGATCGGCGCTTACATCTTGTTAGGTAAATCAGCCATTTTTTGCCAAAAAAATAGGATACTCAACAATAAACAAAGATAACAAAGAAATCAGATATGTTCTTATCCCCATTTTGATTGGTTTATTTTTGCCATTTCTTTGAAAAAAATACCATTCCTAGAAACTGTTTGAAATCAATGACTCAAAGCCAAGTTTTTTTGGTACTCTAAAAATGAAAGCTAATTAGAAAGGTACTGAATACAAATTGAGAGCATCGACTTTGATAATTTCAATTCTGATTGTGAAAATTAACAAAATGTTGGTTGTTCAAACAAAAAATGTCTAAAAATTATATTTAATTCAACTATTGATAACACGAATTGTATATGACCACAAAACTGATAGAATTTAATTTGAGGATTGTCCGTTTCGAAGATATTAAAACGCATTTTAGTTGAAACCTGGAAACTTCACGTGAATATAACGTGTAATTTTTAGTTGCATTATATGTCAGTTTTTAGAAAAAATTGTTGAAGTTTTTTCACTGTATTTAGTTTTACTTCTAAAGTAAATTCAAATTTGGAGCACCAAGATATAACTGATTTTTTGTTCAAACCTAAAAAATTTGACTAAAAATTATGTAAGTTTGCTAGTTTTTGATTTTTTTTTGAAAGACCATGCAAAACGAGAAAAAAATAAGGAATTAATTAGGACTCTAAATAATTTTTTTACTCCAATCGAACAAGTGCTGAGTGTTTCAGACAAAAATATGACTGCTTCATTAAAAAAAAAACGGATAAGTTTAGCACCAATTCGGGCCGTTTCTGGCCTGTGACACCAAAAGAGCTTCAATTTTCTCATTGATTAAGACCTTAAAACGTAATTTTTAGCAGTTAAAACTAGTTTTTGGAGTTTTTAGTTTAATTTTGAGAACAAAAAACTTCAAAAAGCACTATTTGGAAAAAAACTTTCTTCACGTAGTTTTGTGAAGACTATGGTCGGAACATTCTGTGCTACTTGCTCAGTAACCAGCTATCATTAAAAAAATGACTTGTCTAAGAGATTTTTTTCCACACAACCTACAAAACGTAGAGAATAATGCGGTTGTTAATCTATAACTAAAATTTTTGAATCAGCGTAGGTTGCTAACAATAAGCATATGAACGAATTTGGACAAAGAGTGAACAACTAATAATCATCATACCACAAAAAACTTTTTAGTGTTATCTGACTTATCAGGTGTATAAAAACTGTAGAAATTTCCTTAAGAACAGAAACTACAAACTTCTAATCCAGTAAAAAAGGATATTTCTGCCTACGTTTTTTACAACAAACTGTCTAAACAGTTTTATTATAAACAATCTTTTTAAAAACTTTGTTCAAACCAGTAGCTCAAAATCTGCTTCATTAATTCCAATAAATACACTGCTATTTAAAAATTATGCAACTGAGCACCGGAAACATGTATTTCTTCATTTAAAGTTTTTTTTCAAAACAGAAACAATTCAAAACAGTTTGATTTAATTTAACTCAACGCAGTTAAAGTTAAATTATCCGTTTTCAAAGATTTTGGGTTTTCATATATAGTTTATTTCAATTAAATCAGCACTGTAATTTTCAAGGCCGTTCACGAGGCTAGGTGAACGAAGTTTCAGTCGACCTCATGTTTATTGCTTTTTATAATGTTAAATATTGAGGCAAGGGCATTTTTATCCCGCCACTGACAGCTTTCCATTTTTTGGTTCTGAAGGTGTCATAACTGATCTTGAATGCTAATTAAATAGCTGGGTAGTGGCAAGAACTCTGAAAAGTTTGCAGTAGAAGTTTTTCTCGAAGGTTCAATGTCATTATGCATGATCCTGTTTTTTTTGTTTATGTCGTTATAACAAGTATTATTTGAATTCGAAGTGGTTTATTTGTTCCAAGAAATAAAAAAATATTTCGAACGCCATTTGTAGCAATTATTGGCCAATTTCGAGAATGTTTCCGACAGCTTTTAGACATTATGCGAGTTTGTTCCTGGCACTTTTCATATATTTTTGGGGCAGGTGGCCGGTATTTGAGAAGATTATCGGGTGATGTTAAAGTAGTGCGCGATCTTGTTTTAGACAATTTTTGGGCACTGTGTGGGAAGTTTATCACCCAAGTGGGAAGTTTATCACCCAAGTGCAAGAAAAACACTCCACAACAAAAATCAAAGGGTTATACTTTTTCTTTTTAACAAAAAACCACTGTGTATCAATAACTTCCCTATCATCAAAATCCACTATGGTAACTGTTAAATTTTATTTAATGCCATATATGATTTCAGTTGATTGCACATCACATAAACAATCGAATAAAAAATGTACTCACGAAGCGGTGGAACCCCTCATTTGCGAAGGACCGAATGCGCTAAATAAAATTAACCAATCAGATATCAGTTATCTAAAATTTGAACAGAAAACATGAAAGACTGAAAGAAAGTAAACATTTCAAGGGACTTCAGACTGATATTGGCCGAATATAAAAATGGGAGAAACATGAAAAGTTTTCAATTTGTCACTGACCGCAGCCGAATTGGAACAAATTTTACATTTCAAGGATATTGTTCCGAAAGATGCAAATTTGCAAAATATTGCTTTATTTAAATCATTTAAATGAATGGCAATTGATTCTTTTTAAAAAGTGACTTTTGGCTAACTTTTTTTCGGTCCTTCGCCCACGAGTCTTTCGTCCATTCGGTCCTTTCCTTCGCGCATGAGAATAGCTCCCGCGCGAAACCATCAAAAACCAAGGTTGTCTGATTATTTTGGATACACTTTTTGGTGAATTTGTAAGCTGTAATTTCAAAACTTTTATTATTAAAGCCCTGGATAACGCAAAAACCCGTGATCTAAGTCCTGTGGCAGATTTTATTTGAGATTTGGTTAAATTCAAAGAAACAAACGTTGTTTCTTGACACAAAAAATTACCTACAACATATTACCACTACAATTTAACACAATACACTTGATTACCTAGTCAGTTTAAATCCACAACTCCTAGTTTATAATTTATTGATGCCGTATGAATTCTTTTTTGTAACTCCTATCGCACCAAAGTTAATCCTGCAGTTAACAAACGCATCACATAAAAAAAATTGGTTTATCTCAATTATACATGCAAAAGTTAGGCTTCAAAAATTACCTATGACCCTTATCGACAAGTTCGCAACAATTTTTCAATTATTTGTTTCACTAAACCATTATGATTACTATAAAAACCTGCTTGAATTGTACTAATTCATGAGAAGTATTGACAAATATAAATTGCTGACAGTCATTTTATGCTTCTCTCAAGTTGTTAACAATTGTAAGCCAAAACAAACTATGAGTGACTCTTCTTTCCAATTCACAGTTTTGTCTAAAAACAAGCTAGTTCTTATAGTATCGGATAACAAACTTAACTTTAAGCGAAAAAAAAACTTACCGAAAACTGAGTAAGTATCAATGAAATTCAAACGCATAAATGTCAAGCATCTTTCATTACAAAAAAAAAGATTTGACCCAGACGCGTGGAGCGTAACCATGAAATTACAGCGGGAAAATTAGATGCCCGAAACTTAATCCAGATTTTAAAGAGAACGCTCAGCGAGAGATATACACCGACTGTCGCAAGTGCTAGTGCGCTTTTACAGACTGACTTGAAAAACGGTGTTAGATTTTGTGCAAGCTGCTCTTCAGCCCCCCCCCCCCCCCCCAAAAAAAAAAAACTCTCCGGAGCGCTTTTTTTTAAATTGTTTGTTCCATCTCTTACAGAATTACATGAGAAAAATCAATGAACCAGGAAACAAATCATGATTCAGCTTTGGCCCTAATAATGCTGCTTTCCCGTTCATTCGAAACAAATGGCAAGTGTTATGATATGATAAATCAGAATTTTCAGAATGTATGAGACAAAAACTGCTTAGAACCCAAAAAAATTTAAAACAAAATGACAAGTTGTGTATAGACTTTGATTCTAACTACATAAAAAGCATGGTGCCAAACCGTGAAGTCTTGTTCCCATCCTCACTTTGGAACCAGCAAGATTTGTCGTGAGTGGGATTGCTCGGACAACAAATGCTGTCAAAGGATGGCATTTTGGCGTTTAATCTTAAAACATCGAGTTACCATAAACTCACGAAGAAGTAAAGTATCGCGTATTAAACGAAAGACTCCAAAACATTGTATCCGTTTAGGAAGAAAATTTTGATCTGTTTTTTTTTCAGAGCGTTATCTTGAGTTAAGCATTAATTTGAGTTAAGGCAGTGTAAGATTTGTTTTTTTTTTGAATCACTCATGTTTTAAACTCCTAATTAAAGTTTTTTCAGCTTTTTTTAAAAAGACGTTTCCTTGCAGACTCCCGGAAAACGCATGATCTCGACTCGTGCACTAGCCATTCCATTCCAGGACAGTCGCCCCTCTTTTCTGGATGCCTTGGATTTTGGATTTTCGAAAAAATAATGAAACTTTTCTCAACCTTTCGTTTAGGTCGACCAAATTGGTTTTCTGAGCACTCCCAAATCACTATAAAGACCCTAGATTGGCTAAATTTTCTGCACCGCAGCCAACTTTTTCAAAAACAAAACAGGCTAAAACGGCGTTTTTATGCCTTTTTAGGAAAATTTCGACCAATTTGCGTTTTTTCGGCGCGCGCTTCATCCTCAAAATTAGAATAAATTGGCGCCGAAGGGCTTTTAGGAAAATTTTCAGGCCTGTCATCCAAAAATGGATATCTCAAAATAGTACAAAGGTGGGACCCTTTGGGACGGCAGAGGGTCGAATCCCTGGGGTGCGTCCGCCCCCCTGCCCCCGACCCTAAACCCGCTACTGTGTATAAGTCAGATTGAGGCTTTTGTATCCACGGGTCCCCTCATAGGGGTGAAAAAATAAAATTTAATGAAAACATTTTTTCTCATAAAACTAAGATATAAACTCGCAACTTAGCTAGGCACTGTTATCCCTTCTGATTTATAATCCTTCTAAATTGCATTTTTAATTTTTTATAAAGAATTTTCTAAAATATATTCGTAGGCTATTATTACGCTTCAAGAAACCGCTTGGACATAAACCCTCATATCATTGATAACCAGCGGGAAAACCACGCCTTAATTTTTTCTGCAAAAAATTTTTTGACGCTTTTATCGGTCGCTTGCAATTTTTATTTTTCTAACTTTTCTTCACATTATCTCCTCATAATGAAAATTGGCTACTCAGTTATACTAGTTGTTGTCCTCATACGCAACTTCGTAAAATAAGAGGTGAGACTGCAGGATGTTTCTATCTGCT
>NC_087065.1:40797297-41055098 GCF_963678635.1 Symsagittifera roscoffensis
CCTCGAAAGGATAACGTTTCTTGCACTTTTTTATGTCATAATCTAAACAGCGAGAAACAGATGGAAAAATCTCTCAATGTCGAGAAAAAAAAAGCTTGAATTTTTTTTCAGCAACTAAAGCAAAAAGTAGAAAATTGCAGTGTCTCATCATTTTGACATTGAAAAAATGTTATTTTTTTTTTGCGAGAAAGCGAGAAGGTAAATTAATATTGTTACAGGTTGGTTAGATCATGCAAGCCTATATTATTAAACAGAGTAGCGAAGAAGAGCTTTGCACCAATTGTGATGAAGAAAACTGTCAATCAGGAAAACTTAGGTTAAATATATTAGTGTGATTCAATAACATCCGTCTGGCTCTACACATTGCTTTGAATCAACTTGCAGTACCTTAAAGAGTGCAAAAGACCAAGGATGAAACCTCAATCAAAGATTTTAAAAAAAATCTGGTAACTGCGTAAAATTTGTAAGCTGAACAATGATTAACACAGTCCAAACACCATGTATTCTAAGACAAAAGTACCTGCATGCCAACATTTTAATTCCTTCTACAAGAGCCAAAAGAAACAAGCTCACAAAAAACACACTTCATCTAAAAAAACTAGAGATAACCTAAAATCGAAAAAGCTTGTGAAAAAGGTCAGTTTCGTCAGAAAACTTTCTGATTTTATCAATTTCCTGAAACAAATTTTTCAAGTTTCAACACGAAAAAAAATGTTAAAAAAATTAATTTAACAAAGCAGAAAAAATTGGGGGAAAAAAATTGGGGAAAATAGTAGTGAAAGTTTTTGGATCTAATTTTAAACGCCAATTTCATCCATGAAGTAACTTCTTATGGAAAAACACATTTGAACTAAGTTCAACTTTTTGTTCAACAAAAATATGTCATTGTAATTTTTTTCTCCTAACAAAAAGAGGCCGAAAACGAATCAATATACCCTGGACGTGAAAAAAACCACAAAATTGACAGAAAAAAGATATTTTTTTTCCAGTTCTATCACACTGAAACTATGCAGAACTACAAAAAAATACATCAATGTTTAAAATTAGCAGACAACAACGTAGGTTGACATCGCAAAACAATTCTTTCAACGGGGAAATCTAATTAGAATTATCAAAAAAAAAGTTTATTGATATATCTCTCACTTGAACGTATTTTTTGATTTCATAGACCCAGATTATCAAAACAACTGGCGATGTTTTTGAACAAGCTTTAAAAAAAATAAATAAACCAATTTTTGTCTAACAACTTGAACAAAAAAAAAACGCATTAAGTCAATTAATAATGCCAGCAAAAGTAGATAATTGGCAACCGAATGCAATACAGGCTTAAACCAAAGTTGTAACAAAATTTAAAACAAAAAAGAAATTGAAAAACTTTTTCGAAAAAGATAGAAAAAACTATTTCAAATTTCATTTTTTCATTTGTATAATGAATGCTCTGGGGGTTGATTTGGACTTATTAAAAATTTCTAATACCGTGGCAACCAATCCAAAATGTTACAGGCAAAATTGGAAGCAAAAAATTAATAGGAAAGTAGGCCAACGGAATTAAAGCTGACCCTATCGAACCAAAATTTTTCGGCCTAGAAAAAATACAAGAACTCAAATAGACATTTTAGGTTCATACTCAGCATGCAACCAACACACTAACCATTTTTTTACCTCACCAATTGATGTATTTATGTATTTTTGTCAAATCTGTAAGCAAAAGCCCTTATGGAAAAACAGTCTAGTACCGCATTGCAAAACACTAGTAAATTGCCAAATCGCAAAATTGAGGATAATAATTGCACATTTTTACACAGAGGCGAAGTTGCACTTCACATACAAAAGCAAAATATGACCGATAACGCTACTGGGAAAACTGAATGAGTAAAACTTTGAGTGTAAAAAACTTCGTAAGTTACGCACGCCAATTTTGAGTCTACATAATTGCTAAGTGATGCACTCCTGTTAAGACGCATTAGCAGTACCAGTCAATTTGAAAAAAAAGAAATTTACCAACTAACAAACTTCAATTTAAAGCGCGGACCCATTTTAACTAGTATACGAAAAAGTTCATTAGAAACATCCGACCCTGCCCAGGTTCGAACCCTCTTAGTTTGTTGCTGGTCTACTTTCCTGCCTCTATGCTACAGATCCATGATAACTTGAAGCCAAAGTGCTATTTGTAATAAAATAGTCTGTGTTAATATCCTTAGCATTGGCTGTACTTAAACGCATTTTAAAAGTGAACGCATTTTGTCCCAACAATTGCATCGCAAGAATATTTACGACTTAGGTTGGAAAAATATATAGTTCATACTATAAAACAAGCTATAGTCGTGTAAAATTTATAATACCATTTTAAAAAATTGGGCATCGGAAAACTACTAGTAGAATTCTTTGCTTTGTCTTCTTAATTAATTTTTTGAAAACTGGATGGACAAACAATTCAAGTTTTTGGGAATTATAAAATTTTCTGCTGTTGTGAACATAGCAAATTAAGTTCTGACCGAAGTTATTTTGAAGAACAGTTTTTTCGCGTGTTTTGTTAATTTGGGATTAGCTTTTGGCTCTTTTTCAGTTCCCCCAGTCTATTTAAGGATATTTCATGATATAAACTGAAATAAAACGTGTCAGTGTGAACAGGTGAACAATTTTTACAGCATTTCTTACAAGCAAAATGCTGAGTGAACCATTTTACAGCAGCTTTAATTTTAAATTTTACGATGCGGGTGGGAAACTGGAAAAAAGCCAGTCTTTCAAACACCACTAATTTAAATTATCCAAACAAATTAGCGTAAGTTTAGCTTGAAAATTCTAATCATTTTTCGTGTCCATCAATTTTTGTCTAAGGTCAACCCAAATTAAAACAAACGCGTTTAAAAATTCCAATTCTAATCATTTTGTTCAGATAATTTATATCAGCACTGTATTGTTTTGCGTGGTGAGCTTGAAATTTTTCAGAATCTTTGTAAAAATAAAAAGATAAGGAAAACAAACTCAAAAAAAAAGCTCAGAGTGATACCTCGTCTGCCAAAGTGACCACTGAGTTTGGCCTTCTTTCCTGTGTCCATCTTGCGGATGAGGAAGTCGAACTCACTGAACTTGGCCTTGTACCCTCAGGAGGAGCTGCAACATACAAACAGCTTCAGATAGAATATAGATAGCACCAAAAATATCTTGATTCCTTGGTACGCATTTTATAAAAAGACCACCGTCAAAAGTCAAAATGAGACAAGAAACTCGAGTGTGTGTGGGGGAGGGGGAGGAATAAAAAGAGTTTGTTCTTTCGTGCTTAGTTCTTCGCCTTGATTTCAGTTTCACATCACCTCCATAATTTCTATGTACCGACAAAAAATGTCGGTCAAATTCAAATTTTTTGTTTCTATCCTCTTCGTTTTAAATCGTTTATCATCCACTTGATCCCATTGGTATGCTTTTTCATAATTTTTAACAGCAGAAGTCATTTTAATTTGCATTCAAAATTTTTGCTGACGTATGAGCCTCCTTTTGTACCAACTCTTCGCATTCCCAATTGAAAAACCACAAAGCGGGAGTTATAGTGAAGTCAATGTTTAAATCGAGCATCAACCCACCAGTATTCGACTATGATGTGCTTGGTTCCACCGGGAGAGCCAGAGTGGTGGCTCCGATTCGGACTCTGATGTCTCTGCATTTTTAATTTCCAGTAAACTAGGCTTCAAATAATGTTTTTCTTGGTTTCTACTCGTATTTTTGGCTCTTTTTCCTTTTTCCCCCACCTGCAAATTTTTACATGTAAATTTGTTGACCCCATTGTCTGATTGTTATGAAAAATTACATACAGACTGATAAGGCCACGACAAACATATTGGTCTTCATACTCAAACTCGTAAAACCACTCGTTACACTTATATATTGAAGCTCGTGCGAGGTGGGGAGAAAAAGAAAAAGAGCCTTATTTTTTTTCAATTAGCAACCGCAAAAAAATTGAATTAAATTAAATTCTTGAATTAGTTCAGCACGTGTTTCTCAGATTTGATTCTATAACAATTCGGAAATAATCTTTGGATTTTTGACTCTTTCTCACTAGACCGCTCCGGATCTTTTGTTTCCCGTCCGTCGTATAAATAGATAAGCTGTCGGTTCTTTTTCGTTTTCCCCACCACCTCACATAAACATGAGCTTTATTGTGTAACGAGTGGTTTTACAAGGTTAATTATGAAGACCGAATATGTTTGTCATAAACTAATTAGTCCCTAATGATGTCAATTTTCAAAACAATCGATCGATGTGAACAAAATGTTTACTTGTAAACTTTTGAAGGTGGGGCGGAAAAGGAAAAAAAGTCAAACTGTCTTAAGACTTCCCCTCCTCCCTCACCACCAGCAACTTTTTACAGAGAAAATGATCATCACGCGAACCGGTTATTATTAAAGTTGAAACGCTGATTGATGAAGCCATGCCAAACAAGTTTCGACTTTACAATTTACCTTGTAAAACCACTCGTTATGCTCGTTAATTCTTTAAATAGAAGAAAACAGAAAAATATCCATCATTTGAATTTTTAATTAAAAATGTTTCTTGAGAAAAATATGAGCAAATTAAACTTTTCCTCCAGATTTTTTCTTAACAAAATTTTGCATGCTGAAAAGCTTTGATCAATTTCTTCAAAAAGGTCTCCAATACAGAGAAAAAAACTAAAAACAATACTGCTCGTAAATTAAGACGAAGTCCTGAATGTCCTGACTGCACCTCAAGCTAATTAAAACGTTTTTGCTCAAGAGATTGACGAAACAATAAAAAAAACGTTTTTTTTGTTTTTTAAAATTTATCCCCCGCACTGAAATGTTATTTCCAAAGGAATGAATTAAGAGTAATGTATCCTTATAAAACGACCAAATAATCTAATTCTATTTTGAACGCATAGATCCTCCGATTACGGGTGTTGTAGGAACGCAATATATTGCACATTACGAATTCCAAGTTTGCAATTTTCAAACCCCAATCAATTTACAAAAAATGATCATAGATGAATTATCTTTTTATAATTGAGCTGAAAAAAACAGTATGTTTCAGATAGAATCAAAAAATTTTGTCAAACATTTTTGGTTAAGAAGTCGAAAACTGACTGAATAAAATACCACCCCGAGCATAAATATCCAGCACTTTCTTCGAAAATTAGATAAAAATCGAGTAGTGGACAAATATACGCAAATTGCTGGTCAAGTAAATTTGTTTATTACTAGAGTGTGCCAAGAAATGGAATGGGTTGCCTCAGAACCCTAAATGTGAATGAAGAGGACTGCTCGAATCGGGGCACAGCCCTGAAACTTCCAACTGCCATAACAGTCGGAATTAATTCAACCATAAGCTGCCTCAATGTAATTTGGAACAATTTTGTAGTGCCGGATAACTCGCCACGCGTGTTAACTATAAACAACGAGCTGTTGGATCAAACTCGTGTTAGGATTTTATAGTTGCGTGCACATCCAGTTTGGCCCCTTCAGATAAAGCGATCGCTCCTTCAAGGGACCACAGGTTTATAGAATTGTTTTGAATAAAAAAAACTACCCAAAGCACATATATTCCTCAGTTTCTTCGAAAGTCGGAACAAAAAAGAAAACATGTAAGAACGATACTATTTAAGATATTCAATTTACCAGAAGCGAAAAACGATGATTGATTTATGTCCGATTTTCTGTTTAGAAACGAATACTTAAATCGAATATGTTTTAGAAAATAACAAGTTTTCATGTTTCATATGCTATTTTATAAGTTATTTTATAACTTGTAGCATGCATATTTTAACCTTCGTAATAGATAAAAACTCACTTGTTTGATAAGAAAATGATGTCTAAAAGAAATGGTTGAATGTATCTTCCTCAAAAATCTTCCGAAAACGATGACAGGTAATCTTCAAAAAGCCCAAAAGTGATCGCGTATAAAACCTTTTTAACCTTTTTAATCTAAAAACTTGATCCGAAAAAAACAGTCTCTAGTTGTCGAGAAATTACAGATTAAAACTTTTGAGTTTTGGACCATCTGGAGCAAAGTGTGGGTAAAACTCTTAAGTTCGGCGATCAAATTCATTTTCAGATTTCACAGCGTAGCTAGGTCAGACTTTTTCAATAAAAAAGCTCTTTAACAATTGGGGTTGTGGGAACTTTCAATGCAGAGTGAACGGCTATTAATGTTCCACTTCACATGCAGCTTAGCTAAACTAGTTAAACTTAATTGTTACCAAAATGGTTCTTGCTTCGTTTTATTTTCGTTGAATTATAATCAAAAATAGTTTTTAAAAGCCGTCGCGGTAGGTTCAGTAGGAATTTTTTTCAAATATTAAGTTAAAACAAAGGTCAACGAACCAAAAATTTGGAATGTAAAGCAACAAATTTGTGGGAAAAATGGGCTACAAGAAGCTTATCAACAATCGCAAGCGTTTGCTTTTCGCTTTTGATAAAAAATTCTACTATTTTTTCAAGATTAAATGTCAATCAATATTCGATTTGACAACTTGACTAACTTTCTCACATTGTTCACGAAAAAGTTGTTCTCGATTTTTTCAATGCAACTGTGTTGCATGAAATTTATGCAATTTGGGAAACTTTTCATTTTTATGCCATTTGGGAAATTTTTCATTTTTATGCTATTTGGGAATTGTGCCATTTCAGACGTAATCTGTAATCAGTAATAAGTATCGATCAAAATAAAATGAGTTATCAAACGCGGCTTCATCAACTTTTACCAAAATTCTAAGGAAGCAAACTCAAAGAAAACTCATGAATCAAAAATTCTTAGAAGCTAAAATTTTTGAAACTTTTTCGACGCTAGTTTTTCGGCAAGTTTTTCCCAATTCATTATTTACAGGCGCTGCATAGCTGCTACCTTACGATTTGCACAAGTTTGGCACCATGATGGCGATTTGTTTGGAGGGCAAATCTGTGGTTGAAATTTTTCCCAAGATAGTGGTTTTCAAATAATGACTTCTTAGCTAGGTGTCTAGTTCCAAAAGAGTTCATTGTGAAAACAATAACTTTCAAACCAAATGTTCGACCGCAGATTCAAAGTATGAAGGAACACTACATTCAACTAATATCTCTTCTTCAGATTTAGTTTGGTGGAGTTTAATTTTTCTCAGATGAGCAAACAAAGGGAGTTGATGAGAATTGTCTTTTTGAAGCTTGAGGTCTCTGCGTATGTCTTCTGGTATGTTTTGAACTTGTTCTGTCGCACACTTGCTCGGATCCACCGTTTTAATGACGTCATTCAGATAATTCAATCTAAACCAAGAGAGTATGAATAATTCAATATCTTACATTTAAAATGAAATCCATCATTTTAATGCCATGAATTAATTAGTCCGGTCATCCTATGAATTTTACCTAAATGGACAATTGTTCAAACTTTCCCAGGTCGAGTTGCTGAAATTATGTTTCGACTTTCTCGACCAAAAATCGGTATGTTCGACCATTTGTTCACCAATCAAATTAAAACAACGATAGCCGGTTGCTTTGCAGAACATTGCTATCATAGTCTTATGAAAATACAAAACAAAAGTTTATTCAAATTAGTGTCGTTTTTCTGCGTGATGTGGAAAACTAGAATTTAGGCATATTCGACAATCATAGTAAATGTTCAAATTGGACAACAGTCGTTTTTGAAGAAAAAAATAACTAGAAAAACAATAAAAATATCATCAAAAAAATTCACAAATCGGTGCTGAAAAAAAACTCCAAAACTAACATTACTCAAAACAAGTTTTCACCGCTTAAGCTCACAGCTTGATCGCCTTATTTTGCTGGAAATCAAACGGGTTTTTCCCGACAGAGAAATATTTAAAGATTTTCAAAGTTTGTTCGAATCACGACTGAAAGCGATTCAATATGATATATCACTCGACCCATACCGATGATTATTATAAGTGGAACCTAACTTTAGGTGGAAAACAAAAAAACTAGAAAAAAAACACCCGAATGCAACGCTCTTCAGTATTTTCAATAATCGAAACAGCAAAAAAACGCATACAAACCACCGTTCTGTTGCTCTTAGACCATAAAAACATCGTAGACCTTTTTAATGCTACTAGCCTGTGACTGTACAAATGGTCTCCTAAAACCATCCATTTGTGCTTCAGTGCAAACATGTTCACGATCCCGTCTGCAACACCGTCCACAAGAAGTGATGCGTGAACTCTGTTTCCGAAGATAGACTTCAATGTTAGAACAGATTCTACAAAAACTCTAAAATCCCTAAGGTCGTTTCAAACCACCTGCTATTTTTCTCACCAATTTTTTTTGTTCCCATTGTCCGATTATTAAAAAAATGGCTTGCGGGCTAATAAGGGTTTGACAAGTATTTTTGGTGTTTATACTAAACCTCGTAAATCCCATCGGTTGTAATTTTGACATGTGTTTTTAGAATATTATTCCTATGTCAAAATTACAACCGTGAACCTCTAGTAGTTGCAGAGAAAACGGCTCCAACGTAAAACTTTTTTCGTTCATTTCATCGGCTGAAAATTTAAAGTTGCAAATTCTACGTCTCATGACTTCAAATTTTTTTTAAAATGTTTTAATGTAAAAAAAACTTTCTCGAGAAATCCAAATTGCAGTATTTTGTTCAGCAGGTGATTGATAATTATCTGCGCTGCTGATAATTTCGTTACGAAATTTAAGTAAAGTTAGAAGTCTCGGTAAAATCATGTCTAGCCTGGTCTCAAATTCGACTCGACCTTGTCTCGACAGGACTTTACCGCATTTTATTTCGACTCAAAATTGAACACAGCGAGAGACCTCTTCTGAAATCCTAGATACGCCTCTGTTACAAATATTACGTTTTTTGTTCTACAAAAGCCTGCTAAGAGTTGATTTAATGGCCTGAATATAGTATAAAACATCCACATTTTTACAGTTCAATAATTTTTTTTACAATTTTCCAACGGGGCTTAATTTTTCTCTATTTATTTTTCTCAAGTACAATTTCCCTAAAACTAAGTATATGCTGGCGCCCAAAAAACAAATGAATAAAATCTTCAGTAAACATTTAGGAGAACTTGGTCGACAACGAATGAATGATGAAAAACGGTACGAAAACATCGCATTTTTTCTTCCATTGTAATCTATCTTCCTGTTCCCATTGTGACTCCGAATTGCGAACTGTCCATTCGACAATTGCACTTTGTCTTTCCTTATTGCAGTGGATGAGACGCTGTAAGTTTGGACCAGTTGGTTGACGTCGTTTATTTTCAACCTACGAGCCCAAAATTTGGTAAGCTCTTCTAATTCTGCTCCCACGTTTCCCGGGATGTGGCCGACTAAAACAAATAATTTTTCGTCAAGCAAAATGATTAGTATTGCCCCACATTATTTTTTTCTAAAAACCGTTTTAGTATTATAATGTTTCAGTTCAAAGAAAAAGTTTCTATCTAGCAGTAGCATACTTAGAATTGTGTCCACCTCAAAGCTCTTCCTCTTGGCGCCTGTTTTCTCCTGTAGTTGAGGAGGAGGCAGAGATTGTCAGGTGAAAATGCAAAAGGATGTCCCTGCCGTGGACTCTACTCAAATGTACACAAAAAGGAAACCTTACTCTTTAGATAACACAAAAAAATTACAAACTTTAAGTAATTGTTAGAATTTTTCGACTCACAAAAATTTTTCAAAAAACTTTTTCGGCAAATTTAGAAACAAACATTTAACGAATTTAAAAATTCATTGATCGGGAAAATTAGAAATAATAGAATTGAGCTGATTGTATGACTAGAATGGTGATTATATGACTATCTCTGCCTGGTGGAATCTCCTTCGGATGTCATTGCACACTCTAGCATTTTTGGCAAGTAGCATCACTCCAGACATGGACTGAGGAGCACTCTTGGCAAGATAGAAACGATGAGAGGAATCTAGATGGACTTGCAGGCTCTTCAGGAGTGACGCATCGGATGATAGGAGGTCATGACGCTGTCGAGCGAAAGGTACTGGAAAGAGAGCATGGTAGTAAATAAAGCCATGTGCAGTAAATCAAGAAAGATCTATAATTAGTAAGAAGATTCTAGATAGATCTATAAATATGATTCTAAGTAATCTCGGCAATCACATCATTTTTAAAAACTGATGATGCGACACACTTAATTTTTTTTTACCTCATTTATTATTTTCTAGTTTGGGCAAATTATTATCGGTCATAGCAATTGGTATGAAACAACAAAACTTCTGAAATTTTGAATTTAAAGCAAGCACATGCAACTAACACACTTCCTACAAACCCTTCTTAATTCTGAGAAAGTTAAGCATCAAAAGTAATAACTAATTACTTCAACAAATTAGTTCCGCTTAGTACAAAAAAATCAATAAGGCTGCTCGTATCAAAATTTGGAATCATCGAAATTTGTCCAAAAAAGCACAACTAACCAAAATTTTTCCTTACTTTCCTCGAAAGCCGGATCAGTAAGTAGATGACTTTCAAAGAAATTGTGAATTTTCACAATCGGGTGGTTTTTTCTTCAGACCATTTTCAGTAAGCAAATTGGAAAAATGAACAAATTTTCGGCCTGCGGTTGTTTTGGAAAATGCAAAATTGAGAAAATTGCCAATCTGGACAAATTAATGCACAGATTGATGGAAAACTCATAACTCCAACATTAATACACAAAATGCGTAATTAGCCAATAAATCCGCAATTTGAAGTTAATCCGAATACAAAGAAACCACTTTTGGTAACGCATATTACCCAAAGCAGGCTTGTTGAATGCAATGAGTCGATCATCCTCCATGACTTTATTCTCCATGAGAAATTCAACATACTGTTGCTGGGACATTTCAGAAGGAGCTGGAACACCACGTCCCAAGTGTTTCAGAAGTTTAGGCATATTCCTTAGAGCAGAAGCCTCCATTGTGGTTTGAGTCAAATAGTGACAGACAACATATCTGAAAGAAAAGCTGAAAAAACACACTTTCTCCAAAGTAGTGCAATTAGCCATTCGCTATGCCAGCTGAACAAATTTTTCCAATTAGAGTTAGAATTGTAACAAAAATAGATAAGCAACAAGAAAAAAATATTTTTTGAAATTTTCTTTCGAAACTTTCAACTTACTTTGCGCTAACCCACAGCATATTAAGCATATTAACTAATTACTCATGTTTTACAAATAAGTGATACTTTAATTTTAACTATATTGCCCTTTTCAACAACGCACTTCAATTTAAACAAACATTTCAGAAAAAAGTTAATGAGTTGAAAAAATACGGTCTGATTATTTTTGGCTATTCAGATTCAAATCTAGGCAAAATTTTTTTGCAAGTCATTCAATAAATATTTTAGATAAGAATGAAACTCAATAGCAAAAATTTAGCTCATATTTTGCAAATCTGCTTAAATTGCAAGTTCATTGAAGGCAAAATGTTCAAGATTCACTAAATTGTCCGTTTTAAAATTTTTCAGTTGCTTTCAGATCTCTTTGTTCATATAGCAGACAACGAAATCATACATAATGATGTGACAAATCAATGATTTATAAAACATCAGCTTTGAGAAGGCGTAAGTAAAGGTGAAGTGTTCCTTTTAATCAAGGCTAAAATTTTGCATGTTTTGCCGAACTGCATTTGTATGGCTACTCCATCTTAATTTATCGGCAGTCATTATTCCCAGAACCTTTTGCCGATGCGAATATTCACGTTTTTCGAATTCAAATCGTATTGTTTTTTGTTTATTCCATTGCAAAAAATGAAATTACATTTATTGAGGCCGAAAATCATTCATCAAAATATTTGCAATAGCTTTGCATGATTACCAAACATGGAAGGTTTTGATTTCAAGTGTTGATCAAACCAAAAATATAGAGGAACAACAGTGGGCCAAGAAATGAACCCTGCGGCACCCCGCTTATAACAAATAGTTACTCTGAAACTTAATCATCAATTTGCACGAACTGATGAATTATTTACCACAGATAGCTCTCAAGAACTTTGATATTATGATTTTTTCTCTGAATCTGTATATCGAGCACTTTCCAAATAGGATCTCATGGTTCACAGTATCAAAAGATTTTGATAAATCAATAACTGTGCAAAAACTATTTTTTCTCATTTGACAAAATTTTTTCAAATGATTCAAGAATTTTCCCAATTGCATAAATTGTTAATCGTTTTCACCAAAACTTGTTTTTTTTTTAAAAAAACTTTTCAATTTTATAAAGAAATCAAACAATTCTCCAGTATAAACCTTTTTCGGATGCTGGTAGAAGTGATATCTGTCGAAGCTGAACAGATCGCCGGATTAATTGCTCGTATGAAAAAATTTGAGAGTCTGAAGCCAGCAATCGGGACTTTTTTGTTTTGCAAACTACCTATGGTTTCAAAATTTTCCCGTTCTGTCACTTCCGATAGATAAAAAAATTCACCACGGTTTTTACACTCCATGTATTCCTTTTTTTAGTAGGCTACCTTTGTTTATCATAAAGGTCGACAAAACTGTCGAATATTTGATGAAATCCGAACTCCCCTTCGAAAAAACCCTCGATTGGCCCCTGTCATGCACCAATGGTTGCACTTGAACAAGCGGATACAGTGTATACCATTTAATCGCTCGCCATATAAATTTTGATCAGTTTACAGTAATACTGAAGTTAAACACTTAAAAGCGAGCCCGAGTTATAACACTAGTTTGCTTGTGTAAATTGATCACCAGACCATGCACAGCCAAAATAAATGGTTACCATGAGAGAGTAACGCTGAAATACATCATACAAGATTTTAAAAACTTTTCCTTTATTGCTCGATTAGTAAGAAAATAAGTGATCAAAAAGAAACATTCATATATCAGCTATTGCTCGATGCTTTCCTGGCGAAATAACAATTGCGAACAAAAGGACTGAAATTTATTTGTTAGTACAGTAACAATTTTTCGTTCATTGTCACATTTTTTCGTTCATTGAAATATGAACCAAAAATGGTTACCCACTAATAGTTTTGACTTCTGTAGTTAAATCGCTTCAACTAGTTTGCATCAGGCAATTGGGGTTCCCTTTTTGAAGAACATACGTATAATTGCTGCCTCCAGCAAACTCTTTTTAAACTTATTCCTGAAATTGAGTTCAAAAGCGAAATAGTTGGCGTCATTTGACTTAAATTAAAGTTATTTATCGTTTAACCTAGCTCTTATCAAGTTGAACGGCCGAGGGTTAATGTTGAGGTTTTTGGCCAAAAGATAGCGGTTTTCAGCAGTTTTCCTAAAAAACAATCGATATGGGATCCTTACTCCTTGCATTGAAAATAGACGCCATAAACACCAAAGATAGCCTTCCGAAGTAACAAGCCTTGAAACGGGTTGTTTAACTTGTCCAAAA
The DNA here is from genome assembly GCF_963678635.1 of Symsagittifera roscoffensis. Classification (NCBI taxonomy): domain Eukaryota; kingdom Metazoa; phylum Xenacoelomorpha; order Acoela; family Convolutidae; genus Symsagittifera; species Symsagittifera roscoffensis. The sequence goes on from NC_087065.1 coordinate 40,810,604, forward strand.
CCAACTGATTTTCGATAAGTTTTTGAATAGCTAACTTTGATAGGCTATTATAAGTTTCGGCAATTCGACTCATTATTAATATTCACATAGATTCGGATGTTAGATCTCACAAACAGTTTTTGAAAATGAAGAAGCACTCAACTGACTCATAGCTCTTAGTCGACACGGAATAAATTTTAAGGTTGCATATCAAGCGCAATCAGTCTCAACCCTAAGATCATGCAACTTCTGACAACAAAACATTCGACAATCGCTTGTATTGTCAGTTTGCTTAGTTTGGGAGCAGAAAACAGGATTCCAAAAGCTAAAACCGGAACCAAATGTCAACCAGCAATCATTCGATGAGTGAGCAGCACAAATTCAACAAAAGATTTTGCATTCCCGAGCTGATTTGCTCCAGAAACTGTCCAATTCAACACCATCTTATCTTTATCAGAGTCAGAGTCAATTTACAATATTTTAAATTTAGAATAACTATCCACCTTTGAGCTGTTTTTAAAATTTTTGATTCATCTCGATATTTCTGCCATCAATTTACAAAAGATAGCCGGTTACTGTGCAAGTAGCACAGAATGTTCCGACCATAGTATTACAAAATACAACTAAGTTTTTTGAAATTATTGTCTTTTATTTTCGGCGTGGTGCAAGAAAAGAAGCTGAACAAAAAACTGGGGACTAGATATATTCGACAGTCATAGTTAAACGAGCAAAAACAATTTTTGTAGAAAAACGTAAAATAAAAAAAATTTGATTCCTAAAGGCGCCAAAATACTCACAGTAAACTAACTTTACTCAAGTTAGAAAAAATAAGTTTTTGCGTTTTAAATTAAGCTATTGTAAGCTTTTAAGCAATCAAAATAAGGCTTTATTATAGCTTTATTCGCTCGAAAAAAAACTAAAAACCAAAAATTTCAAGCAGGTGTTTCTCGACAGTAAAAGTTTTGTGAAATTTTTAAAAGTATTTCGAATCACGAATTTAAGGGCTTTCATATGGTATATCACTCAACACAGTCCGATGATTATTTGTGATACCTGATTTTGCGTGGAAAACAAAAAGAAAAAACGAAAACACCCGAATACAAGTTTCCTCCCATTTTCAATGGTCGGAACAATAAAAAGTTTGATTTAACCATTTTTATGAAGACTATAGTGACGATATAAAAACTATTCATTTTTCCAATGCTTGTCTCAAATAACGTTCAGTGAGAGAAAAACACATTGCAACCAGATCACCGGTGTTTAATAAATATTAGAAACAATTTTATCGAGCGGTAAGTAACCGGCAAAAATTGCGGGAGCGCCCGTTGCCCCGAGAACAAAATTGTCGTCATTTAAACTCAGAGCTATAATGAGCTGATATTTTAAAACTTTACGCCTCTCTCCGGAATCGCGAACACATCAATGAATGCATTATATTTATAAACATAAACCGAAACCATTTAGACCGATTAAAGCTTTTCAGTTAAAACTGAAGAGAAAATCATTCCAAAACGGGGTATTCACAAATTGCCAGAATAAATCAAAAACACTAGAAAATTTCAAACAGGATAAATCCGTGATGATGCAACTAAGCCGACAAAGTGTAGTCAGACAGACGATAGGCCAAAAGTTTTTTCAGTTCGTTATCTCTAGGCTAAGGTTGCCGGATAATCTAAGGTATTTAAATTCATTTTCCGAAGATGATTTTTCAACCAATATGTCCAAAATGTCACTCCTGTTCAATCTCTGGCAAAAACTCAGCTATTTACTGGATTAGAAAAATGAATTGTGCTACTTCTACTCCTCTTTCCCGCTTCCTGAAAAGTGAAAATTATAAATGCGTTATGGAATTGTTTTCCGCTCTAACTCCGTAGTAATTAGAGCAAATAACGAATTTCAGGTGCCCACAAAATGGTTACATGTCAGTATTTAGACAACCGCGTATTCAGACTGGTCAGTATTTAGACAAATACTGTTTCAACCAATCAGAATCGAGACAAAGAAGAAATTAATAAATAATATTTATTTATTTTGGATTATTTATGTCTTTTCTCGATTCTGATTGGTTCATACAGTATTTGTCTAAATACTGACGAGTATGAATACGCGGCTGTCTAAATACTGGCTGCACTCCCCACAAAATTGATCTATCGTAAGCAATTTTTTCTTTTGATATCTACCAGGCTCAAAAATTCTGAAAAATTGCTGTGGCTCAGGATGCGCAAAATTTTTTTGAAGAACAAAATCAGAGCTGGCGCAAATCGGTTTGCATTAAATGCCGGATCAAAAAGTCCACATTGGAGCAGTTTGAGTAGTATCATCAATTTAGAACAAAATGCGATGGTTGTTTCTAAAGTCTAACAAAACTTCTGTCATTTAAAACACGATATTTTTCACTTGATTGTAATATTTTCAGCCAGAAATGCAAATCAATCTGAATAATATCATGCAACCCTCTACCAAAGAGCCGAGACCATTTATGTAAAGAAGGGTTCAAATTTGAGCAGGAACCCCCATTAATCCGCTACAGAATGTGGGAATAAGATATTTCATTCACTTCTTATTTTTCCTATGGACTTGACATGAATTATTTAGGCAACCAACCATCTGCCCACGCTTTTTTACAGATGTTTTTAGAGATGCAAAATTTCATGTCAGCAGATCTTGTTTTCCTTAAAATGACGTATTAACCAAACAACGATCTATTCAGCATCAATATCCAAAAATTTAGTTTCTCTATTTCCGTCAAATAGCTCTGCGGGAGCAATCAATCATCCTTTTTGACTGTAAAATTAGACAAAAGCGCAACATTCCTGAAATACGTCGAAATTGATCGCAACCCAGGTTGTTTATAACTTTAGTTACAGTCCAATTCCATTGAGAGCAAAAAGTCAACACTATAGGGGTCCCCTTTGCTCCTTTTCAGGCCTATGGACACTTTGATGCATTTCAGACTGTTTACAAACTTTCTCCGCGGGATCGTACTATTATTTGCCCAGCGGGGGCATTTTTATGGACATTATTCCTGGTGGATACTAAAGGAGTTCTGCTAGTAAAAGGGCAAAGAGAGGCGCGGAGTTAAGTAGCAAATATGCTCAAAGCAACCTGTAACCCAAAGACCATTACTCCATCAGTCTACTCTAATTCTATCAACTCTTTTTTTTTCTATTGGGTTCGCATTGGATTTACTTGGAGCGGGTAGTTAAAATTCCTTATGTAAATTTCTAAATCCCTTTTTCGACAAGTTTATTCTGCGATGTTGGCTGCCTTCCCTTTGAGATGCTCTAATTCCTACAAATCCGTTCTTTATTTCAACTATTTGCTTCTACTTGACTGGATTTGAATAAGTAACGAGGATCAGTCGATGCCTTCGCACGCACTTTTTAGCCCCGTCTGTAGGTTAACAACCACTAAACATTTCACGCAACACGAATTCATGATTAAATTTAACAACTTGCAAAGCTTAAACCCGAATCTAATTAGCAATTAATTATTTTTCATCCGTTTGAAGCAAAAAAAATATCGCACAAAAACACAAATCGGAACAAAGATTATATTAAAAGCTTGTCACTTATGTAAATAGTAATATATAGCATTTGAGATAAATTTGTAAACTTTGGAATTTGGCAGTTTCAACGGATAATCAACAGTTAACATTTTCAGGGTTGAGAAACGAAAAACATAATGAGCAATTGGGGTCCTGAACAAATAACACATTGGCACCTTTTGTGATACTCGGTATTTCAAAAGCGCTAAACCGTTCAAGCTGTATCAATCGAATCAATTTTGATTCCTGATTTAGTTACCACATCAGAATGCCTTCAAGCTGGTGAGAATTCGGTTGGATGGGATTATTGTGTTGTAAAAATGGGAGCTGATTTGAACTGTTGTGGCCAATGACCAAGTGTGAAGAACTGGTCGCTCCACCGATGTTCGAGTTGGCCGAAGGAGGTTCTATCTTGCAGGGATTCTGCAACAATGGATGTGGTGGATAATTTCTGTTTCCAGCTGTTAGAGCCGAATGTAGAGATGATATGGGTTCTTGATGTGGGAAAACTAGGCCTGAGGGCGGAGGTGCGTTGAGTGAGTGTGCGAATATGGGGGAGGCTAGATGAGGCGAGGCATTTGGCGCTGATTGATACATTGATGCTGCGGATTGAGGTGGTGTTACTTGCGCATTAGCCAATCTAGAAGCGAGCACCTCAGCTGCGGAATTACCATTTGTCGCTGAGTTCGGAGATGCGAAAGAGTTGATGTTTACGACGTTAGGCGGTGTCGGGACATTATCTGGGATATGGGGGTACCCTGGGTTCGCATGTGCACCCATCAATTGGGAAAACCTGGAGTCCACGTGATGAGAATTGGGCAAGACGTTCGCAAGAGACGCTGAAACTGACGCTGCCACAGACCCAATATCACCAATTGGACTCAGTAAGCCAGTAGATATGGGCATGTAGGGTTTCAAGTGATTTGGTGGTGGGTGGGGCAAGCCTTGCATTCCGGGTATTGAGAAGTTGTCTCTGAACAGAACTGGTTGAGATATTTGAGGCCCATAGCTCGAGTGAAACAAGCCGTGTTGCTGCATTGCAGCTGCTGCATTGCTATGAGCCGCCATTAAATCGGCGTCTGTGAATCCACTTCCGGGAGGTATTTCAATAGGCTGCCCCAAAATATTCGTCGTTGTCTTTTTAGCCCGTTTCTTTCCTGAAGTTGGAGTCAGATTTCCACTTCCAGAAGCGTAAAATTGACTGTTAGAAGCGACTGCCAGTCGACGTCCGGCATCTTTTTTTAGCCTCTTTTCTTTGGCTCGTCGGTTCTGGAACCACACTTGTACCACGCGCATGTCAAGTCCCGTGTCTTTCGAGAGCTGTTCGCGAATATGTCGAGCTGGTTTCGAACTGTTTTTGTATGCCGACTTTAGCACTTCCAGCTGTTTGGCAGTTATTGTGGTCCTTGGTCGTTTGTTAGATCCATTGAGATCTTCGAACTCAGCTAAAATCAAACTTTATTCCTCTAAAAGCTACAAATACAATTTAAACTTTCATAAGATCTCACTCTTTGAAGATTTGCTGTATTTAAACAACTAGACACTTTTTCATTTCTGGAATTGAAGGCAGCTGATAAAAAAAGAGTTTTTATCAAAAGCGCTTAGTTTGGCTAACCTTTGGACTTTGCCATTTCGTAGTCGTTCTTGCAGACCAGCTGCTGGTTCTCCATGAGGAAGAACTCCTCGCCCGTCTCGAGCAACTTGCTGCAGATGAGGCACTTGAAGCAGTCGAAGTGGTACACATGGTCATTGGCCCTCCGAATCACCTCAGTTGGCGCCACTCCTTTCTCACATCCCGAACACTTGGCCCCAAACTGGCTAAAAGAACAGGGGGGTTGTTGATCATCAACAGTAATATCAACATGATCAATGATGTCAGGGGGACCGACGTAGGATATCAAAGACTCGCCATCCGGCCTTCCTTCCTCATTATCGTTATCATGCTCAGTATTATCTAACTTCCAATCCCCAATAAACGAACAAGTCGAGTTCGACTCTTCGCACAGTTCGAGGAAGTCCACTTTGATAAACCAATTAATAATTTATCCAAAAAAGAAGATACCAATCAATTGATTAAAAACCGGATTGCTGCCAGGTTTATTCCAGGTAAAACAAGAAACTAATCAATTTAAATAATTGCTTGATTAATTACTTCAGCTTTCTACCAATCACATTGGGAGAATTGCGCCGCTAATTTTCTATTGTTGAAACTTGAGATCTCGGTGGCTACTTTACCGCAGCGGGACAAAAGAGCAGTCTCTTTTGAGCAAGTCAACATCATGAAACGAATGAGCAAAAAATTCCAGACCGAATGGCAGGTAATTCGAAAATTCGAACAAATTATAGAGATTTTGAATTTCTCCGCTGCAGATAAAACGCTCTCAATTTTTGACATCAACAATGTACAGTGCTGATTTAAAATTACCGGACACAACAAACATTGAAAACTTTAAACGCGTGGTTCTCAAATTGGGTTAAAATAAGACAAAAAGCGAGGAGAACGAAATTGCCTAAAAATTCACCAGAATTAATATGGTGCACATTTTCTCGAAAATTCTTGATCAAAATTTTACAAAATTTGTTTTTGTTTAATCAAGAATTACGCTGAAACTACTTTTTTTAATAGATGAAAAACATATGAAAAGAAGCCTCTTACACAGCCAAACAAAATTCTAGAAGGGTTAAATCTCCAGAAACCTGTATAAGAGAAAATATTTTTGCTTGATAGTAAAAAAAATGTGATTTTTACTTCATAAAACGCAAAATCTCTGCCTAAAAACAAATTTTAAACAATTTGCCCAAATTTTTGGAGATTCAATCCTGATAAAACCTTGTTAGACTGTGTAAGCGACTTCTTGTGATATTTATGTCTCATCTATTAGAAAAAAAAGTTTCAGCGTAATTCTTCATTAAGCAAAAAAGTCAAAATTACCCTTTTTGGGGTAAAAATTTGGTTGAAAATTTCGGAGAAAAAAAATGCACCATAGCAAATTATTTTCGTCAGATTTTGTCTAATCTTAACTCAATATGAGAAAAACGCTTTTAAAATTTCAGATTTTTGTTCGTTTAGTCCGGATAATTTATAGCACCACTGTACATTAAAGCTTTTAATTTTCATGCTTAAATCAACTAAGAGAACAAAACAGAACAAGACTGCTCGTATCAGGGTAAAGCCCTGAATGTTCAGACTGCCTTTTAAGGTATATGGAGCAGTAATAACATGTAAAATTAAATATAGAAAAAATAAAACATAAATGTTTTTAATTTGAGACTTTTATGAAAATCATCCCCCCACACGCCATATAAATAACAAAGTGATAGATTTCGCACCTATTAACATATCAATTATGGCAAATAAGCTTCCTTCAACCAATTTGTAACGATTTTTAAGACTGATTAAATCTACCCTTACGCGTTAACAGCGCGAAATATATCGCGCGTTAATTTCGCCAAATTGCCCAAAATGACAACCTTTAAACCCCCATAACTTTACGAAAAATGATCAAAGGTGAAATATCTTTTCAAATTTAAGCTCAAGACAACAATACCTTTTGAATGATATTTAAAAAATCCCGCCAAAAGTGGCTAGTTAAAAAATGGAAATTTGTCTGAAGAAAAAAAACCCACCCCGAGCACAAATTTTCAGTTACTTTTGTTACGAAAGTCGGAACAACAAAACTGCTGGTATCAGGACAAAGCCCTGATTATTCCGACTTTCTTTTAAGGTCTATAAAGCAGTGTTAGCTTTAAAAATTGATGAATTTTTCGAAAAAAAATTTTTTTAAACCATCCCACAACACACTATATAAATTTCAAAGTGATAGATTTTGCTCCTAATAACGTAGAAATTATGACAAATAGCCTGTTTTAACCATTTTGGAACGACTTTTATGAGGGATTAAATCTCCCGCTTAAGCGTTAATTGTCCCAAATTGGCCATGTTGGCAATCTTTAAATCTCTAAATTTATGAAAAAAGATCAAAGGGAAAATATTTTTCAAATTTATCTGAAAAAGAACCACCCGAGCACAAGTGTTCCGTTACTTTCCTTACAAAAATTTGGAACAAAATATTGGATTTAAAACAGTTTCAACATGAATGAAGACCAATTTTTGACATTTAGTACCACCAGAGAGAGTTAAATATGCAGAAAATTAGATCGGAATGTTTCTCTATTTAAATTTTTTCTCGTTTTTCAGTTCTTTCAAACTCGAGCCAATAAGTTGAGCTGTTTTATAGAACAGGACTTGCAGGTAATCAAATCAAGTGTGGTGTCATATGAAAGCCCTTTCAAACTTAATTCAGTTTCCGAAAAAAAAACTTTCCAAAACTTTTGCTTTTCCCAAAAATGTACCACCGTTAGTGTCAAGAAAAACTGTCCAAATTTCTAGCTCAAGGACGTGCATTGTGTTGCTAGTGAATGGATGAGGTAATAACTCTTACCATGAAAAATCGTTTGTACCTTAAGTAAGGTTTTGTCACGCTACTGTTCTTAATTATTGTTTTTCAATCCTGTGGATTTACAAGAAAACAACAAAAATTGGTCGAAAAATTCAAATGATCAATGATTCAAAGTTTTCGATTATCGTTACGTCTCCGCCACTCAATCGAAAGATTGGAAGATAGGATGATCGAGGCCCAACATAGTCCTTGCTCGCTGCTTGAGGGCGAGGTAACATTTCCCAAACCAGTAAGAAAAATCCAAAAAAACGCATAGTTATAAACAAGAGTCGATACAGCGATTCTCTTTAAAGAGCTGAACAGCTCGTATTTTGGTTCTTTGCCTTGTGGATAAATCGTCTTAACTTTTAAGTTGTAATCATAAATGATGGCAACATGAAGACTTACTTGAAGAAGTCCTTTTTGCAGAGCACTGTGCCATCCTTGGTGAAGTAGCACTTGTCTGAGAGGGGGACATGGCAGGTGTGACAGAAGAGACACTTGAGGTGGAAACATCTGTCATTCACTTTGTTCACCAGCTGGTCTCTAATCTCACCCCCACACGCAAAGCAGAACGACACTGGCTCATTCCCTGCTACAACACCACACCACACAACAGTCAGTAAAAAGTATGTTCAAAAAACTGAAAATTCATTAGGCGCAGATTTTAAGGGGGGTGGGGGGGGGGGGGGGGGGTACCTTATCAGAAATTCAGAAATTCCCCTGACTACTCAAATGATCTTCCTTCAAGTAATATTTTACGACATAAATTTAAGGTCAACTAAACCTAACGTTTTTAGAGTCGCGCCTTTGGCGCAATTAAATTTAATAATTCCGAGAAAAAAAATCCCTGGTCCGCTCGTAATTTCATCTGCGCTTCGTATTCTGGTCAAATCGACAAATGAGATGGATAGAAAACATAGCCTGTGTTTTTTCCGAGATTTTGGGTACTTCGAGAAAGTTAGTAGGAGCATCAATTAAAGTCTTTCTTTCGTAATAAGGTTTCCGAAAAGAACTCTCAAAAAAGTATCTCTGAGTAAAAAAAAATTTGGTCTGAAAAGTTACAAACTAACGATATGTTAAGGAACAGTGATAACGGAAAAACAGTTATTGTCCTGTTATGGTAATCATTAGCGGATTTCTGATGGGGAGGGGGGGGAGGCCACCCTTTTCCCTCAGGAATTCGACCCACTGACGACCCAAAGGGTTCACCTTTGCAATGTACTATTTTGAAATATCCCTTTTTGGTTGACCGACCCTTTGACGCCAATATATACTAAATTTGAGGGGGATATCGCGCCAAAAAAAGCGTTTTTTCTAAAAATGCCTAAAACGCCCCTTTTTTGCCTGTTTTTTTTCTAAAATTTACCTGCGGTGCAGAAAATTTGGTAAAAAAATAGGTTTTTTTTTTTTGAAAAACCGCCCCCCGCCCCTCGAGAAAATTCTAGATCAGCCTTTCATGATAATTAAAATTTTCAACTATCGAGGTAAAAATTTAAAATTTGACAAAGACTTTTTACCGCATGATAAACTTTCAGCTCAGCTCAAATAAAGATGATCTCATGATATGGCTATGGAATGGATTAATAGTAACCCAAGGAGTAGCTCAATTTAAAAATAATACAGACGAAAGTTATCACAAACCAATACAATTCGATTTAGCACAACCAAGCCTAACTGGTCTAGAGAAAGTAACAATTTAATATAAAATTGATAAAATTTTGAAATCGAGAATAAAATTTGGGATTTTTTAAAATCTTTTTTGATTTTGAGCAGTCCAAACGATGGAAAAAAACTTAAGATTTTCGGTGACAACTTCATTTCGAGACTTCTAGATAAAAACGTAAGTCTTTTCAAGAAATGAGATTCAGTACCGTTAGTTAAAAAAAACAATCAAGCAAAACCAACAAGCTTTTCTGTCATTATTTTAAAAGACGGATGTCAATAATCAATTTCTGTTTGCAATTTTGAGTACATTCGTGGTGAATTTTGTCGCAGCCTCAGTAAAAAAAACACCTCGGAGAGAAATTTCCACAAACTGAAATTATTTATTGAAACGAATAGCAAAAATATAAGGCGACTGGTTTAGCAGGTATCTATTTCGGGGGTGGCAGTTATTTAAGTAAATTTTAATTTTAATCAAAAACCTATTAACTAAAAGTTTCTTACCCAAAGCGTTTGAATTGGAGTCGCACTGAATGGTCGTGATTTCCTGCATATTAGCCAAATTGCAAAAAGTAATTTAACTAATGAACCTTGGGAGTAGAAATTCGACGGCTTTATGTGCGATCTATATTTTTTATTTTGATAAAATCCCGGTGCGGGCACGGAAAAAACGAGCAACACGGGGTTGTAAAACGGAGCAAAGCAACCAAATGATTATTATTCCTTCTTTTCCACTAAACTGACTCTGGGTACTTAGGAATGTCAATTGTTCAGTCCTTCTCCTAAAGACGTCGTTTCCCGGCAGAAGCCACAACTGATTGGACCTCATCTCCGCCAATCAGAATCAATCTACTTTTGTTCATATTTTTCCGCATGATTTCACGTGGAAGCAAGTGTTTCCTTTTAAAGATTACTCCTAACACAACCCAAGTGTATCATAGCCTAATCCCTAACATAGAATACCTTTATCTTAAAATGTGTAAACACAAAAGGAACTAATTTATGTGATTCTTTCACTGATTAAATATTTTGCAATTAACCTTGGGAGCATTAATTCAAAAAATGATTGAAAAACTTATCTCAAACATACCTGGGAATCAGACAAACTAATATATGCTTCAAAAATATTAATTTGGTTTTCAGTCAAAAAAAAAATCTCAAATTTTAGGAAAAAAATCTACTGAAACTATTTAAAAACTTTAAGAAACCAATCAAATTATTTAAGGCCAGCTTTCAAGAAAACTTTTCAATCTCATCAAAAACAAGCAACCTCAATTTTTTATGTGAGTAATCCACGTTCGATAATATACATTACCTTAATCTCAGGGATGGCGACTCCAAATGCCCGGCTTGGAAGATCACCGAACAAACGACATTTAGTTTCTTCCAGGTTTTCTGCCTCCAAAATTGGTTCGGTTCCATTATTTCTGCCTCCAAAATCGGTTCAGCATTAGTTTCTGAAGAACGCACATTGCATTTATATTAAAGCCCACTTTCTTTACAATTAAAAGCCAAACAGGTGCCTGTCAAAAAAACGTGCCATGAAAAATTTACCATTTTTATTAACTACAACAAAAATCAAACCGTCAAAAAGTCGGAGAAAAAATTGAGAACTCCCGCCTTCCAAATGGATTCTCTTTGTTTTGACCACTCTTGTTGAGTATGAAGTAACTAAGACCTGTGGTGGGTTCCTTTTTTGGGCTAGTTTAGATATCTTTCCATCTCAAATAATGCTCGTAGATATTACAATGTCGTATCATATCTCTGAAAAGCTCTTTCAGCAAATCATCTTCATTTTCTGTTTTTTTTTCAGACTTTAACATCAAATACTGCGGTTGTAAAACACTGTGCTACTTGTATGGCCACGTAGTACACCGGTTCAATTCAGCCTAGGCTGATCGGACAGATTTTTGATGTACCAAGAGGTTGATGAAAAGTCAGACTTGGTGCTACGTGAAGCATTTAGAATTGCATAATTTCATTAAAAACAATGTTTCATTGCATTATCATTTAGTTGTTTTTAACACAAGAGCTTCGAGACTCAAAACAAATAGATTTTAAAATTGACCAATAAAATCAACGATGAAAGTTGAAGCAACATACCAACTAGCTGATGGGAAATTAAAAGGAATTAAGAACACAATCATAAGACGAACTTAATCAAAAATGTACAAGAACGATTTGAGTTGTATCAGATTGGCTCAGAGATAATCTAGGACGGAGTGGGTGATGAAAAGATAGAGCTAGGAAATTAGAAAGGCTGATTCTGAGCCGCCCTTCTCACGTCAATCAAGCGCCAAAAGAGAAGAGCGCAAAGGCAAGTTCAATTTCATCGGCAATCATCTCAAATACCTGTGAATGTAGCGATACAAGCCATAGTTTATTACTCCAATTCGGGTATTGTTGCCCAACCGCCCGCGGGATTAAAGCGATAAGATTTAAGGATCAGGTGCGGGTGAGGCAGTAGTTATGATTGCACTCACAAAGTAATCATTTGGATCCGACATAAAGTCACACGCACTCCAAACACAGTTTATAACTGCAATTGAACACAAGTTCCAGATATTTAGATCCAGAAATAACACTAAAAGTTGGACCAGGAAGCTATAAAACCACAGCGCTCTAGGTACAAATTCGGCCTCAAAAAATAATTGAAAATATGCTACCAATTTTTGTGGATTTATATACTAAACTAACTGATTCAATATCTACTTCAATACTTCAGCCAATTTATTTCATCAAAAACCTGCGGTGTATCCTACAAAAATTAATTATTTTAAAATATCTGTTCAAAAATATAACTAGTGGTTGATTACGAATTCTTATTTTACAATTGCACCAAATGTCACCAGAAATGTATTAAGATAGGTATATTATCTACCGCTTACGAATACCAGTAACGCCTATGCCAGTGAAAAAATAATAAGTTAATAAATCCATTGAAACACAATGGTTGTATTTAGAAAAATACACTCGTATAATTATATCATATCTTTAATATCAAAACAGACTATTTAATGCGGATGAGATCAGACTAGGTCTCAATTATTCCATTAGGACCCGCCTTCAATGGAAGGAATCTAAATTGAGGAAATAATGGCACGGTATTTAAGAGTGTTTTCAAGTGTCAACGTGAGATATGGGAAGAGAAAAGCGAGAGACATTTGACACTATTAGGGAACAAAGGAGCCTCCAAGTTCATTGTTACTGTCTTCACAGCCTTAAGAGTCGCCAAGTCGCATGGATTCTCAACTTCAAATTCAACAGCTTGAATGTGAGGAAATTCTTACTACCTCGCAAAAGGAGGAGAAACCCTCATGAAGAGACCCAAGTTAACAGAAAGTTAAATTCAACCATCAGAATTCAGAACACACAGGTCTGAAACAAAGCGTGATAACTCAGTACAAGTATTGGACGCTTAAAGGAAAAAGGGAAGAAACGGGAGAAAATGGGAGAATTGCCAAAAATTAAGTTCAAGTCTGATATCCAAAAACTTATGAGAATAACCCCCCACTAAATATATTATTATTTTTTGCATGAATCGTCCAGCATTTAATTATATTCCATAGAAATAACTTCAACTTTAGAGGCAAAACAGCGATCGCTAATGGACTCAGATTGAAATGTCTGATCGGTACGTGAAATTGCTAGGGGAGAGGGAATGGGAGGGGGAGACAGTTGTGTCTGAAGAGTGAAGAGCGGGGCGAAAGAGGGACGGAAGTTTTGATCGGAAGTTCCAGCGGGGCTAAATGCCCGCTCCCTTTCCAGTCCTATTGTTCGATAATGGGATCTCGTGTCACTGCGGCTAATGGCAGTGCTGTTTGCAAAGGACCTCTCTGTATTTATCCCACACACAATCATCATATACACGCATAGGTCTGATTATCTACATTCCTCATTTTTATTCCTAACCAAAATTGAGATAAATTTCAGAAAACTCGAAATTATACTTTAAATGAATGGTTTGATCTGCAAGTCTGTTGTTCTGGGCTACAGTTATTATTAGCTGTATATAGGGGTATATAAATCTATAAAGGATCATTTTTTGTACGTTTTGAGAAACAAAAAAAAAGTATAAGTGCGCGTTTGTTTTTCGTTGCTCTCAAAACTCGACCAAGTGACAAAACAGAATAGATAGCAAATGATGGTAGGGCAGATTTAGGGGATATTTTTTTTGTCAAAATGGGGCCTTCATTATTTTAATAGTCATAGTGAAATCAATTTCGTCGTCCTTTAAAAAGTCATCACTATTTTTGAAAACTTTTTGAAAATCCTAGATCCACCCCTGTCTAAGTATATATCTATTTATCGACAGGGAGAATTTATAACTTAGATATGGACACAATCATAAGCGATCCAGGTAGACTGAAATTCCAAAAATTGCATAGACATAGTGCTACTTTTGACCCCATGGGACGAGAATGAGTCTCAAAATAGCAGGACACCAGTAGTTTCTAATTTGGACCACCTTATTCTCAAAACAGCAGCTCAATGATTAAATTAATTCTCTCTAATTTTGCACAGTAGGAGTTAACACTGTTTTCCTTGCCTCTTATTACGACGAAATTAAACAGCGATTAGGCATTAGTCGAAAAAGAGTTAGCAATAATAGCTCTTAGTCTTCTTTTTAAAACAATTTGTTTTTCATCACAAGTAGTTTCTTTTGGTTTTTCTCCGAAAACCTCAATAAAAGTGGTTAACATGATAACAAAAAATGAAATTTTACGTTCACTTGCGTTTTCTGACTTGAAAGGTTAAAAATTAGTGGAGTGTGATTAAATTTCGTGTACGCCCATTGAACAACAAAGAAAATTATTTCAAATTAGTAGATTAAAATTCATTTTAATTAAGCCCCGTTTGCATAAAACTATGAAGTGCGTAAGTGGCTGTTTCCATTTCATTTGCTAAGCTTAGCTTGGAAAAGTCGAAATTCCTATACTGTTTTCTGTCGTGGTAAATTGGGTAGAACAAAAACGGGGCAAACTAGCGGGACATAACGGTCCATTGGGACTGCTGGGGAGGGGGCGGGTAGTTGAACAAAAACAACAACAAGGCAGAAGAAAGGCAATAGAAAAAAGAACAAGGAAAGTCAAAGAGCGTTAATTTGTTTCGCGACCAAAAACATTTTTTAATTTTCATCATCATTTTTGTCATTTCATTTCATTTTGTATTTCATTCCCTCAATTCAAATACCCTACTTGCTAAACTCCCTTGTCCAAGGACCGATGCTAGATTAAACGGGGAACTTTTCGCTCTTTTAATTTCGCTCTCGCAGGCTACTTTTGTTAAAACCTCCCGCCATTAGGTAGATTAAAAAGTGCCCGTGTAACAAACTGTTAGTAGAACAGCGGCCCAATGGAGCGCAGCGCCTGTGGCCGATTTGTCGCCTGCGAAGCGCCAACAGTCAATTTAATACACGACGACTCAGCTCTCTCTTAAGTACCCATAACAACGAGACAGCAATTCCAATTCGATGTTTCCGAACCTCATGAGACAATTTTATTCACTCTACTCAAAACGACGAACAACAATCATTAATCGTTAAATATAGATCATTTATATGTCCATTTATGGCATCATTAAAAATTAATTCAAATTTTCATTTATGTTAATTCAATAAAATCGAAAAACATACCACATGAGATTTGAATGAAAAGATTTTATTTAAAACAACAATTATGACCAGAAGCTATTGTTTAGGTGAGACTTAACTTATGGCTAAATAAATTAATTAAAAAGGCCTTTTTTGAAAAATCCTTGAACTTTGCCAAAAGCAATTTATTCCCATGTTCTGAAAAGATGCCATCTCAAAGATGTTTTTTTTTAATCAATGACAGCTAACGACAAACAAAAAACTAAAATAAGAAAACTATTTTTAGGAAAACCGGAAGTTTCTACAGCAAAAAATATAGCCGGATGTTGTGCAAATAGCACAGAATGTTCCAACCATATTCTTTAAAAAAATCATTTTTTTTTCAAATTAGTGTCGTTTCTGAGCATTGTGTGATAAAAAGGATCTTACATCGGACGAAAGACTAAAATATAAACATAATAGACAATCACAGTAGAAAAAAAAAGCCAATTGGGCATTAGTTTTATAGGTTAATGACGAGAAAAACAAAAACTCAAAACAAAATTCAAACTTTTTACAAAAATTTTTTTTGCAGATATATTTTTTTGAATTTTTGAAGTTTATTGTTCCCAAGTCAGCGCTGAAAAAACTTAATTTAATTTAACTTCAGCAAAAAACAATTTTACTAGAGTAAAACTAAAAGTTCCAGACCTATCCTTCAAAAAAAGTCTGCTCGCTTGCTTTACTCGCTCGAAATTGCACAAAAACTCAAAGTATTTCAACCAGTTTTTGTCGACAATGGAACAATTTTTTACAATCGCTCGAATCAGGGCTGAAAAGACTTCAGTATGATATATCACCCTCACCATTGCGATGATTAATTATGGTAACTTAATCTTTTTGAAAAACAAAATGAGCCTGCTCGTTCACTTCATTCGCTCGAAATTAGACCAGAAAGCAAAAACTTCCAACAAATTTTTTCTCAATGCTGGGAAATTTTGAGGAATTTTTCAAGTGTCGCGCGAATCACAAAAGAAGGAGCTTTGATATGCTGTATCACTCGATTCAAAATTTGTGGAACCTGATTTTGCGTGGAAACCAAGTAAAGAAAACACTGAAACACCCGAATACGAAGTTTCCGCTCCATTTTTAATTATCGAAACAATTATAAACTGGCAGCTAAGAAAGAAGCACGATTACTCCTATCAAAACTACCAGTACAGATCTCAAAATTAATATTTCAAAACGCTCCGGTTTTTTTGAGGGTGACGTGGGATGGAGATAAACTTAACTGGGAAACCATACTTGAAAAAAGTAAGTAACACGAGCCTAAATTTAGTCCTTTTTAATGAACAAAAATGATGAATAATACTTGATCAATGGAAAAACTAAATAAAACGAAAAAACTATAGTGAAAATACCAAAACAACATGTAAGCTTTTTCTCGACTGGTACTTATAAGTATTTTCCGCACGCAGCTCCTCAATATTGATAACTACTAAAATGAAAACAAAACTTTGTTCAAACAGATTCTGAGTTAGAAAAAATCATGGACCTATAGCACCTTCCCTTTTTCATCAGTGGTTGGATTAATTAGTGATTAACTGCATCATGAAAAAATTCAAACTGCCATCTCATTGATTTCATTAGAAAAAAAATCAACGCAACCAGGCCACCTTTTAATTTTGTTTACTAATTTCATGTAAAAGCATTGTGGCGCTCTGGTAGTGGTGGTGGCAAGCAATCATATAATTGCTGTTTGCAATTTGACGTGCGCTAAAAATGACAAGGTGAGCTCTAGCAAGTAAACCATAGAAATAAAGAGCGCGTTTTGGTCATCCTAAATAATTAAATGTAACGTAGTGCTATATGCATACATTATTAAATTAGTTTCAAATTAAGTTCATAGTTAAACGTCAATGCTGAACAACATTATTTCATGAAGTTCCATATTTCAGTTACTCTAAATTTTTGTTATTTGATTATTGACACAACTTCACGAGATCTCAAAAACTCTTTTTTCCTTGTCTTAAGATTACGTAAAACAAATCCAAAACCGACATAAAAGTCAAATTTCAAAATTTATGGCTTGAATAACTTTTAAATTACCGATAAACCAATAAAGAACGCGTACAAAATCGGCTCACTAGGAGGTCACAGCTTCAAGAGATCTCGAAACACCACCTGTTGCCTATGTATCAAAATTACGTATAAAAAATTGAGCGTATTGAACCGACATGAAGGTCAAACTTCAAAATGTTGGCTTCAATAACCTGCAAATTAGCAATGAGGATAAGGTACGAAGCCGGCACACTAAGAGGTCACGCCTACACGACATCTCAAAAACCACCTGTTAATCATGCATTGAGATCACGATTAAAAAACTAAACGTCCCAGTCGACCTGAAAGTCAAATTTCAAAATGTTTGGCTTCAATCATCCCCAAACTACAAAAAAGGAGTTTGCAAAACCGTGGCGGACGAGGAAAGGCTTATTTCAGGAGATCTCGGAAATTACAAAGAAACGGAAGAAGAAACAAGGGAATAAACATATATTGAGCTATATATCAGGCAACTAAACAAACGAGAATCAAAATCGAAACTGGAACATCATCCAAGCGCAGAGCGAGGTAAAGCAATTTAACTTCGATATACTATGAGATTGTTTATAAACTCTCTTCGCAAACCAACGAATTTAATTATGGTACAGCATCGTGATTGCTGGCCATTCTTCATGCAGACATAACGAGCTATAAAGCTGCTTTGTATGCGTTCCAAACGAATTTGTTGAACTCAATCCCAAAACTGGAAGACAGGATACTTCCAATGTCGCTTGTGTCTAAGGAATCGTTGCTGGAAGTTATCGATGCGTGTTAAGTGGTCCAAAGGATGAGAACCACCGACTGGCTATCGCTATACCACCAAACGAAACACACTTACTACGGAGCAAAACTACTGCGCGACGTAACAACAATAGACGAAGGACTTTTAATGAGTGTGGCAATACCATGTGCGTCAAGTCAGACTGCTTTTCAAAAGTTATCGAGCACAGTTTGTTCCGTTACCGCAAACAGATCCAATTGAAGCTATTAGTTGGGCCACTGTAGGCCCATATCTAGCAAATTTGGAGGATTTGATGGAAACATCAGTGCTCATTGAGAAACAAAATTCTTTTGGAGCAGCAATATATCGGATATGCCATCAAACAATTGAAATCCGTCTTGGTCAGTTGTCATGCCTCGCCACGCTGTACTTCGACTCGTAAATGACAAACCGAAAAGATCCTTCTACCTACTAACGTCGGAAAAAGTTACGAACTCAAAGTCCTGCATCTGGCTTATAACGTCAGCTAGTGCTGCGTTTTCACTAAGGGAGCATAGTTGGGAAGAACTAAACAAACCCAAAAGAGAAGACCACATTAGACTGCGTAACTTAGTTTACCAGCAAATAAACTAAAACCAGGCCGAGCCCAGATAGCAACTACGAAATACTTGAACAACGGATCTCCCTCATAATTTGCCAGACTCTCTGCCGCACCTACTATCAGAGTTTCCCGGTTTAACTGAACTCCTTTATTTTGAAAAGATAGGCGCTAGAGTAAAATTACTATGAGAAAACGAGACAAAATTGATTGACAGTCCGACCAAAATTGACCAACCAACGATATCGCCGAATCAATCGCACACGATATGAAACTACTTAAACCCACTCTAGTGGACAAATTGGACCAATACGTTCCTCTGCGACTATCATAGATGCTGACGATTATACTGTTTTTCGGAAATCCCATTCTGCATGTTGTGGTGATGTACCTATAACCATCGTTTTGCAATTTTAAGAAGATTGAATCCGAAATTGTCCATGTCTCAAGACGGAAAAATTGCACTAAGACCAGTTTTGATCAGAACAGCATCGGACACAAAAGTGTTCCAAAAAGAGGGATCAAAAATTCAAAAATCTGTGAAAAATACAAGAATTGACCAAAAAAGAATTGAACAATCAAAAAGGACATCAGTTCGCTCTTCTAGTGGAATAAAGAGCAGGAGAACCTAATCAGAAAACGCCCATAACGAAGATAGAAAAAAAACATGAGTTAATTCTAAGCAGTGAATTGCATCTCATTTCTATCGTCCTCATATCTCGACAAATATAATGACTGCATCAGTGGAAAATCAGTAAAATCACTGTAATCCAAGTATAAAATCTTCCCGCCTTATGAATGAGACAAAATTGTCTAATGCGTAATTTCGTGTAACTCTAACCAGTGAAATTTTCGTTCTAAATGGAACGTAAGGTAATTTCAAAAGTTATAAATTCAAATTGCTTATTTAAAATTTTACCATACATTACCTTTAATCAACTTGAACAAATTTACGAATTCGCTTGAACAAAATTACAAATTCAGCGGAAGACTTTCCATTTCTCCGCAAATTGGTAAGAATAGTCATGTTATCATTGAAATTAAAAATAGGAGTGCAACAATGCGATTCACGTAGATCAGCAAACGACAAGGAAAAACAGTCCAATAACATAACTTTGCGTAACACAAACTTGTACAGCAAATTATAATAATTTGAGCAGCAAATTATGTGAATTCTAAAAGATCTTCCTTGTTAATCTTTTATCCATTATATGATTGTTCAAGGGACGCTTTTTCAGAACCTTATCTTGAGGAACAGTATCTAAGGCTGTACTCAAATCGTACAATTGTACCAGCTAAATTTATGCACACAATTAGGAAAAAACAGTCGGCTTTTAACAGTACACCAGCGTCTCAGTTAGGCTGTAGTCACTGTTTGTTGCCAGGAAAAATCTTCAAAGAAATAAATAAAGAATTTATTTCTTCACAGTAAAAATTGAACATTTTAAAAAGAAAACTCAAAATAATTGTTGTACATAACACCAGATAGCAATATGGAGTATTGTCCCAAAATGGCAATCTTTAAACCCCCGTAACTTTACGAAAAATGGTCACAGGTAAAATATCTTTTCAAATTTGAGCTCAGAATAACGAAACCTTTTGAATGATATAAAAAAACTCCGTCTAAAATGGCTAGTTAAAAAGTCGAAATTTGTCTGAAGAAAAAAAACCCACCCCGAGCACAAATATTCCGTTACTTTCATATCGAAAATCGGAACAATAAATCGTAAATAAAAAATTCATGTACTGTTAGGATTTTGTTATCCCAAAAATATTGCGTCATACTAACATACTTCCTTTTGAGAAAAATCATTCGAACAATTTTTCGATTTAACATATGACTTTGGTTTACAAGAGAAAATTGGTTCCCCATACACAGGCAAACAGTATTGTATTCTTCGTTTGATAATCAAACGGTAGCATTTGAGTAAAAATGACGGTGGAATATAATGACGCATTTTTGAAACTATGCCACAATGACGCCCTAGTTAGTTTTACTTTTTTGAATATGAAACACAAACGATAACTTATTATCCAGCACAACACCAGGTTTCGTTTTATTTTTTCGAAAATGAAACACAAATGACAATTTGTTATCCCGTACAACACAACACCACTTTGACTATTTATATTTATTGTTCCGACTTTCGATACGAAAGTAACGGAATGGGGTGGGTTTTTTTTTCTTCAGACAAATTTCGACTTTTTAACTAGCCACTTTTGACCGAACTTTTTTTATATCATTCGAAAGGTATTGTTGTCCTGAGCTCAAATTTGAAAAGATATTTCACCTGTGATAATTTTTGTAAAGTTATGGGGGTTTAAAGATTGCCATTTTGGGACAATTAACGCGCGATATATTTTGCGCTATTAACGCGTAAGCGGAGAGTTAATCCGTCTTAGAAATCTTTCCAAATTGGTTAAAAGAAGCTTATTCGCCATAACTGGTTTGTTACAAGGAGCAAAATCTATCCTTTTGTATTTTGTATGGCGTGTGGGGGGATGATTGATTACCATAAAAAATTTCAAATTTTAGAAAAAAAAAATTTCATTTTAATTTTTCTTACATTTAATTTTTTAATGTTATTACTGCTCCATAAACCTTGAAAGGCAGTCGGAACATTCAGGGCTTTGCCCTGATACGAGCAGTCTTGTTTTATTTCGTCAACCAATTCCTTGTACCTATTATTAGTTAAATTTACTTGTTAACCAGTACATTGACTTGTGCAAATGGATAGATATGTCAGTTTTTGCTGGCGCAAACAAAAATGCCAGCCATCAGCTTTTATCACTGACTCAGTTTAGCTCCGGTTATGCATGTTTAGCATTCGGACCACGGATGACGTCCGTGTATATTCTATATGCAGCAATTAAAGAGAATTTTTTTATGCAGCAATTAAATTGAAGTAAGGATAAGTTTTTCCCTGACAAGCTTCTTTTAGTGCCTGAAAATCCAAAAACGTAGGCCACCGCTTAAATGCATCTGACAGAACGAAAGTAACTGTCAGTTTCGCCGCTCGCAGTTTGCTCAACGTGATGGCTTCATATGTATAAATTCAGCTCCACGTGAAATTATGAATTAATTCACACTGAAAAGATGAACAAGAAAGATTTCAAACTTGTAACTATTGTTTTCTGGAATTAAAAACTGAAGAAATGAAATTAATTGAAGCCCTCTCAAATCCACACAGTTCTTTTGACGAAGATGACTGCATCAAAATAACGTTAGTTTTGTCATTTTTGTCATAGTTTTGTCATGTTAGTTTTGAACAACAGGACAGTATAATATCTTATAATTGAAGTCCTAAACAGCTATCAGCGAAAATTATTTCTAGGTGACCCTAACTACTGAGCCGTCAAATTTTTTTTAAAAACACCCATAGGTACTTATTATACGTCTGTGAAGTTGGCAACAGATAAACCAAATACAATACAGCAACAGACAGTCCTTCGAATTTCAGTAAACTTTTTACATAGACCAAGAGCAAATCATCAGAGCTAACATCTATGAAATTATCAATGTTTGGTTTCAATGACTTAACGATGTAATCCGGGTCCAAAAATGCCAAAATTCCAGCATCGTAGTGAAAATTTGTTTGAATAAGAGGTGTAAAATAGTTGTTCAAAGCGACGTTAAACAATCTCAGCGAGAAAATTGAAATAATCAGCGTGAAAATTTTACCAAATTCGGCTGTTTCTTACTTCTTCACTCGAAAAAAAACAACTTAGTGCAGATGAGGAAATATAGCATTTTCGGACCCAGATTACATTGGTAGACAATGAAACGAAATATAGATAGTTTCATAGATGGTAGCATTGATGATTTGCTCTTGGTTTGGTCTATATAAATTTGAAGAAAATTTTGACCAAAGTGGACATTGAAAACAGGCATTTTAGAGGCAAAATTCTGAATTTGTGCTTAATTTTATCTACTATACTAGTGGAATTAGGCGCAAACTCTAGATTTTACTCTGTTAAATGCCTGCATTCAAGGTACATTTTGGACAACATTTCCTTCGAAATTCAGTAAAACTTTTACACTGACCGAGAGCAAACCCCGCAAATCATCAGAGCTGCCAGCTGTGAAAGTATCAATATTTAGTTTCAATGACTTGCCAAAAAAATCCGGGTGCGAAAATGCCAGTTTTCCTCATCTGCACTAAGTTTTGCATCCTAGTGAAATCTTTCTTGAATAAGCAGTGTAAAAAATTTGTTCATGCAACGTGAAACATTTTCAGCGAGAAAACGGAAACAATCTGTATGAAATTTATACCAAACTCAGACGTTTGTTACTTATTCATGCGAAGTACAAAACTTAGTGCAGATGAGGAAAAGTGGCATTTTCGGACCCTAGCACATTAGTAAGTCATGGAAACCAAATATTGATACTTTCACAGATGGTAGCTCTGAGCATTTGCTCTCGAAGGAAATGTTGTTCAAATTGTACAGAGTTAAATCCATAACTTGCGCTTAATTTTGTCCACTAGTGTAGTATACATAATTGTTTCTACTGGGCTGATTAGTCTAAAAGTTTGCGAGTATACTTTAGGAGCAATCCTGATTTTAAATCAAAAAGAACATTTCAAAAATGTAGGCTCAAAATGAAAACGTTGCTAGAGAACGTGAAGTCAGCTTCAGATTCAACTTTACAGTTGTAAGACAAAAAATTACCAAAAATTATAACATTATTAATTCCAAAATGAATGGTTAACAGATCGCTTTTCGAACTTAAACATGAGATTTTCGAAGCTTAGTAGTTAAAAAAGAATATTTTTGAACCCAAGCGCGATTAATTTTCAGCTAAGCTCAAAAAAAATTATCACTTTGATTGTTACCAAGTTTGTTTAGATGCAACTTCTATTTAAGCTTAGACTAGCCAATCAGATTCGTTGATTTATTTTAATATAAGCAGTTGCCGACTTCAGAAGTTTTGGCAACATAATACATCTGAGTCAAAATTTTTGAAGTTCATTTAAAATTTTGAAATGACCGTATCTTCAAAAAATTTTGACCAAATTTTCATCCCCTTATATGAGCCGAACATGCATCATTAGAATCGAATATGTATCTGCTGCCAACTTGACAGGCGCACGTTTTATACCTCGTTATATTTTAAAATGACGCAAGATTTATACACTGGACGACAAAATTAAGAGCATACTAAGTTTTTAACTCTCAAGAGTACCTGTTTTCAAAACAAAATTTACTTCGAATTTCAAAAATTTTTTTACATATAGTACGACCAAGTGATCTGAGCTATCTTCTATGATATTATGAATATTTGGTTACGAAAGCCTTACCAATTTAATCCGGGTCTGAAAATGCCAGATTTCCTCAACTGCGTTAGGTTCTGCATCGGACAGAACTCTTGCGACGTGAAAAATTCTCACCGAGAAAACAGAATTATTCAGTGTAAAAATTTTTTCTATTGAGCTAAACTTCAAGAACCTTTTTGGAATATATAATTCGAATCTTAACTTTTTAATTTGACCGACAGCAAATGATCTAAACTACCCTCTCTGAAATTCTCAATTTTTATGTAAAGCACCTACCAATGTATTCCTGGTCTGAAAATGCTAGTTTTTGCCATTTTAGATAAGTTTTTCCAACGCTGTTTTTATTCTCTAATATGCTCAATTTCAAAAACCATTTTGGACTATAGCTACCTAGAATTTTAACTTTCAGTTCGACCGTTAGCAAATGATCTATACTATCATCTCTGAAAGTCTCAATTTTTTTATTTTGAAGAACTTAGTAGTTTATTCCGTGTCTGAAAATGCTAGTTGTCGTCATTTGTGATTCAAGTTTTTCCAACGTTGTGAAACTATAAGAAACAATAGAGTTGATTAAAGTTGTTACACTGAGCAAGGCTATTGTCTCGTTCAACGGGTTCCACACCGCAGAATCAACGTTAATAATCCGCTTACTCTTAAGTGTTCACGCCATAGAAAAACTGATGCAAATGGTGAAAATTGACTTTTTTCATGTCTGGAAAAAAAGCTGAAAGCTTCAAATCACAAATTGAGGTTTTCAGAGAAGGTAGTTCAGATCATTTGCGGTCGGTCGATAAGAAAACGTTGGTAAGTTTTTAAGTAAAGGTTGTCTGAAACTGCGCTGAGAGCTAAAGAGTTATGGGAGAAAAAACTTCAATTTGCGTTTGATTTTTTCCAAGAGTTTAGCTTCCCTAGTCTCGAATTTGCCTTACAATTTCATGCCGTTTCAAAACTTATTACACGTGGCCAAAATTTGTCATTTTCAGACCAGGAAGAAACTAGGAAGTGCTCAAAGTCCAGTTTCAACACTTTCATAGAGGGTAGCTGAGATCAATTGCTTACAGTTGATGTACTTTTTTTTGATACTCTAGGTACCTCTTAGTCCAAATCGGCCTTGAAATCAGGCGTTTTTGAGATTTAAAACCTAAATGTGCGTAAAATTTCTAATATAGAATCGAATATGCATATGTTGCCAATTTCCCAGTAATACTGGGCGAGCTTGAAAACAGATCATGGTAAACTGAGCTATTTATTCTCTCAAAGTGAAATTGTTTGAAGAAGTTGTAAAATCTATCATGCATGCGTTGATACCATATCTGAATTGGATTTGACTCCCCTCCATTTATGAGCTTCGTTAAAACTTTCAATGAAAATTATGCCTGAACCTCTATTTAATCCAAGGAAAAAATATATACTGCTTTTACTGGACAAAAAAAATAATACAACGAGCGTAATTCGAAAACTAGGTGATTGAGCTTCATCTGATTTTTTTTCCGAAAAACCTATTGAAATGCGAAACAATCAGAAAAACAACTATACAACATACTAATTAAAAATACCATTGCAGTTTTGCAAAAAATTTCAACTACAAAAAATATTAAATTGCATCTCTCACAAAATGAAATAAAAAAATTAAGAACTTACAGGTTTAATTTACTGAGATCAAAACTTTGCAAAATTTGATGCAAGGAGCTCAATATTTTTCAGATTCCACGTTAAAGTTATTGTTTAAAATGAACAATTCTCAAACTAAGCTCAAAAGGTTTATTTTTTTTCTCAAGTCTATGGAATATCGGTTATTTCAAACAAGATTTTCGAATGTAAAAGGGAAGTTATTCTCTGGAGGGTGGCCAGTATGTTGTTACACGGCAGAAAAGTTATGTTTTTTTTTTTGTGCAAACTCTTGAAAAACACATCTCGAAGAGAGTTTTCAAGCAGCAATAGTTATCGGTTCTTTTTTAATGTCAACCAGAATATATTTTCACTATATACTACGTTAATAATTTCAAATTTATTTCATTTGCCGCATTTCCTAAAAAAAACATCGAATGTGAAAAACTGATCGAGTTGTATCTGAGTATCTGATGCCTATTCGAAATCAATTTTCAAGCAAACTGAAAATGCTGCAAATTAATTTCGCCGCAAAACGAATCAAGCCATTGAAACGCTTAGGACAAATTTGTCTTCCATGTATATTCTTTTCTAAAGTAGACTCTTGCTTACAATTTCACACTGGCAATTACCTGAACTTTCATGGAGGCTCACTCTGATCATTTGCTTGCTGTCCCAAACTTGAAATCAAAACTTTTATGGAGGCTTGACATAGGCTGCTGCAATTTTGTAGAATATGAGATAGAAATAGAAGAGGATTCGGTACCTCATCACTCTGAACATTTGCTCGCTGTCCAAGTAAAAAATTTATTTAAATTCTCAAAAAGTGTTATCCAAAATTATACTGCAAAAAACTAAACTGCATTTAACTTTGACTATTTGCGTAATAACAAAAGCATTTATCCAGAAAACAAAAAAATACTGGTGGAAAAAAATGTAACCAAGCACAAATTAATTTTATCTAAAAGTTTGAGCGAAAACATCTTAATAGGACATTTTTCGGTAGTTCGACTGAAACAGCAAAACCTTAGAAACTTAATTCGCAAAGAACTTTACAGCAGAGGAGCTCAACTCGTGCATTTTTGATCTGGAATAAATCAATAAGTATTTGAAAAATTATTTCATTTTCTGAGAGATGCAATATTTGACCAATTTACATTTTTCGATTTAAAAAATAAGCAAAAACTGCCTGAGCGATTTCATTTAGAGCTTTAAAACGTTTTTGTGGTTGATTTTTGAGTTTTACGTGACTTTTGGTGAGTTTAACAAAAATTAGGTTCATCATAATCTCAGGGCAAGGCTACATTAATAGTTACCAATTCACTTTGGTGTTTGTTACATATTCTTGATCTTTTTTGATTTTTTCTTGCGTTACTTTTTCTCTCTAGTATATATTCGTGGGAAAACGCTTTTTGAAGTTTTTGCTCTCCAAAATCCCTGTTTCGAGAAACAATACTAAGGACAACCAATTTTTCTTTAAAACTAACGAAAAATTGAACCACTACCGAGACCAAAGGATCAGAGTTGACATTGACTGTAAATTATCCTCTTCGAAAAGATCGACACTTTTCCTCAACTTAGCTGATGCCTAAAATTTCAGAAACTTACTGCAGATTATTAAAGCTTGAAGTAAAAACTCCTTATAAATCAATTACTGATTCTCTCCGATCATATTCTCTAGGTAGATGTGCAAATTTTGTTTAAACTCCAAGGCAATGTACAGCCAAATGTTCCTTTAAAGCAGGGAATTAGAGAAAAATAGGGAACCTTTTCATCCAGTAATATAGTACGCCTCTTAATCTTTATTCAAACGGATTTGACCGCACCTGGCTTCTAAGAACTTATATGATATTTAAGAGACACTAGAAAAAGGAGCAAAAAAAATATAAGAATAACTTTTATAATGTTTAAGGTTCTACAGGTTTGGCGCATTCGGCTTTGCAACACAAAAACCAATCTCAGAATCTCACCGAACAAAGTACATTTATCAAGAACATCAGTTGATCTCAAGCTGTACATAAAAGTGCATTATATATAGAATAAAAACAGAATTCTCACAGAAAAATCAAATTTCTGGATGAAACTTGTTTTAAAATAAGACGAATTAACTCTAAGTACATCAGTAACAAAGAGCGGACGACAAACAAACCTATAAGGGTTGCCAAGTGCTGCCCTGAAATTGATTTAAAATCAATTAGATACAACAAATAAGAAAACTTAGATACACAAATAATCAAGCCTATATACAACACCTGAAGAAAAAGATCTTGCAAACGCCAAAAAATACATAAAAAAGGTATGTGGCACCATCTCAACAAGTTGCACAACTACTGAACAACGGATGGTTCGATTCAAATGACAGCATGAAAAAACGGAGCAACAATTTATAAAAACGACTTCTTTTGCTGGAAAATTTTGAAAAATCGCTAGTCGTAGGCACCATTACTCGGTTTCATTACTGAACTTGAATTTGTTCACATAGCGGTGGCTACTTTTACTAATTGTGTCTCCTACTCTAAAGCGCCCGTAACATCAAATTCATTGAATGGGGGCTTGAGAGTCAGTAGACACCTAACTGAGCCCATGAGTCAGTAACCAGTGAACAAGTCCAAGTAGGAGCCTTCAAACGCCAAAAGCGATTTGAAACCCACATCTAAATGGTAACCGTTTTGGCAGCAGACTTATGCGTCTGAGTTGTCCTATTGAAATATTAGCTTAGTTAAAATAAAAATCAAAACCAAAAAAATTAATTTGATCAGTTCTTCATTGCT
Source organism: Symsagittifera roscoffensis (assembly GCF_963678635.1). Lineage (NCBI taxonomy): Eukaryota > Metazoa > Xenacoelomorpha > Acoela > Convolutidae > Symsagittifera > Symsagittifera roscoffensis. The sequence goes on from NC_087065.1 coordinate 40,838,880, forward strand.
CAATATGAATAGATCGCGCACTTGGTGAGCAACTTGTAGAAAATTGGCTGGAGAAAAACCAGCAAAATGAGTGGGACGAAGTGAATTCTCTCGAAGTGAATTCAAAAGCTTTGTTCCCCGGGAACTAGGTGACACTCTTTGTAAATTATCCAGATTGCCACTTTTCCTCAACTGAGCTGCTTCCTAAAATTTCAGAAACTTACTGCAGATTATTAAAGCTTGAAGTAAAAACTCCTCATAAATCAATTACTGATTCTCTCCTAGGCTGTAGTTTTGATTATATTTTCTAGGTAGATGTGCAAATTTTGTTTAAACTCCAAGGCAATGTACAGCCAAATGTTCCTTTAAAGCAGGGAATTAGAGAAAAATAGGGAACATTTTCATCCAGTAATATAGTACGCCTTTTAATCTTTATTCAAACTGATTTGACCGCACCTGGCTTCTAAGAACTTATATGATATTTAAGAGACACTAGAAATAGGAGCAAAAAAATTATAAGAATAACTTTGAATAACTTTAAGGTTCTACAGGTTTGGCGCGTTCGGCTTTGGGGTAACGGACACTCATCGAAACGAGTATCTCGGAATCGGTTTCATTGTGGGAGCATTGTTTGGCACATTCATCAAACTAAAAATAGCAACTCGATGCCCAAATGCTAGTACAGATCACGATATAGAGATGAATAATTCCACACTATTTATTCATCTGTGGCAACTTGATTCTGATTTTCTAGATCGGAACAGAGGTTGAAAGAAACAAACTTATTTGATGACAGAAAGTTTCTTTACAAAAAAAATGCTGGAAAAAAAGCTAAGCAATCCAGCATTTTTTTCATACGTTATTTCCATATTTGTTGGCTACATATGCAGGGGCGGATATAAAATTTTTTTCGAGGAATATGTTCAAAATTTTTTTGGATGTCTTAAAAAATACGAAAAGGGACGCTTTGGGTCGTCAGAGGGTCCCCTTCCTTCTCCGCAGTATTAACAGTATTAACACATTAATGCAAGTGAGTGTCAAGTTAGAAAACTCTGATTGGGTCTTGAAACATAGCCAACAGACAGATGGAAAAGAGCCATAAACGCAAGGAAACAAAAACAAACTGACTTGTTTTTCGAAAAAAATGAACTTTTGACATTCAAAAACAAAATGACCTTAAAATCTCGAATTTCAAGAACAATTCACGACTGACCTTTTCTTGATATAATAAGCCTTATTTGAGAAAACAGGATGAATAGGTAAAATTTCTATTACGGTGGGATATCTGAAAATTCAATACCACTTTCGAAACTAGAAATCGATCACGTTTTACGTGATTTTTACACTTTTGCTGTTCGATAGCGGAGTTTGCCTTGCTTTGAACAAAAAAAATTAAAAGTCAAAACGATTAAAATTAAAATTTAGAGTTAACACTTTTTTGTATTCAAATCATACATTTAAAAACCAAAATTGTGAATATTCGAGTCCCACATAATCGAATCGGGTAAAAATATCTCAGAGAAAAAAGATTTTAAAAAAGCCATTGCCATGTTCAAATAACGCTTGCTTATCGCAAGCGTAATCATGCTAAAATCTTACTGGTTCATAAATTATTGAGGTTCGTTCCTACTTTCTCCAGTAATCTAATAAATTTTGAGTTGTTGTATTTGATGATGATTTCGTGATAACAATTTCCCGGAGATTCTGAAATCTTTGCAATTAAACAAACAAAAAAAGAGACTAGAAAAAATGAAGCAATTTTATTTATAAATAAATAAAAGAAGGAACATTAAAAACAGCCAAAACAACCTGGAATAACGTCAATGAAATCAAAACTCAACGAAACTATTTAAAACGATGAATTTTATTAAACATTGTCAACTTTCGAGTTTCAAAGAAAACGTTCATTACATCGAAAACGTCAAAACTCTGTAGGAATTCAAGTAAATTTAATGACTGAGATTTTGTCATAAAACTATACCCGAAAAGAGAAAACAAGCTCATTGAATAACATTTTATTCTGCTGTAAAATAGAAATCGACCTTCGAAAGTCATTTGCACTTCCGTGATTAGATAGCATAAGTTACCTTATTTTAGCTATTGTACTTAAGTTGATATCACAAATCAGATATCATACCGCAAAAAGTAAAACATGAGCCTAATCAAATTTACCCGAAAAAAAAAACAGAAGAAAAGAAACCCACTTTACCTAAACAAGAGTCTTCGGTTCGTACAGTGACATTTACAACTTATCCCAGAGAGCCTCTCTATACGAAAAAACACTTTCGTATATAAGTTAATGCAGAAAAAGGACGTTTCAAATTTATCAATCTGTCACCGAAAAAAAAAGGATAGCCTGCAACGGTGCAGTTAGCACAGAATGTTCCGACCACTGTCAGAAAAAAATACAAAGAAAGTTTTTTCAAAATGATGCCGTTTTCTGCATGTTGTGATAAACAGATCTGAACCAAAAAAAAACAGAACTTAGGCACATTTTTGACTTTTCTGATTTTCAGGTTTTGGTTCACAAAATTGCGCTAATATTCAAAAAAACTACCTTCACTTAAGTAAACTAAATTTTCATGGCTAATATAAGCTTAAACAAGCTATTGTAAGCCTACACGGTCACCGTATTAGCTCGAAATAAGACCAAAAATCAAAAATTTGAACCGGTTTTTCGCGACACTGTGAAAAAAGTTTGAAAATTTTTAATGTCGTTCAAATCAGGATTGGGAAAGCTTTAAGTTATTATCTCAGTTAACCCAGTCTGATGGTTGTTTGTGGTACCATATTTTGCGTGGAAAAAAAACTAAAACAAACCCGAATACAAAGTTCCTCTCCATTTTCAATGGTCGGAACAACAAACAACCACTTGAAAAACTTCAGTACAAAAACAGTTTTAGCTGCAACACTAGAACCAATATCAGAATTTCACCTAACAAAGTACATTTATCAAGAACATCAGTTGATCTCAAGCTGTACATGTAATTGCATTATATATAGAATTATAGAATTAAAACAGAAAAATTAATTTCTCGATGGTATTTATTTTTAAATAAGATGAATTAACTCTAAATACATCAGTCACAAAGAGCGGACGGCTAACGAACCCATAAGGGTTGCCAAGTGCTGCTCTGAAATTGATTTAAAATCAATTAGATACAACAAATAAGAAAACTTAGATACACAATAATCAAGCCTATATACAACACCTGAAGAAAAAGATCTTGCAAACGCCAAAAAATACATAAAAAAAGTATGTGGCACCATCTCAACAAGTTGAACAACTACTGAACAACGGATGGTTCGATTCAAATGACAGCATGAAAAAACGGAGCTACAATTTATAAAAACGACTTCTTTTGCTGAAAAATTTTGAAAAATCACTAGTCGTAGGCACCTTTACTCGGTTTCATTACTGAACTTGAATTTGTTCACATAGCGGTTGCTACTTTTACTAATTGTGTCTCCTACTCTTAAGCGCCCGTAACATCAAATTCATTGAATGGGGGCTTGAGAGTCAGTAGACACCTAACTGAGCCCATGAGTCAGAAACCAGTGAACAAGTCCAAGTAGGAGCCTTCAAACGCCAAAAGCGATTCAAAACCCACATCTAAATGGTAACAGTTTTGGCAGCAGACTTATGTGTTTGAGTTAATCTATTGAAATATTAGCTTAGTTAAAATAAAAATCAAAAAATCAATTTGATCAGTTCTTCATTGCTCAATATGAATAGATCGCGCACTTGGTGAGCAACTTGTAGAAAATTGGCTGGAGAAAAACCAGCAAAAAGAGTGGGACGAAGTGAATTCTCTCGAAGTGAATTAAAAATCTTTATTCCCCGGGAACTAGGTGACACTCTTTGTAAATTATCCAGATTGCCACCTTTCCTCAACTGAGCTGCTTCCTAAAATTTCAGAAACTTACTGGAGATTATTAAAGCTTGAAGTAAAAACTCCTCATAAATCAATTACTGATTCTCTCCTAGGCTGTAGTTTTGATCATATTCTCTAGGTAGATGAGCAAATTTTGTTTAAACTCCAAGGCAATGTACAGCGAAATGTTCCTTAAAAGCAGGGAAATTAGAGAAAAATAGGGAACATTTTCATACAGTAATATAGTACGCCTCTTAATCTTTATTCAAACGAATTTGACCGCACCTGGCTTCTAAGAACTTATATGATATTTAAGAGACACTAGAAATAGGAGCAAAAAAACTTATAAGAATAACTTTGAATATCTTTAAGGTTCTACAGGTTTGGCGCGTTCGGCTTGGGGGTAACGGACACTCATCTAAACGAGTATCTCGGAATCGGTTTCATTGTGGGATCATTGTTGGGCATGTTCATCAAACTAATAATAGCAACTCGATGCCGAAATGCTAGTACAGATCACGATATAGAGATGAATAATTCCACACTATTTATTCATCTGTGGCAACTTGATGCTGATTTTCTAGATCGGAACAGAGGTTGAAAGAAAAAAACTTATTTGATGACAGAAAGTTTCTTTACAAAAAAATGCTGGAAAAAAAGCTAAGCAATCCAGCATTTTTTCATACGTTATTTCCATATTTGTTAGCTACATATGCAGGGGCGGATCTAAGATTTTTTTCGAGGGGGATGTTCAAAATTTTTTTGGATGTCTTAAAGTGGATGTCTTAAAAAATACCAACAGGGACGCTTTGGGTCGTCAGGGGGTCAAATCTGTGAGGCTGGGGGGGGGGGGGGCAATGGAGTCTCCTAGCCCTCTAAATCTGCAACTGTACATGTGAAAGCAACACATTTTGATTTCATTTTTTTAAAACCAAAACTCGAACTCGTTCGATTCGAACTCTAACTCGAACTCAAAACGATTTGTTACATAAGTATAAATTAGCAACTGCTTCAAATTCTTCTCTCATTTACGAAGGCTTGAATATATATCCCCTTCCTTCTCCGCCGGTATTAACAGTATTAACACATTTATACAAGTGAGTGTCAAATTAGTAAACTCTTATTGGGTCTTAAATCATAGCCAACAGACAGATGGAAAAGAGTGATAAACGCAAGGAAACAGAAAAACATACTGACTTGTTTTTCGAAAAAAATTGAACTTTTGACATTCAAAAACAAAATGACCTTAAAATCTTGAATTTCAAGAACAATTCACGACTGACCCTTTTTTGATATAATAAGCCCCATTTGAGAAAACAGGATCAATAGGTAAAATTCCTATTACGGTGGGATATCTGAAAATTCAATACCACTTTCGAAACTAGAAATCGATCACGTTTTACGCGACTTCTACACTTTTGCTGTTCGATAGCGGAGTTTGCCTTGCTTTGAACAAAAAGAAATCAAAAGTCAAAAGGATTAAAATTTGGAATTTGGAGTTAACACTTTTTTGTACGTTCATGACCTTACAAATCATACATTTAAAAACCAAAATTGTGAATATTCGAGTCCCACATAATCGAATCGGGTAAAAATATCTAAGAGAAAAAAGATTTTAAAAAAGCCATTGCCATGTTCAAATAACGCTTGCTTATCGCAAGCGTAATCATGCTAAAATCTTGCTGGTTCATAAATTTTTGAGGTTCGTTCCTACTTTCTCCAGTATTATGATAAATTTTGAGTTGTTGTATTTGATGATGATTTCGTGATAACAACTTCCCGGAGATTCTGAAATCTTTGCAATTAAACAAAAAAAATGAGATTTGAAAAATGCAAATTTTTTTATAAATAAATAAAAGAAGGAACATTAAAAACAGCCAAAACAACCTGGAATAACGTCAATGAAATCAAAACTCAAAGAAACTATACAAAACGATGAATTTTTTTAAACATTGTCAATTTTCGAGTTTCAAAGAAAACGTTCAATGTCGGAGTTCAAGAAAATTTAATGACTGAGATTTTGTCATAAAACTATACCCGAAAAGAGAAAACTGGCTCATTGAATAACATTTTATTCTGCTGTAAAATTGAAATCGACCTTCGAAAGTCACGTTTTTAGGGCCATTTGCACTTCCGTCATTAGATAGCATAAGTTGCCTTCTTTTAGCTATTGTACTTGAGTTGATATCAGAAATCAGGGATCATACTGCAATAAAGTCAAACATGAGCCTAATCAAATTTACCCGAAAAAAAAAGAAAAGAAACCCACTTTACTTAAACAAGAGTCTTCGGTTCGTACATTGACATTTACAACTTATCCCAGAGAGTATCTCTATACGAAAAAACACTTTCGGATATAAGTTAATGCAGAAAAAGGACGTTTCAAATTTATCAATCTGTCACCGAAAAAAAACAAGGATAGCCTGCAACGGTGCAGTTAGCACAGTATGTTCCGACCACAGTCAGAAAAAAATACAAAGAAAGTTTTTCAAAACGGTGCCGTTTTTTTCTGCATGTTTTGATAAACATATCTGAACCAAAAAACAGAACTTAGGCACATTTGAGAGTCATAGTGAAATAGGTCAATATGAAAACAGTTTTTGAAAAAAATGACAAGAAAAAAAATTAATATATAATTATTTGGCTTTTCTGATTTTCAGGTTTTGGTTCACAAATAGCGCTAAAAACTCAAAAAAAAAAAACTACCTTCACTTAAGTGAAACTAAGTTTTCATGGCTTAATGTCAGCTTAAACAAGCTATTGCAAGCCTACACGGTCACCGTATTAGCTCGAAATAAGACCAAAAATCAAAAAATTTCGAACCGGTTTTTCGCGACACTGTGAAAAAATGTTCAAAATTTTTAATGTCGTTCGAATCATGATTGAAAAAGCTTTAATCTATTATATTAGTTAACCCAGTCTGATGGTTGCTTGTGGTACCAGATTTTGCGAGGAAAAAACCTAGAACAATCCCGAATTCAAAGTTCCTCTCCATTTTCAATGGTCGGAACAACAAACAATCACTTCAAAAACTTCAGTACAAAAATTGTTTTAGCTGTAACACAAAAACCAACCTAAGAATCTCACCTAACAAAGTACATTTACCTAGAACATCAGTTGATCTCAAGCTGTACATGTAATTGTAATTTATATAGAAATATAGAATAGGAACAGAATTCTCACAGAAAAATTAATTTCTCGTTGTTCCTTTTTTTTAAATAAGACGAATTAACTCTAAGTACATCAGTAACAAAGAGCGGACGGCTAACGAACCTATTAGGGTTGCCAAGTGCTCCCCTGAAATTGATTTAAAATCAATTAGATACAACAGATAAGAACACTTACATACACAAATAATCAAGCCTAAATACAACACTGAAGAAAAAGATCTTGCAAATGTCAAAAAAAAACATAAAAAAGGTATGTGGCACCATATCAACAAGTTGTACAAGTATTGAACAAGGGATGGTTCAATTCAAATGACATTATCATAAAAAAACGGAGCTACAATTTATAAAAACGACTTCTTTTGCTGGAAAATTTTGAAAAATCGCTTGTCGTAGGCACCTTTACTCGGTTTCATTACTGAACTTGAATTTGTTCACATAGCGGTTGCTGCTTTAACTAATTGTGTCTCCTTCTCTAAAGCGACCGTAACATCAAACTCATTGAATGGGGGCTTGAGATTCAGTAGACATCTAACTGAGCCCATGAGTCAGTAACCAGTGAACAAGTCCAAGTAGGGGCCTTCAAACGCCAAAATCGATTTGAAATCAACATCAAAATGGTAACAGTTTTGGCAGCAGACTTACGCGTCTGAGTTACTCTATTGAAATATCATCTTAGTTAAAATACAAATCAAAAAATTAATTTGATCAGTTCTTCATTGCTCAATATGAATAGATCGCGCATTTGGTGAGCAACTTGTAGAAAATTGGCTGAAGAAAAACAATCAAAATGAGTGGGACGAAGTGAATTCTCTCGAAGTGAATTATAAAGCTTTGTTCCCCGGGAACTAGATGGCACTCTTTGAATTTTGCTTTTCAGACTAGTTATTTTCATCAAATCTAAAGTTGTCCTTCTAGTATTGTACGCAGGCGCATCGAATTTGAAAAATTCATTTAAAATTCTTTCTGAATGTAGCCCTGATACTATTCGCAAAACGAATTTAAAAATTCATATACATGCAGCACGTGAATTGTTAGAATCTTTTCATCAAGTAATACATTTCGTATGCTTTCAAAATTTCTTGAAAGTAAATCAACCGTATTTTTTATCATCAAAAGGAGCAAAAGATTTGTTAACTAGTACAACCGTACACTACAATACCGTGCTGCAAACTGGCTCAATGTTATTTTGAGTAGAACAGTTTAAGTAACATAGTGATGACATTTTCGAGATGCCTCATTGTTTTCTAAGCTTAGTTCGAACGAACTCAATATGTACATTAAAGGATAATTTGGTATCTAAATACATACCAAGAAATTTGCAAGATGAAGCGCGTTTTAAGGGTATGTTATTGATATGAAATTGACGATTGGAAGCACTACTCGAAGATAAACTAACTTGAACATTTTTATCTATTCGAGGACAATTTATTGATTATTGACCATTTGCTGACAGAATCAAGGTTTTTATTGAAGTTTTCGACGGAGCATTTAAACTAGTTATGTTGGTGTCGTCTGCAAACAAAAAACTTCACTTAAACTGCAGACGTTTGGAAGGTAGTTTATGTTTATCAGAAACAAAAGTGGACCTAAAACAAAACCTTGAGGAACGCCACACTTTATACTCCTCCAGGGTGAATGTGAGGTACCGATTTCTACAGCTTGTTTGCTATGCTTCAAGTCGCTTATAAACCAGTTCAGACTAATTCCACTTACGCCATACATTTCTAATTTTGGAAACAAAATTTGGTGATCAAGGGTGTCGAAAGCTTTTTAAAATCGAGAAATACACAGTCGAGAAACTAATTGATTGGGTTCACCAAGATTAAAAAATTTTTTACTTGAACAATTTTTTTGGGCTTTTTTGTTTTCAGCTGCCTCTAGTCTGCTCAATCTGATTTAGGACAAGGATATATTTGTAGATGGTTCTTGATTTTTATGCAACATTTTTGAGTTGTTAAAAAATAGGTACATCAGAATCTCAGAGCTAATTTAACAAAATAGTTGTTCTTTTTTTCCTTTCAATTTCTCTTATTACGATACTTTCTTTCTCCTGTATATTTTTCAGAACTACAATCCTTGAACCAAACTCAAAATTCAAACCCACATTTTCAAAGCTATGTAGTAAATGCGACTTTTGACTCTGTTAAAACTTTAGTTACGGAGTCAAGAGTGAGTCAAACTGCTGCAAACTAAACCTGAAAATTAAAAAAAGAAATATATAAGAAATCATTGGCTTAGCTCACAGTAAGTAATGAGAGCTAGTTAACTCTTGCTAATGAAAAACCTAAAGTGAAGTATTTGAATTCAGGATAATGAAAATACTTGTTATTATAGACTGGGTTTCATGGATCTTGTCCACTATAACATTGTGGGTGTTTTTCAATCTGAATTATGCCCAATTTTCATTTCATAATTTATTCATTTATCGTATACTTTTCGGAATCATGTGTTTCTATTTTGCGACACGAGCAATCGGATTGGTATTGTTAATTTTAATGACAATGACACCAACCATGATGCCCAAAGAAACCCTCTCTGGAGAACAACAACACCCTCTAATAACAGCCAATGACGATAACATGGTAGATTTCAGAACTCGGTGCAAAATGTAATGGGATTCAAGAATGGTTGTTCCGTATTAAAAATTACAGGAATTATAATCAGCATTATGTCGTCATTTGCATAGAGAATTTATGAGCTAGTAGCTATGTTTGCAACATTGTAAAACCGAATTGGTGTCCGATTAAATTAAACAACGTATACACATATAAAAGATCTAAATCGATTTTGAGCCAAAGTTTTTTTAATGAAGGTTTTGGTATGAAGATTTTGAGTTTAATATCTTTTCTATGGGGCAAAAATTCATATAAATCAAAAGTCAAGAGAAAGTCTTTGTGCAACAGTGACCGATATCACCACTCAATCATTTCTTGATTTGTTCATACATGCAAACAAAATAATTTACGACAAAAAAATTAACTTAAAAACACAATATTCTCTTTCTGATCTTTGAAACCTGATTTAATCACTATTATTTTTCCTAAATTAGGTGATTTTAGGCATGGATATAATTGCTTCTCGCATGTTCACTCTACATTCGTTATCGGTAGACATAATCAACCGGGACCCGGTATATGCAATTCTAATCGTATTTACTTTTAATTTCGCCATCTTCGGGTTAATCGCTCTAGTGTTTCTCGGATTGGCCTCAATTGCTATTTTGGCTGAAGAGAGAAAACGCGAACAGAAACATTCCAGGTACTCGTTTGGGAGCCTAGTCATAAGTTTTGAGGAAAACATAACTATCGAGGTAATCTTTTCAATATTGAAGAAAAATTTTTTTTCAAGATAAGGAACAAAATTCAGCAGAAAAAATGCTTTATGGAGAGCTTAAAATCATTTAACAGAAAACATCATTTTTCAAAAGATTTTTTAAAGTTATTATCAAGTTTTGATTTATACGACGTTGGCGATTCTTACAAACGAGTGCCATTCTACAAGATTACGAAACAGAATTCATGATATCAAACGCAAAAGAGAACAATGGTTAAACAGATTGCGCTTTCAGGAAGGTGGATGAAAACTAGGGAATCAGAAAACAGTCCAAACATCAGGTGACTTGTAGTCAAAAAAGAAACTGTTTCGGTAAAATTGCAAACTGAATTCATTCAATAATTGCAAACATTAAATTGACGTCACGAAATGAAAAGGAAAAAGAAAACTGGGTCGATGAAACATGGCACTTATGTTTTATAAAAGAAACCGAAAACTAAATTGTAGTTAACCTCTTTTCTAATGAAATAAACAATAAGCAAATCGATTAACTAAAATAATATTCTTGCAGAAGCAATGTAAAATGGAAATAAAAGGAATCTGCTATCTTCTAAGTTATCTAAGCTTTATTAGATTTTAATTAGCTTCCTTGTTTCTAGAATCATAACAGTATTCAAGTTTCCGTATTCCCAAGTTTTAAGTCAAGTCACTTCTTTCATTCTTAAGTGTTGATCTCTTTTTTGTTGTTTTTGGTCGTTGTATATATGTTCGCGGGCAACATTTATAAATCTTGATGTTGTTGAGACTGTGCATCAAACAGTGCACTGTACAGGCGACCCTAATTTGCAATCGCAAATTAAACGCAGAGGCTAAGCCGAGCTTCGCACAAATTGCGATACAATGCAAAACAGCCAATAAATCGAAAAAAGAAATGCCGAAATCTATCAAAACGAATAAAAAATAGAAAAACTCACACTAAAACAAAAGAAGGTAAGAATAGAAGCTGACAAAAACTTAGCAAGCTGTAAACAATCCGAAAACACCTGAGACGAAACCCTGTAAGCCAAAAAAATTCAGAAAAAAAACTTAAAAACTAATAAATAGCTTTTTTACCCCAATTCCACCAGTACACACAAAAACTCTTTTTGCTTCAAACGACGTAATATGCGGCCAATAAGTCAATATAAAATTGCCCGAAACTTATCAACCCGAGAAAAAAAACAAAAAAATGAACCTTAAGAAGGACTTAAAAACTAATAAGAAGAGGTTAAAGCCCCACCTTATTCAATACGCACACATGCACACACTTTTTTTCGCTCATTGAACTGCAAAATAAGAGGCCAATAAACCGAGAGAAGTTAAGCTGAAATTTATTGAACCGAGAACAAAAATGAAAAAAAAAACGAAAAACGAAATTTTAAAAAAGAAAAAAATTTAGAAACTGATGAAAAGCCATCCATTTCATTACACACAAATAACAATTTTTTGCTTGGTAAAGGACGCAATTTGAGGCCAGTAATCCGAAATATTAACAGCCGAAACTTATTTATTCGAGAAATAAAAAAAAAAAAATGGTAAAACTGCAACCAACCTAAATAAAAAATTTCGAATAAAACAAAATTTCAGAATGCTAACATGCACATGCTCAAAAAAATCCTGTAGCAATTTCCAACAGAGACGACTGCTGCAGTTCAGAGTGCAGCTTGCTGAAAGTGGATATCTTGAAATTGGAGATCATCCTCTGGACAAAAATGTTTACGGAAAAAAGTCTAGCAACCGATTGTAATACCCTTGCTTACCTCAAAGGTCAAAACGAAAATCGGGAGGGGTTGGGTTGCGGTGTCCTTTAGCTTAATCCTAAGCTGTCGAGGCCAGTAAGTTAGCTTGTCGAAACGGCTGTCTAAGTTGCAGTCGTCGGCTGCCGAGATGAGGTTCGTAAGCTGTCAATATGAGGTTTATCTGCTGTCCTGAGGTCACTTTTCACAGTTTGGGATATGTCATGCTAATTGAAGTCTTCTGATTGAATGAGCTGTTTGGTTGTTACAGTTGATCATAGCTTTATAAGGGTTGATGGCTGAGAATTGATTCTTGGATGCATGGTGGCGAACAATCTTCCTAGGAATGATAAAGGGTCAAGGTTTCAAGGTCGTTTGGGCAAGACGAAAAATTTGTGATGGTTCATGCGTTCATAAACTGTTCGATCTCTCACAAGGTGTTGAAAGTATCTTCTGTAAATACTTTTGATCCAATGATGGAAAAGAGCGAGTTTTTAATGCTATGGATGAGACGTTCTTAGACGCCACCACAATATGGTGCATAAGGGGTTGATTTTCAAGATATCTGGCGGCATCTTTAGAGTTCTTTCATGGCGAGCTGTCAAAAGTGGACATCATTTCTTTTTTCGCTGCTGTGAAGTTCGTTGCATTGTCAGATTGCGTCGGAGGGCTGTAAGAATGGCGTTAAATGATTAGTCATGACACATTTGTAGATGAACAACGCGAGTCGTCATGCAGCAGTCCATACTGTTTGTTATAGGTGGTTGAGTTGCTTAATGCAAAATGTCCCAAAAAGTCAGGACCAGTTTGCTGAAGGAGTAATAGTTTATCTGATGGAAATCGACATGTCGGAAGAAAAGACATTTCAGGTTGGAGTCTAGAGGCGCACTGGCGTTGACAGTCGCAACAACTGCTGTACATTTTACGTCTGAGATCTGGCTGAGAGAATCCACTAGTCCGCTTGGAGTTTGTTGCATGTATGCAGGGGTGGGGAATGTTCATTAGAGATGTGAACGTGTTGAATGAGGAATTGCAACCATATTGTCTATCGCTCTCCACGAAGTCTAAAGGGGAGGCCGTTTCGAATGACGGTTTTGGCCAACACTTTGTAGCTGAAGAACAAAATTTGGTCCACTGAACCACCGGCTGCTTAGGTTGGACTCATCGGTGGGGTTGACGTAACATAGGCAGTGTTTTCATTGAGTAGATTGGGTGAGATCAAGTACCTTTGCTGCACGATTTGCAACAAAGATTTGTTGTCTTTTGTCTGATCTACGAATCCATTGAAAAATAGTGCTGCTATCGCTCCAAAGATAAGCGTGGTTAGAGAGAAGCGTTTTTCTTGCCTTACCGAAACTAACAAGACGGGCAAAAACCATCTGCTTGGAGCTCTTATTTCGTGATGGTGATTCAATAAGGCTAGTCGGCCCTTGTTTGAAGCGAAAAAGAGAGGGCTTTGTATCGAAATCCGTAGTGTAGAAATGGTACGCTACAGAAGCAAAAGCTGAGTACAAAGCATCGGAGATTTACAGGGAGTTTTTACAGGGAGGTTCTGCGAGATAATGGCGAGGCACGTGGAGCGGTTGGAGGTTGTCGGCTTCTTGGAGAAAATAAGAGCTCGGGGAGCTCCTCTTCGGTAAATTGATCGTCCCATCATAATCTGTTTCTCCATATGTTTTTCTGTAGAATTCGTTGACGAATCTCGACTGGGGCAGCGATGCTAACAGGGTCGAATAACGAGGAGAAAGTATGCTGAAGGTTGCGCTGGGTTTGCTTCTTAGTTTTCAGTACATGAATTTTCTTCGACTGAAAATCTTTGCCATGAGAAAACGTTCCATCCGATTCTTAAAATACGCTTCATCGTAGTAATCCAATTATTCAGGTTGAAATATCCTGCTGCGAGGACCTTTCGTAGACAAGTAAAAAAAATGTATTGCTTAATCTACATTCTTGGTTGACTCGTATAATTCGTCCATTTAAATAGTACTGGCGATGTGTTTCTTGATGTGGGGATATTCGTTTTTGTTGTTGCCACCAGAAAATTGAAGAGCAAAGTTCGCCGAGTCGGCGAACAGCTAGTGCCAAAAACAAAACGAGCAACTCGTAAAAATCTGGCTGAATGATTCCCCAGAATTATTCTGATAAATTTCCAGTATTCGGGTCGGAGGGACACTTGCATGTTCAGGCTCTCAATGCCTGCATTGATGGAAAAACTCCGTTCTCGAAAGCGGCAAATAACTCGGTCAAGTTAACGCGAAGACGGCGAGAAAGGCGGTCAAGTTAAAATTCATGTCATTGAGGCAATCTCCTTTGCACTTTGATTACACGTTTGAAATTCTGTGGAGTTTTTCAGGCTTATTTGGGTTGGTCACCCTATGTTCTGGTAGTATCCATCCTGTTCAAGGAATTTTTCACTTGAAAATTTGCGAATGAAATTTTTCGTCAAATCGTTTGTGATTAAGTCCTGGTACATTGCAAGCTTGTCGGGGTCGTTGAGAAGGTGGGTTTTCATATTCATGATATGTTGAGCGGCCGTAAAGTAGTCGTTTAGCAGAGCAAAGTAGTTGTTGAGAAGACAGGCGTTCGGTTTCCACTAGAGAACTACTTGGTACCGTCCTTCTGGGTAGTTGATGGTCTGCTGAAGGGTTTCCAAGGCGTATTTTTCGGAGAGTTCTGCGTCTTTGTTGATGTGAGAGGAGTAGGCTCGGAAAACTGAATTCCCAAAATATGTCGGCTGTTGGATGTGTGTAAATTGCGCGTGGTGCGTTTATGGTTATTTAACTGTTGTTTAAAATGTAACGAAGTCTTAGTTGTTGTCAGAATCTGGAAAAATTACGTCTTTTAGATGATGGTTACTGCTGAAGATACTGTTGAGTTAGTCGGGCTGAACACAGGGGTTTGTAATATTGTATTGCAATACCCTTGCTCAGAGACAATAAATAATTGCTGTAAGACGTAAATTAACAATCAATTATTGCAATTATTGCTAACTATTGCTATAAATCTAACAATTATTGTATTTTTCTTTGACAAATCTTCGAAACAGTCTCAACAGTCCAAAAATTCTCGTTTATCATCAAGAAAAGCTGCATTTCGAGGTGTCTCGGCAAAAGTCTCTTCCTGTATTGTAAAAACACGCGCTTAGTCTGACTGAAAAGTCTCTCGGCAATATTTGAAGTGACAGGAAGCCAATCCAAACATTGAATCACAGAATCGTCAGAGGATCGTAGTTTTTTTGCAAGGATTTTTTCAGCATAGTCCTGGGAAGACGTAGACGATTCAACTGTTGTAATTTCGACATCCAAAAATGCACTCTGTAAATTTTCTTTTTCTAAATTTTGAGTTGTTAAAAATAGGTACATCAGAATCTCAGAGCTAATTAAACAAAATAGTTCCTCTTTTTTTCCTTTCAATTTCTCTTATTACGATACTTTCTTTCTCCTGTATATTTTTTAGAACTGCAATCCTTAAACCAAATTCAAAATTCAAACCCACAATTTCAAAGCTATGTAGTAAATGCGACTTTTGACTCTGTTAAAACTTTAGTTACGGAGTCAAGAGTGAGTCAAACTGCTGCAAACTAAACCTGAAAATAAAAAAAAGAAATATATAAGAAACCATTGGCTTAGCTCACAGTAAGTAATGAGAGCTAGTTAACTCTTGCTAATGAAAAACCTAAAGCGAAGTATTTGAATTCAGGATAATGAAAATACTTGTTATTTAAGACTGGGTTTCATGGATCTTGTCCACTATAACATTGTAGGTGTATTTCAATCTGAATTATGCCCAATTTTCATTTCATAATTTATTCATTTATCGTATACTTTTCGGAATCATGTGTTTCTATTTTGCGACACGAGCAATCGGATTGGTATTGTTAATATTATTGACAATGACAACAATCATGATGCCCAAAGAAACCCTCTCTGGAGAACAACAATACCCTCTAATAACAGCCAATGACGATAACATGGTAGATTTCAGAACTCGGTGCAAAATGTAATGGGATTCAAGAATGGTTGTTCCGTATTAAAAATTACGGGAATTATAATCAACATTATGTCGTCATTTGCATAGAGAATTTATGAGCTAGTAGCTATGTTTGCAACATTGTAAAACCGAATTGGTGTCCGATTAAATTAAACAACGTATACACATATAAAAGATCTAAATCGATTTTGAGCCAAAGTTTTTTTAATGAAGGTTTTGGTATGAAGATTTTGAGTTTAATATCTTTTCTATGGGGCAAAAATTCATATAAATCAAAAGTCAAGAGAAAGTCTTTGTGCAACAGTGACCGATATCACCACTCAATCATTTCTTGATTTGTTCATACATGCAAACGAAATAATTTACGACAAAAAATTAACTTAAAAACACAATATTCTCTTTCTGATCTTTGAAACCTGATTTAATCACTATTATTTTTCCTAAATTAGGTGATTTTAGGCATGGATATAATTGCTTCTCGCATGTTCACTCTACATTCGTTATCGGTAGACAATCAACCGGGACCCGGTATATGCAATTCTAGTCGTATTTACTTTTAATTTCGCCATCGTCGGGTTAATCGCTCTAGTGTTTCTCGGATTGGCCTCAATTGCTATTTTGGCCGAAGAGAGAACGCAAACAGAATTATTCCAGGTACTCGTTTGGGAGCCTAGTCATAAGTTTTGAGGAAAACATAACTATCGAGGTAATCTTTTCAATATTGGAGAAAAATTTTTTTTCAAGATAAGGAACAAAATTCAGCAGAAAAAATGCTTTATGGAGAGCTTAAAATCATTTAACAGAAAACATCATTTTTCAAAAGATTTCTTAAAGTTATTATCAAGTTTTGATTTACACGACGTTGGCGATTCTTACAAACGAGTACCATTCTACAAGATTACGAAACAGAATTCATGATATCAAACGCAAAAGAGAACAATGGTTAAACAGATTGCGCTTTCAGGAAGGTGGATGAAAACTAGGGAATCAGAAAACAGTCCAAACATCAGGTAACTTGTAGTCAAAAAAGAAACTGTTTCGGTAAAATTGCAAACTGAATTCATTCAATAATTGCAAACATTAAATTGACGTCACGAAATGAAAATGAAAAAGAAAACTGGGTCGATGAAACATGGCACTTATGTTTTATAAAAGAAACCGAAAACTAAATTGTAGTTAACCTCTTTTCTAATGAAATAAACAATAAGCAAATCGATTAACTAAAATAATATTCTTGCAGAAGCAATGTAAAATGGAAATAAAAGGAATCTGCTATCTTCTAAGTTATCTAAGCTTTATTAGATTTTAATTAGCTTCCTTGTTTCTAGAATCATAACAGTATTCAAGTTTCCGTATTCCCAAGTTTTAAGTCAAGTCACTTCTTTCATTCTTAAGTGTTGATCTCTTTTTTGTTGTTTTTGGTCGTTGTATATATGTTCGCGGGCAACATATATAAATCTTGATGTTGTTGAGACTGTGCATCAAACAGTGCACTGTACAGGCGACCCTAATTTGCAATCGCAAACTAAACGCAGAGGCTAAGCCGAGCTTCGCACAAATTGCGATACAATGCAAAACAGCCAATAAATCGAAAAAAGAAATGCCGAAATCTATCAAAACGAATAAAAAATAGAAAAACTCACACTAAAACAAAAGAAGGTAAGAATAGAAGCCGACAAAAACTTAGCAAGCTGTAAACAATCCGAAAACACCTGAGACGAAACCCTGTAAGCCAAAAAACTTCAGAAAAAAACTTAAAAACTAATAAATAGCTTTTTTACCCCAGTTCCACCAGTACACACAAAAACTCTTTTTGCTTCAAACGACGTATTATGCGGCCAATAAGTCAATATAAAATTGCCCGAAACTTATCAACCCGAGAAAAAAAACAAAAAAATGAACCTTAAGAAGGACTTAAAAACTAATAAGAAGAGGTTAAAGCCCCACCTTATTCAATACGCACACATGCACACACTTTTTTTCGCTCATTGAACTGCAAAATAAGAGGCCAATAAACCGAGAGAAGTTAAGCTGAAATTTATTGAACCGAGAACAAAAATAAAAAAAAAAACGAAAAACTAAATTTTAAAAAAGAAAAAAATTTAGAAACTGATGAAAAGCCATCCATTTCATTACACACAAATAACAATTTTTTGCTTGGTAAAGGACGCAATTTGAGGCCAGTAATCCGAAATATTAACAGCCGAAACTTATTTATTCGAGAAATAAAAAAAAAACAAAATGGTAAAACTGCAACCAACCTAAATAACAAATTTCGAATAAAACAAAATTTCAGAATGCTAACATGCACATGCTCAAAAAAATCCTGTAGCAATTTCCAACAGAGACGACTGCTGCAGTTCAGAGTGCAGCTTGCTGAAAGTGGATATCTTGACATTGGAGATCATCCTCTGGACAAAAATGTTTACGGAAAAAAGTCTAGCAACCGATTGTAATACCCTTGCTTACCTCAAAGGTCAAAAAGAAAATCGGGAGGGGTTTGGTTGCGGTGTCCTTTAGCTTAATCCTAAGCTGTCGAGGCCAGTAAGTTAGCTTGTCGAAACGGCTGTCTAAGTTGCAGTCGTCGGCTGCCGAGATGAGGTTCGTAGGCTGTCAATATGAGGTTAATCTGCTGTCCTGAGGTCACTTTTCACAGTTTGGGATATGTCATGCTAATTGAAGTCTTCTGATTGAATGAGCTGTTTGGTTGTTACAGTTGATCATAGTCCAACTGAGATTGCTGCTGTTTATTTCAGATTTGCTTAGTTAAGGAGATCGACTGGTCGTTGTTGTGTGCTGATTGAAGGGGTTGTTTTATTTTTGTAAATATTCATTGTCGAGGAAGATCGTCTAGTCGTTGTCGCCATCCAAATAATTGCAGGTTAAAGTAAAGGGGGTTAGTTATACAATTACATGTGGAAAATTGTAGTAAACATAATGAGAGTATGATTCCGCAAAAGAAAGACATTTTTCGGTATCAGGTGTCGCTGTCATGCAAAACAGATTTCTTACATTGGGGTATTGTCGTTGGAGTATGCCGAATATCATCTGGTAAGGCAAAGCTGGCAAGATTTTTTGTATGTACTTTTCATGCCGTCGGCGTTTGAGAGGATGATTCAGTTTGATCGCAGTTTTCTGTTGCGGATTGTGTATGTAAAGTCTAGACAAAAAGAAGCGAGGCGTTTTGTTGGGCTGCGACCAATTCCATGACAGGTTCTAACGTTGTATTACCTTATTACATGATCGGCTGATGGCATCGAGGATTCTATGCAACCTGCTGGCCATAATTTACGAGGAGTGAGATCTTCCAAAATCCAGGCTGGTTGTCCATTTGAATAAGGCGGAATTGTTGATGACCATATTTTTGTCGGGGATAAACTCTTTCAGAAGGCAGTTCCAAACATGGTCTGATAGCTGCTGCACAAATTGCCATTGCTTTATAAGAGTTGATGGCTGAGAATAGATTCTTGGATGCATGGTGGCGAACAATCTTCCTAGGAAATGATAAAGGGTCAAGGTTTCAAGGTCGTTTGGGCAAGACGAAAAATTTGCGATGGTTCATGCGTTCATAAACTGTTCGATCTCTCACAAGGTGTTGAAAGTATCTTCTGTAAATGCTTTTGATCCAATGATGGCAAAGAGCGAGTTTTTAAAGCTACGGATGAGACGTTCTTAGACGCCACCACAATATGGTGCATAAGGGGTTGAATTTCAAGATATCTGGCGGCATCTTTAGAGTTCTTTCAATGCGGAGCTGTCAAAAGTGGTCATCGTTTCTTTTTTTGCTGCTGTGAAGTTCGTTGCATTGTCAGATTGCGTCGGAGGGCTGTAAGAATGGCGTTAGATGATTAGTCATGACACATTTGTAGATGAACAACGCGAGTCGTCATTCAGCAGTCCATACTGTTATACTGTTTGTTATAGGTGGTTGAGTTGCTTGACGCAAAAGGTCCCAAAAAGTCAGGACCAGTTTGCTGAAGGAGTAATAGTTTATCTGATGGAAATCGACATGTCGGAAGAAGAGACATTTCAGGTTGGAGTCTAGAGGCGCACTGGCGTTGACAGTCGCAGCAACTGCTGTACATTCTACGTCTGAGATCTGGCTGAGAGATTCCACTAGTCCGCTTGGAGTTTGTTGCATGTATGCAAGGGTGGGGAATGTTCATTAGAGATGTGAACGTGTTGACTGAGGAATTGCAACCATATTGTCTATCGCTTTCCACGAAGTCTAAAGGGGAGGCCGTTTCGAATGACGGTTTTGGCCAACACTTTGTAGCTGAAGAACAAAATTTGGTCCACTGAACCACCGGATGCTTAGGTTGGACTCATCGGTGGGGTTGACGTAACATAGGCAGTGTTTTCATTGAGTAGATTGGGTGAAGACCAGTACCTTTGCTGCACGATTTGCAGCAAAGATTTGTCTTTTGTCTGATATACGAATCCATTGAAAAATAGTGCTGCTATCGCTCCAAAGATAAGCGTGGGTTAGAGAGAAGCGTCTTTCTTGCCTTACCGAAACTAACAAGACGGGCACCAACCATCTGCTTGGAGTTCTGATTTCGTGATGGTGATTCAATAGGGCTAGTCGGCCCTTGTTTGAAGCGAAAAAGAGAGGGCTTTGCATCGAAATCCGTAGTGTAGAAATGGTACGCTACAGAAGCAAAAGCTGCGTACAAAGCATCGGAGATTTGCAGGGAATTTTTTAAAATCGGTTCTGCGAGATAATGGCGAGGCACGTGGAGCGGTTGGAGGTTGTCGGCTTCTTGGAGAAAATAAGAGTTCGGGGAGCTCTTCTTCGGTAAATTGATCGTCCCTTCATAGTCTTTTTCTCCATGTGTTTTTCTGTAGAATTCGTTGACGAATCTCGACTGGGGCAGCGATGCTAACAGGGTCGATAAACGAGAAAGTATGCAGAAGGTTGCGCTGGGTTTGCTTCTTATTTTTCAGTACATGAATTTTCTTCGACTGAAAAGCTTTGCCAGCAGAAAACGTTCCATCGGATTCTCAAAATACGCTTCATTGTAGTAATTCAGTTATTCAGGTTGAAATATCCTGCTGGGAGGACCTTTCGTAGACAGCAAAAAAAATGTATTGCTTAATCTACATTCTTGGTTGACTCGTATAATTCGTCCATGTAAATAGTACTGGCGATGAGTTTCTTGATGGGGGATATTCGTTTTTGTTGTTGCCACCAGAAAATTGAAGAGCAAAGTTCGCCAAGTCGGCGAACAGCTAGTGCCAAAAACAAAACGAGCATACTCGTAAAAATTTTGCTGAATGATTCCCCAGAATTAATCTGATAAATTTCCAGTATTCGGGTCGGAGGGACACTTGCAAATTCAGGCTCTCAATGCCTGCATTGATGGAAAAACTCCGTTCTCGAAAACGGCAAATAACTCGGTCAAGTTAACGCGAAGGCGGCGAGAAAGGCGGTCAAGTTAAAATTCATGTCATTGAGGCAATCTCCTTTGCACTTTGATTACACGTTTGAAATTCTGTGGAGTTTTTCAGGTTTATTTGGGTTGGTCACCCTATGTTCTGGTAGTATCCATCCTGTTCAAGGAATTTTTCACTTGAAAATTTGCGAATGAATTTTTTCGTCAAATCGTTTGTGATTGTGTCCTGGTACACTGCAAGCTTGTCGGGGTCGTTGAGAAGGTGGGTTTTCATATTCATGATATGTTGAGCGGCCGTAAAGTAGTCGTTTAGCAGAGCAAAGTGGTTGTTGGGAAGACAGGCGTTCGGTTTCCACAAGAGTACTACTTGGTACCGTCCTTCTGGGTAGTTGATGGTCTGCTGAAGGGTTTCCAAGGCGTATTTTTCGGAGAGTTCTGCGTCTTTGTTGATGTGAGAGGAGTAGGCTCGGAAAACTGAATTCCCAAAATATCTCGGCTGTTGGATGTGTGTAAATTGCGCGTGGTGCGTTTATGGTTATTTAACTGTTGCTTAAAATGTAACGAAGTCAACGTTGTCGGTTCCAAGGAAAATAGAAACTTAGTTGTTGTCAGAATCTGGAAAAATTACGTCTTTTAGATGATGGTTACTGCTGAAGATACTGTGGAGTTAGTTGGGCTGAACACAGGGGTTTGTAATATTGTATTGCAATACCCTTGCTCAGAGTCAATAAATAATTGCTGTAAGACGTAAATTAACAATCAATTATTGCAATTATTGAAAATTTTGCTAACTATTGCTATAAATCTAACAATTATTGTATTTTTCTTTGACAAATCTTCGAAACAGTCTCAACAGTCCAAAAACTCTCGTTTATCATCAAGAAAAGCTGCATTTCGAGGTGTCTCGGCAAAAGTCTCTTCCTGTATTGTGAAAACACGCGCTTAGTCTGACTGAAAAGTCTCTCGGCAATATTTGAAGTGACAGGAAGCCAATCCAAACATTGAATCACAGAATCGTCAGAGGATCGTAGTTTTTTTGCAAGGATTTCTTCAGCATAGTCCTGGGAAGACGTAGATGACTCAACTGTTGTAATTTCGACATCCAAAAATGCACTCTGTAAAACTTCTTTTTCCAAAGATGTCATGTCTCGTTCATCTGGAACTTATAAACAGCTCTTTCAAAAGTAGGACATTCAATAACCCCCTGGGTCCCCAAGGGTTGACTCAGCTCTGGGAACTGTGACAGAAGAGCGTCAAAAAGAATGCGCGATTCTTTTTTGGTACAAGTTGTTTTCTGGAGTTTTTTCGAAACTGACTCGAATTTTTGAAGGTGTTCCAGGCACTCACGAAGTTTGAAGTTTTCTGATGGACCAGGAAGCAGATCGGCAGTATCTCTGTCGGCCAGGTCAAGAAAATTCTGCAACTCAAAATATCGTTTCAACATTGAATATGTTGATGACCACCTTGTATCGTTTCTGATTTTTGGTCTCAAATCTGTCTTTTTGCGAAGTTTCCCAGATTTCTTCAAAGTTGCAAGTTTTTTCATCACAGCATTCACCAACCGTCAATAACAATGCCAAATTTCGAAGGCAGCTCGGCTTTGATAGATTCTTCCACAGAAACCGTGTTTTTCTCCATGTAAGATAGTAGACTCTGTTTAGAAATGGGCTTCAATTCGGAAAACTGTCGAGTGGACTCGTCTTCTACGAAAGAAAATGGTAGACCTTTGATTGTCACCCATTTGACCCAGGAGAAAACGTTTTCTGCTTTCCTGCTGACCGCAAAAGTTGATAATCTTGTGGTGTGGTGACGATTTTCCATCTCTGTTTGGTAATTGGGGTGCTGTTCGTTGATATGGTTCATCAAATTGTTGTATCCAAATCGTGTATTCTGCTTCCGGACTTTCCCACAGCGACAGGTGTGAGCATTTTCCCCGGTGCAGGCGAAAAAGAATTCTGTGATTTGCTTGTTTGTTAACTTTCGCGGCATTCTGTAATGTAGAAATGACCAAATGAGTTTCACGCCAGTGACGAGTAGCTATGGCAACGCTTATCTGAAATATAACACGTTAAAATGCATCGTAATTCAATTTCATCGTCATCCAATCAGAAGAGAGAGTGATTACATCGACTCGTTTACAATAATTGTATTGTCGACTATGTATTGTTTTTAAACAATCAATAATTGCAATATAAAGTTTGGCAGCAATCAATTATTCCATCAATAATATTGACAATAATTGTTCCGTCAATTATTTATTGCAAACCCCTGGCTGAACATCATCCAGATTTAGCTTGTCGAGCACGTAAGTACCTTTGACTAAAAATTGTTCGCTGAGGTTTCTAAACGATTGGATGGTCAATTCAACTGATCTTGCTTTTATCTGTTCCGAATGAAAGATCCATCGAAGAATTTTTCTGTTTCGAGGCTTTCGTCTAGCTGAAAAGAGTCGGATGTCGTTTGTAGTAAATAACTGTCCTCGCTTCCGTTGTCAAGAAAGGCATATGTTTTGATCTACTTGTTCTTGCTGCGGACGGTATCAGGTATCTAGAGCAGTAATGAATTTGTGAAGCGTTTCTGCTGTCGGTTGACTGAATTTTGTGGTCTTTCTGAAGCTTGTTTTTGCGGTGAGAACTTTCGAGAGCTGTCTGGTGCAAATGATGCATGTTCGCTTCCAGATGCAATCTTTTACCGTATGCTTTCCAAGACAAACGTTTTCTGCATATATAAGCTTTCGCTTATCGCCAATTGTCAAATCTTCGTAATAAGGGCAAAGTGAGGGGTCATGATCCAATTCACGAAAAGGACAAAAAGTTCCTATTCTTTCAGTTCTTTTTGTGTTTTTCGAGAAGTTGTCGGTGTATGTTGAGGACTGGTTATCGCGATGGTTGTTGATCTGGCATTCACTGTTTTTTTTGGTTAGATGAAAAAGGGCTGGCAAGATGAGGAAAAGAAGTTACCCTGGGGAAAGTAGTCACAAGCTAAGGCTCATTGTCTGAGCCAATGACTGAAATTTACAAGGCTAGGCTGCTGAATGCTGTTGTTGATGATGTATTGGGTCCACTGTAGTCGCTCAGAGCGGTGATTGAAGTTTGTTGGCTGCAAACTGCAAGTAAATGGTGGAGTTCAGGTAGTTCGTGAATCCAAGTGTCTGAAACGTTTCCGCAAGATTGGAAATAAAAGATGAAAACTCCACAAACGATTGCTATGATGTGCCGAAGGGATGCAGAGTTGTTGCAGTCTGTAGATGTACTGGTTGACAATTATGTCTGGTCTTCTAAACCGTAGTACGCTTTCCTGAAGAGCACTTGCAAAAATAGCGCTGTTAGTTGAGAATCCGAAGAGTAAGCCGTACCACATGTTCCATTTGAATTGATCACCGTCGTACTTCTCAATTTTGATCTTCGGTAGTCCTGATGTCTGTGTAATTGTTGAAGGTGCAACTGGCGCAGTGTAAGCTCCGGTGTTGATGTGTGTCTGTGTCGTGAAATTGGTTGGTTGAAACGGTAGGCAGCAAAACTAGTTGATTGCGGAATATCTGTCGGATGTTGCTCTTGAATGTTGAGCAAATTTTGATTGTTCTCAATTGATAAACGCGTGTTTGCTTCTGAAAACGAGGGCTGTTGCTGTTGAGTTGACATGACCGTTGATGAATTAGCGCTGAAGTCAATAAGATTGATGTTGATGTTGTGGACCTACTGATGTTGATTGCTGCAGAATTAAGTCTGTCGGGATGCTGTTTCGTTTGAGTAGTCTTCTGTACTCACTGAAATGGTCATCTAAATTGTCTTCAATTCCACCGAATATTGACATGAGATCACCTGGCTGTGAGTATTCTGTTGGATGATCGCTGAGGTCAGTCGTCGATTCCTCAAGCTGCTTTAGAAAAAAGTTTGCTTTGAATTTTACAAATTTTAGGTTGTTTTCCTCTTCTGCAACGGCCTAGGTGATTCGGCTGTGGAGCCGTTCGAGTGATTTTACTAGAAATTTGCACTTTCCTGTAGGCATTCTGTCATTTTTGCTATTCAGAATCAAATTGTGCGATGAGCAGATAAATTCTCTTCATTTCTACGACGAGCTATTACAAAATAAGGCTTATTAAAAATCTTGAAAAGCCTATTAATTATAATCTGCGAGAATATGAGCTACGGGCCTTTCCTTTTTTAACATACGTTACTGTTAAAAAATACTAACAAATGGAATTTTTTTTTTAAATAAATAACTTTCCAACTTTGAGCCGCGAAGAAATGAAACATTCGCAATCCTCAAAACCTTTTTTTAGTAAAATCAGGTAATGATTATGGTAAAATACAAGGTCATGTTCACGACGGCATTGATGATATCTGTTTTGATTTACAATTGGTATGATCTGCGAAATTTAAGGATGATAAAATTAATTTGTTGCCAATTAGATGTCAATCGCAAACGCATGAAAATTACAGCCTGGTACTTCTTTAAAGAAGAACAAATTTTACCCCTTCTTGACAATAAAACTGTAGTTGAAAATCTACTTGAGTAGTAAAAATTGGGGGTCTATCGCTCATTTTTGGCTTCTAAGTATTAATATTGAAATAAATTATTGTAACACTTTTCTCTTATCTACTTAATTGTCCGACAATTACACAGGTAACAGCTCTTAAACAAATAATTAAGTAATTCACTCACAGTACCTTCCTGAATCATACATTTAAGAAAAAAGTGACAAAAGCCATGCCAATCAACCGAATGCTGATATGTGTAGACCTAGCAGTTTTAAATTGAGCGATAGCAGGAGCCAGAAGTGAGCGATAGACCCCCCAATTTTTACTACTAACGTGATTTTCAGCGTCTTAAAGCGCTCAATGAATGAAAACTGACTTTTGTTGATCATAGTAAAATATTTGTAAAGCTTTTTCAAATTCAAACGAAAAAAGAAGGTTACTGTGCAAGTAGCAAAAAATGTTCCGACCATAGTCCTAAAAAACACAACAAAAAAAAAGATTTTCAAACTAAAATCGTTTTTTTTTCTGCGTGGTGTGATTAAATTATCGGAACAAAAAAAACTTGAGCCAGATCATAATCGGCAATTAAAGTAAAATAAACCAATTGAAAAAAACTATTTTTGTAGAAAAATGACAAGAAAGAAAACATCAAAAAAAATTTGTTTTTTTTTTTCCATTTTTTGACGTTTTTGTTTTTGACGTTACTAGGTGTTTACGGCTTGAATTAGGTAATTATAAGCTTTTAAGCTATTAAATAAACAATTGTAGGCCTGCCCACTCACTCGGACTAAGACGAAAAATCAAAAATTTCAAACCGGTTTTTCTGGACACTGGAAAAGTTTTCTGAAAATTTTTATGTCGTTCAAATAACAAATCAAAGGGCTTCAAAACGATATATCACTTCTTTCTCTCCATTGATTGTTTGTGGTACAAAAATTTTGCGTGGAAAACCAAAAAAAAAAGAAAAAAACTAAAACACCCGTATACAAAGTTCCTCCCACTTTTTTAAATTGTCGGAACAAAAACTATATGAATTTGTAATTTTTTACACAGAAGCTTTACCAAACAGGCAAAAATGCTAGCAAAAAAAACGAACCAAAAATTCAATCACTTCGCCCCTTACGCGTAATAAACATCATTAGACATGTTTTTATAAGAAAAAACCCAGGAAGTATTGGGTGCTGTATGGGCGTAATTCAACTTACCTTACAACACAAGCGTCGGTTCGAGAAAATTTGACAAAACTTTTATATTCCGCTGAGCATTCTTCATTAAGTGATGAAATTATGAAACTCAAAGTCGTGCGCTATTTTTACAACTAACTTCTGTACTGCAGAGCAATTTTATACATATGCTAATTTCATCTAAAAACGACATACAGCAAATACTCATATAAGAAATGAAAAACTCATAGAAGTCAGCAAATACGTTTTCTAAAAAACTGGAAACCCACGATACTCAACACCAGCAAGTGAAAGCTTGAGTTTGCTCAAAGACACTGATTAACAGCTCAATTGTAGGCTGGCAATAAAACACATCCAACAGAGGGTTGGTCAAAGAAAACTGTATAAACATTAAAATATAAACATTGCCTTTTTTCAACATTCTCAAATTTCGAAATTCACAGAAAAAAATATATCGAATTGAAACCCTTTGAATTTCAAATATTAATTTTTGATACTTTCACAAAATTAACCGATTAGAAAAAACTTGATTAAAAGATAATTTTTTATTCTACTGTTAAATAAAAAAAATTGAAATCCATTTTGAAAACTGAAGGTAAATCCCATCAATCTTTCAGCAATTTAATTTGAATTGAACTCAAAAAGAAATCAAACGTCAACTCGGGCAAAATCAATTTCCAGTGTGAATAGTATTTAGTTATCTTTCCTGAAAAACTACCCGAGCTAAAGAAGTGATAATAGATATTCTAATTTAGCTATAAACTGAGAGCAACCATTGCGATTTTACAAAATTGCAAATATTACTTTCCTTGCAGGGTCTTAGATATTTGACCATTTCCTATCTACAATGCATCTTCACAAAAAAATAGAATCCGCTTTTTTTTCTACAGAAAACATTAAGTATACAAGAAAACATTAAATATACAAAATCAACTATCAGCAGAATCCAAACTGAGAGCAACATTAACATCATGGTTGTTATTTAGCCGCGATTCCTGCTTTGTTTCACCATTTGGATAATCCAAAGTTCGAGGCCGTTTCAAAATTTCGTTTTCTTTGACCATCTCTGGTTCGGGTTTTGAACTTTGGAGATCATCCAGTTTTTTCAGATCTTCAAAAGGAATGTGAGCTTTAAGCTTTTCAGGAACCACTTCAAGGTAATGTTTGAACTGATCTTGCAGCTTGTCGTAAAATTGTTGAAGACGGTCGCAAATTTCAGAACGTTGTTTTAATTGTACCTGAAGACAGAAAAAAAAAGATCAGTAAGAAAGATCAAATATTTTCAAATTTCTTTATCTAATGTTTTGACTTCTTATTGTTCCGACCATTGAAAATGGGGAGGAACTTTGTATTCTATGTCCTTTAATTTTCTTTTGTTTTCCCCTCAAAATCAGGTACCACAAATCATCTACGGAATGGGTCGAGTGATATATCATATTAAAGTCCTTTCAGTCGAAACTCGAACATTAGGATTTTTTCAAAAATTGTCCCAGTGTCGAGAAAAACGGGTAGAAAGTTTTGGATATTTATTCCAGTTTCGAGCGAGTACGCTCGTGTTATGAAAATTTACTTTTTTAAAGACTATTAGGATGAAAAAAAAACTTCATTTTAACTAGTTTTGGATGTTTCATTCAGCGTTTATTTGGCTATTTTTTTTCCATCTTTTTGCTGAATATTCATTTTTGAAGATAAATATTGTCGACCATGCCTAATTCACTAATTTTCTACGCGATTGTATAGTTCTCGAATCCTACGACCCACTAAAACCGACACTAATATGGAGAAAATAAAAAAATCTTTTTTCTTCTTTTTTTTTATGAATATGGTCTGAACATTGTGATACTTGCGCAGGAACCGGTTATCCTAATATGGTTATACAATTCTACACTCTACTAAGGAATCGAAACAATATAAAGAATCAGATTTTGTCTCCATTCCAGCGAATTTTCAATCAAATAGAGAAAGATACAGAGAGAGGCTAGTTATTCGCCGATGCCTGGCGACTGGTAATTAATATTTTTATATTTCAACGCATACTATTAATCGTCCACTTCTCTAACGGTTGCGTAGACTGAATGGAAAAGCATTCATAAGCTTTCTGGATACTGAAAAAACTGACAGATATATTCCTCGATGCTGAATTATATACTCTTTTTTGAATCCTAGTCACGACATAGAAAACTACACTCGTTCACATACGAGCTTTCACAGAGGTGCCCGTAATCATGCGGAAAATTCAGCCGCCTATGGCTGAAAATACTTCAGCGATGAAACTTCTTTTTCTATCAAAAATTTTTATTATTTTTCAGAAAGCCGAAAAGCCAACTTTCAGCGAGCAGAAAGCATTGGAACGTTGCCCTTGCCGCATCCTGTAATAACCGCTAAGAACCAATTGCGTGTAATAACTTTAGCTCCCGCTCGTCACCATTTACCTTGGGAGCTAACGCTTCAATTTTTACCAGCTCTTTCTGGGAGCTTAATTGGAGATACATCCAGTGGAGATACAACGTCGGCTTACTGACCGTTTAAAGCCAATACAAAGCCTTTCAAACATCGAAATGCAAAAACTAACAGCTAAGGATAAACCTGTTGGCATGATTTCTTCCATACGGTCAGTAACAGCACGGTATCCAGAAGTTTTGGAAAGTGTCTCGCTCTTTCAAAGGAGCGCGTATGCCGTAAGAAATCACCATATTGATTTCCCAAACCAAGTAACCTAAGTCTCGAAAATTAGCTAGGTTTCCTTCCTATCGCAAATCAAACAGTAATAAATGCCGCGAGACCCTCTAGGGCGTTGAATCTTGACGACTTATGCAGCTTTTTAAAAAACAATTTAACCTATCCCTCAAATTTAATAAACCCCTCTAAGTTTGTAAAAACTCAAAAGCTGCAATTCACTTCAAGCCTAGCCTAACAAAGAATTTTCTTACCGAATTCATAACGCCGGTTTTAATTTTTAAAAAAAAAACACATGAATGGGCTTCGACGTGGGGTGCCAGCCACCGTAACCTTTTAAAATTACTACATGGCTCCAGCGTACCCGAAGATTCTTTATTATGAGGATTCTTTGAATAACTGCTGATGTGATATTAAGGAGTGAAATAATACCTTGAGCATGACGCGTACTGTTTCCCTGGCCTGGTGGGGCCTGAACTCGTTCACAAGGTGCATCATGTGAACCAACAGACTGTTGAGACTGTCCAGTTTCTGCTCCCTTTCCTGGTCACTCGCTGGATTCCTAACAAGGATGTCAATCAGATCCAAAAAGTTGAGCAGCACTGAGTGGTTCATCTTTTTCAACTGCTCCTTGTGATCGAACTCTAAAGGATGCAGTCTGAAAATAAACAAAAACCCATTACTTTTTTACTCGAGGCGTAGATTAAATACCTTTTTTATATATCTTTTTAAAAAATACTGAGAAAAACTGGGACGCAGATCGCATAAGCTCAAGAATCTGTAAATTAATCATTTCATTCCAGAAGCGAGAAGTCAATAATCGTTTCACTCATTGCTCGACTAGTCCAACAAAGTGCATATTTACCGTGGAATGCCTTGAGATTCGAGTGAGCTCACAATCGGCTCTTCGGTGGACACCGAGTACTCTTGACCATATATGGAAAACTGTGGCCACGGAGGTACTGGAGGGGGCTTGGGAGCCTCATCTGCCGCCACTGCTTCGTCAGTGTATTGCGATATGAAACACATAGGGGGATTCGGGTATGCAGATACTGTGGTGGGTTCGCTGGTAAGAAGAGGGTTGTTGCTCATCGTAGAAGGGCCAGATCAGATGATGAATTAAGTCAATAAACAACTCAAAGTGTCTGAAAATTATGTTTTTGAAACTGAAGACCATAACCTTTATTTCAAAATAGATTATCTAAAATAGACGACATTTTCAAGACTGCTCTTTTAATTTGATTAGATTTAAAAAATGCAGTAAATCAACAGGCAAAGTTCCGATCGTTCAGATTTTCGTTCGATCGTTCAGATTTGTCCACTTGAAAAAAAGATTGGGATATTCACGTGGCACGGCCGCATAATGGGTGCGAGCGTGGTAAAAACCGCAGTTAAAATTTTGGCAGTGCTTCCACTATGTGTAATAAGATAAAATCTAGAAAGCTTTCCATTCAAAACAGCATGACAGGTTCTTATCTGAACTCATATCAATTGGTTTTTTTCTAAACCAAACTCTCAGAACTTTTGTAATTGATCTAATCGCAAATAATGGGTTCCCAAAAAGTTATCCGACATTCAGTGTACTTGAATTTAGCAGCCTTTGTTTTTTCCTAATTTATGTTGAAGATCCCGAATTCTTTACGCAGATGACCTTTAATATCGCGGGTCAATTCCACTAACTTATAAATTGACCTGTCCGCTCTACAGCAGTGATATAGTGACAATTTTCTTGATTACATCCTGGGAAGTGTTGTTATATAAAACTCTCCAATTCGATAAAAATTTACTATATTGTGCTCAAAGCTTCGAAGCCCGTGGTGTAAAATTTTTTCAGATTTAAGTTGGTAATTTCATGTAGCTGAACTACTCTACAAGTTTTATTAAATTTTCCGAAAAATCAAAAGAATGGTTCTTTCAGTTAGCTGAATCCTTAGATCAGTTAGCTGTAAAAAAAATTATATTCTGTCTAATCCAAAGAATACTTCAAAGGCTTGTTCCCAAGCAAAACAAGTAGGCAAGAGTTGTTTAATAAACGATGCAACAAATTGGTTAGAATTAGCGAAGATTATAACTCATCTATCTCGAACCTGAAAATTTTATGTGTTTGTAATAAGCTCCAAAATATTTGCTTTCTGTGTTTTCATCGACTAACATATGGGATAACACTTTGAGATTTAAGAAAATAGACGAAGTCAAGGTTAGTAAAACTAGAAACAGCAGTAGTGAAAGAGAACACCAAACAACTATAATGTAAAAAAAAACTTTCAAAAAACGATTCTACGACATGGCAACTAAGCCGACAAAACATAAGCAAAAAATAATAGTGTTGCAAGATTCGAAACCAGGACATTGGCCGTCCCAAACGCATTCGTTTACCTCCAGACCAACTGAATTAATTTTACACAGAAGCAAAGCTCTATTTTGCGAACACATGCAAGAAATCAAATAAAAAGTACATCAAAAATTGAAAAAATAAATCTTTTTTGACATAAAATTCGCAAAAAAGTCCAAAAATTCTGGAAAAAAATT
The DNA here is from genome assembly GCF_963678635.1 of Symsagittifera roscoffensis. Lineage (NCBI taxonomy): Eukaryota > Metazoa > Xenacoelomorpha > Acoela > Convolutidae > Symsagittifera > Symsagittifera roscoffensis. The sequence goes on from NC_087065.1 coordinate 40,871,208, forward strand.
ACCAGCACCATCACAAATTTTACAAGGAGCTTCCGGAATGCTAGAAATAACCGACTTTTCAACATAAGCGAAGTTGCACTCCGCATACACCAGCAAAAATATGACCGATAACGCTACTGGGAAAAACTGAACGATAAAAACTTTGAGTCTAAAACATTTCTTAAGTGACGCACGCCAATTATGAGTCTACATAATAGCTAAGTGACGCAAGCCAATTATGACGCTTTAGTATTACCAGTCAATTTGAAAAAAAAGAAATTTACGAACAAACTTGCCTCAATTTATAGAGCGGACGCATTTTATCTAGTATACGAAAAGTTCATTAAAAACATCCGACCCGGCACAGGTTCGAACCCTCTTAATTTGTTGTGGTTTTCCTTCCCTACCTCTACGCTACATATCCATGGTACCTCGACGCTAAATTGCTATTTGTTATTTAATAGTCTGTGTTAATATCCTTAGCATTGGCTGTACTTAATATCTGGTTATTGATCAAAATGATCACCTTCAAAATGAACAAATTTAGTCGCAACAATATTTGCGTCGCAACAATATTTGCAACTTAGGTTGGAAAAAAAGGATAGATAGTTCATTTTATAACACAAGATTTGCTTGTGTGAACAAGTCCATTCTGTAATAACTAAGCTTAGCAAAACTAAGCAGACAGACAAACATCTAAATTAGCCAAAATTTTCGATTTGCAAAAAATAAGCCTTGACTGGATTCAAACTCCCGAGCTTTGTCGTCAAGCATGGGTATTTAAGCAACTTAGAAGAAAGCTGAATCTTTGAAAAGAATGGGCAAGGGAAACTAAGCCGACGAACAGAAACCGAAGGACGACAGTCCGAAAAACACAAAAACTAAGGATGGAAAAAAAAAATCCCGGCCGGATTGAAACCACAAGCCTTCGCTGTCTCGAGCAGATGTGTTAAAAACAAAGGAAGTATAGGAATGAGTCCAGTATACAGGAGATGAGCCCTGCGAACAAGGTTAATTAGGGGAAAAAAGACTACTACCCGATTACAATACCCTTGTTTATCGGAAGGGTAAAAAAGGAAAGAGAAAGCAATAAAAAACGTTGAAAAATTCAAAAATTTGTCATCTGCCGTAATCAAACCTCCGACTTGTAGATCAGTCTAACGTCCTCCTTGTGCTTTTGGGAATACGCTAGCCAGTAATAAAAAACATGCTATTAAATTGCCAATGCTAAGCAGCAAAAGAGTGAAAGTAAAATACGCACTCCTTCATGCGAGTTAAGTTAGAAAAAAATCGATTGGCATTATAACACTACGCTTTTTGGCAGGCATGCGTAAATAATCAAAAAAAGTTCTCTGCAAAAAGTAAAATTTATCTATTGATTCATTTTTGTTTAAATGTGTTTTGTCAAACTTTAGCACATCAAGAAGTATCAAAAAATCATACGAAGTCAAAAATCAATAAGATGATATTTTTTTCTTCGAAACTTGAAAAACTTTCAAAGTCTTGATTTTGTTTCGGTCCCACTTTCCAACTGTCTGGAAAAATTTTCAAAGTTCTTGATTTTTTTTGGTCTCACTTTCCAACTGTCTGGAAAAATTTTCAAAGTTCTTGATTTATTTTGGTTTCACTTTCCAACGGTCTGCAGACTTTGTTTTTTTTGAAATATACTAGAATTTTTTGAAACCTTTTTTTTACTGAGATGATCGTTCTGCAGATTATTTTATGCTTTCAAATAAAATTCATGATCCCTCAAATTTTGTGTAAAATAGAAATTTAAAAAAAATAGTTCTGTAAATGAAGAACTCCATTCTTTCCACTCTTCGCTAAATTTGTCTCTGAATACCGAATAAACTGAACTAGTTTGTTTTGACATCTTGACTTTTGTTTAAATCTGAATCGCGACTGAAACACTTTAATGTGATACCGCAATTATTGGCCAACGCGCGTTTTTCAAGGTACCTGACAAAAAAAATGCACCATCGTTCCTTCTCGCGCCACTAAAAAGTCGTCAAAACAAAATTCAGCTGATGTTTTTGCAGCACTTTTGGGTAATTTGGCAAAACAGCGTTAAAAGTTTTTGTTTCTTATATAATTAGTAAGGCATGCAGAAAAAACTTTTAATTAAAACTAAAGTCTTGTTCGATGTAATATTCATTCTGAGTTCAATACAAACTGTTTACGGTTTCATCTATACAATGTGAATTATTAACTGATCACATCTTGAACTTGTCTTTCATTTCACGAACCAATTGCATACAATTGATGTCATCATTAGTTTTAGTCAGACTCCTCAGGTCGGGTTGCATCACTCGCATGAATGGATTTGTCAACTTCTCCTCCGCAATTGTAGACGGAACTGTGTACTTGCCTTGTTCTCTCATTTGCTACAATCAAATTCAAGACGAACGAAGTTAATATTAAATGACTTAGTTATCATCCCTTTCCAAATCACCGACATAGTCAACAGAAAGCGGAAAGTGTCAATGAACTACGGGGAAATAAAACATCTAAATGAATCTTCCACAGCTAGTTTTTATTCATAAAATCCATTTTTTAAGCTCAATTGACCGATTTTCCCTAAATTTGCATGAAAGAAACGTTACTTGATTGCATAACTCGCTCGAAATAAGACTAAATCTCAAACATTTCAAATCAGTTTTTCTCAACACTGGACCATCTTTTTGAAATTTTTTGAAGGTTGTTCGAATCACGACTAAAAAGGCTTTAATATGTTATATAACTCAACCTATTCTTATTTGTGGCACCTGTTTTTGCGTGAAAAAACTAAAATGCATCCGAACATAAAGTTCTTCCCCATTTTTAATCCTGCAACAGTTATTACTTGTGATATGAAAACGAAAAACTTTCTTAGGCAAGTGGTATCATGGTTCATGAGATAAATTTGAACAGACACTACTTTGAATCATACCTTGGCCCATTGCAGTTTCTTGGCTGTATGTTCATTTTTGGGTTCCACTTTATGGCCAAACGATAAGTTCTGAATGGAGTACTCATGTCCACAAAAAACCTAAGAAGAAACAAAACTTATTGATATAATTCTATAAAAAAATCCACCAATAGCCATACTTTAAGGCTCTTAGCAAGTTTATAACTTCAAAATAACCCGATCTGAATAACTATTTCCCGTTGAAATCTCGATTGTTAAAAGAGTTCTATCTATACCACTGATTTTTGTGAAGTACTTTACTCCTGTAGCACAACCACGGTGAAAATTGGAGAACTACCAAAATTTATCAGGCTAAAACGAGGGGTAAAATTCCAAATCATCTATAAGGCCACCAAATGTGTATATCGTGGCCTTAAAAAAGCTATGTAAATATCGTGGCCTTATTAGTAGTATCGTGGACAAACGTGTATATCGTGGCCCATAAAAAGCTTGAATTATCTATACCGCAATCCAATCGCAAGCGTACATACGCCAAACAAGCAGGTACGGATCTAGAATTTTCGTTACATGAATATGCTTATAAAAATGTAATTGGAGACTTTCCCTTTTCCGGTTGTTCATTTCACTTTTATGTTTTCCCTAAAATATTAAACATACCAGCGTCTCATCAGGTAGACCTGCAAGCACCACATTTAGTGCGTGATGCATCTGTTCCGCTGTTCCTTCAAAGAATCTCCCACATCCCCCTATGAACAGAGTGTCCCCGGTGAATACTGCGGGTGGTAGAGGAGCACTTCCGGCCGAGTTAGAATGTACAAAGTAGCAGATATGTCCTGTAGTGTGACAGGGTGTGAAGAGACATCTGACGGACAAGTTACCTGAAAAAAGAAATAAACAAATTTTACTCAAAATTGTCAAATTAGTCAGATAAACCTACAAGGTTACTAAATTGCTATCTGAATTTAGCATTTATTTAATTCTGAGAAAATCACTGATTGATTTTTTTTTGGGTTACAGTTATTAGGCAATGCCAACAAAAAAAAGAATTTAACTTTAGATCAAGGGGTCACACAGCTGGGCAAAATGAACTCGCTTAGGCTCACTATATGTGGAAGAGCTTGTAAACATCACTTGGATCATGCCTATGATTTTCAATGGACACATGAATCTACTCACAGAGGCTAAGCTGCACCCTAAAAGGGTCACAAGGAAAAGGAAAGAAAGGAAAGTATTGAACCATCGACCTCGAGTTTCAACTTCCCGCGTCCCAGCATCTGCGCCATTATCGCTTCACATAAGTGAAACAATTTAAGCGAAGCTAAAGCTGGAGATACCTGTTTGATAATATTTCAAAAAATATACTGATGCGAAAAGTAAATTTCCAAAAACGAAAAAAAATCAAAAAGGACTTTCGCTAATTCCAACATTGCTTTTCTACAACAATAAGGACGTATAGGACGTAGCCGCAATCAAAAGAAAATTCCTAGCGCATGGTCTTTCGATTGAACTTTTCTTCGATTTGGCAGTGTAGTTTCAAGATAATTCATAAAGTTTCCGGAAAACAGTCAAAATTTCAAAAATGGACATTTACTACATCCAATATTGCGCTTCTGCAACAACTAGGACGAAGCGGCAATCAAAACAAAATTTCTAGCAGATTTGGCAGGGTAGTTTCTGACAAAAGCCTCCAAAAAAGGTCAAAATTTAAAAGTTACTTTTTCTAGGTCCAAAACTAACTTCCTACAAACAATTGCGGCGTAGCTGCTTCTGCAGAGAAAATTCCATTCGCCTTTTCTTTCCTACAAAAATCTTAATCTGAGATTTGGCAGGGACGGGTTCAAGAAAACCAAAAACTTCCACAAACGAACAAATTGTTTTTTTTTTCAAATGGACTTTTGCTAAGTCTAACGTTGATTTTCAACAATAATTAGAATTAGGGCGGAGCGGCTATGAAGAGAGACTTTCTAGCGCCTGTTGTATCGATTGAACTATTTTGGCTTTAAAATATGCAAAAAAGGGGTCAAGGTCAAACCTCCCCCCCCCCCCCCCCCCCTCACTGAAAGCTTCAAAGGCTGTAGAACGAACGTCGAGTTAAGTAAAAAGAGACAATAGAAGTATACAGGCAGACAGGCGAATAGCCGTTCTACGTTTTTGAAAACAGATTAAGTAGTGCTCGAGAAAAATTGAATTTTTTGCGAAAAGAGCAAATATTTTCACAAGCGTCTCGAAAAATAACAATAAAAAATCAAATCCCATATAAGTTCATAATATCTGTTCTTTATATCAAACGGGAACTAGTCACCCATAAACTAGATACAAAAACATAACGCTATGCAAAAAAAAAAAGTAAACCAAATATAAAACTCCGTAAGTGCCACTTTTTATGAGCACTTTTATTTGCGACTTAGTTTGGAAAAAAGAGGATATCGTAAAGACACTATGCTATCTTGTGTAATATCTGCAACGTCGACCTCAGTAAATGTTTCCCCAACATTGCCTACCGATTTTAATAACGTCGTCGTGCTTCACTTTGTGACTCAATGCCGGAATCCTGTCATCTCCCCCGTAGAGCGGAATCCCCGGATACATGCTAGCTAACTTCTCATTTCCCCCAGAATGGTCCATGTGATGGTGAGTAGTGAGGGCACTGACCAATTTATAACCTGGCCAGTGATGAGCATTTTGAAAAATGGATTTTACATAATAAGTTTGATGATACATTTTCATTTCAGCAATCGCAGTAATGTTAAGAATTAGTAATTCCTAATCTTTGAAATATCTAAATCTAGCTTCTCGCAAACTCTTCAAATTGATCTGAATATCTTATATGCACAAGATTTTTCCTATTTGAAATTAAATATTGACCAATAATTTCGAACTTCAAGACACGCGACAATTCCAATTAGCCGTTTTCACAGCTTTTCTTGGAAACTCGGTATTATTGAATATCGGGGACAAACAATTCCCTTCTATGCTATGAATTTCTTAACTTTTACTCGCCTCTTGCACACAGCACACTACACGATACGAATGGTAATCAATGCTCAACACTGAACCTGGCTCTATGGCTTTAGCCAGTTTCTCCGGCTCCACTGGATCAACAGCTGCAACCTCCTTCGCAGTTTCATCATAAATCAGGTACATCAAATTGTCACCCAAAGCCGGCACGAAATTCACCCGCATTGACATCTTTCTCACGAAGCTTTTCAACATAGGAACTCAATTACTCAATACAATTTCAAATCAGCCACCTTATTATCTGAAATTATACCTATTTGTCATGCTTCGGATTCTCAAAAAGTCGAAAAAGTTCTCTGAGTCGATAAAAACTGGTCTGAATTTTCGTTTTTCAGATTAAATTAGACGAAATTCAATGAGGCTGACCTCCTTAATTTAATTCTATTAGAATTTTAACACCATAGTTTAATGTTTTTTTTTAAACTAAAGTTACCGCTCTCCTTTGAGTTTTACACCTAATTCAATCGCCCTTGCTGAAAAAATAATAGAAAAGTTTTTAAAGATTTAAAAATATATATATTTTTTTTTTGAGTTTTTTTCATAGATCAATTTCATCGTTCAAGATTTAGAACAGGCTCAAGGAAAGTTACCAAGACTATACTAGAACCATTCACAAACATTTGAGAAACGTTTCGCTTCTGCAGTCTACGCGGTAGCACAGTTACTGTTGTTGATTTTTGTGAAGTTAAAAACAAATCACGCAACTGCGAAACACCAAGAGGTTCTTCTTTGAAAAAAGCACCTCCATACAATGGTATTCGCCAAATTTCACAAACATCAATAAGACATACATTGCAGTAACGATCAAAAGCCAAAACGAATCCGACACAAATTCCTCGAATGCCTTTGAAAGACCTGGTCACAACTGCAACCTTGCGATGTGACTTCAATGCTTTGCTCAAGAGAGATTGCGGACCTTTTCTGTTCACATTTGAAGTGAGAAGATTGTAACTTTCAAACTTAGTCTTCCTCTCATCGCGTTTCGAGTCTCTCAGGTCAGCTTGTTTCTTCTTCCGATCTTTGTCAATCTTCGTAGTTGAAAACTCTGCGGCTTTTTCTTTCTCAACTTCTTTCGTTAAAGACTCGGAAAATAATTCAGTTTCCTCGTCAATATCTGTGATATTGACCCTCAAGATTGCATTTGGTTTTGGGAGAGTTAGTTGACGCTGTGACACACATAGGTCCCAGTTAACCTTTTCAGAAGTCACGTCTAGTTTAGGATCAACTTCTATCGCTTCGGATGTTTGCTGATTTGTATTCCTCGAATCTTCAGAATCGCTTTTAACATTCTCGATTAGGACTTTAGATGCATCAGACGAAGTGCATGGTTGAATGGTTATATTAGTTTCATCACGAGTTTCATCTGAATAGAAATCAGATGCCTTCGGCAAGCAGTGCTCGGCCATTCAAGAAGCATTTAGATCTTTAACACTTACTTTTATACTTTCCGCGAAAAAAAACTTACTATAGGTACTTTTGAAACCAGATCAGCCAGTTGGAGCGATCACACGTTTAATTATAAAATTACAATCATAGGCACTTTTGAAACCAGATCAGCCAGATTCTCATATTTTAAAAAACTTAATCTTAAAAGAACTAAATGTAATCTTAACAAAGTAACTGTAGCTTAATTATACTTATAAGAAAATTTGACCAGAGTCCGTTTCCCCGATAAAAAAATTCCCATATTCAATATTTGCAAATGAAACAGAAATTTCTGCCTATTTGTTTTTCAAAAAGCCAAAGTGAAAAAAAACTTAGTTCGAATATTTTATTTGAAAATTTGTTGTTTCTTACGAAGATGCGGAGGAGAAAGAACTAAATACAATCATTAAGAGCTTACAAATAATAGCTTAAAGTCCATACAAAAAATTGCTAAACCTGCATTTGATGTCAAAAGACCACTGATTTAAGCTAAAAAAAAACAAAAAAATTTATGATTTTATAGATCCTAACCGCCGCCCCTCAAATTAGGAGTCTCCTGTCCTTGCATCTACTTCTCTTGCTTGCAAGAAGGCAAACACTAGCCGCCAAAAAAGCAAAGAACAGGTGCTATCAAATTACCAATACTTAAGTAGCCAAACGCTAACAAATAAGCACTTTTAATTGGGACTTGAAATGGAAAAAAAATAAAATAACGTTCATAAATTTTTCAAGCACCTTTTTATGTAAGAAAGCACGAACGAAACGGGATTCTATATCATGAAAACTGTAATATCGCAAGCACGAAAGATCTAATTTCACGCATAAACAGACCCAAGCAAAACAAGGATAGCAGACTGCTGTCCAATTGGCACCGAAAATTCTGACCACATTCATCAAAAATTACAAAAAAAATCTTTACAAAAATTACAATTTTTTTTACCAAGTTCTTCAAATTAGTGTCGTTTATTGCGCGTGTTGTGAAGTCAAAACTGTACACACGCCTTGAAAAAGAGTAACTAATACACTACGATCGCAAGCTGGCTAGTGTAAATAAAGAAAAAGGCCTCAGTGACAAAAGTTGTCTTCAAAAAAAAATTACAAACCAAATAAAAAATAATCAAAAGAAAATTTTACTATTTTTTGTGCAGTAAGTTTCCAATTTTACTGCCATTAAAGACTAAATGAAGCTTCCAAAACCTAGTGTTTAGTAGAAAAAACAATTCTTTTAAGCCTAAATGACCAATTTAATGATCAGTATCACCGCTTTACTCGGTCGCTTTAATCGCTCGAAATCAGTCTAAAACTCAAAAACTTCGGTTTGTCTCAACACTGGGACAGCTTTTTGAATTTTCCAAAATTCGTTAGAAACACGACCAACAGGGCTTTAAAATGATATAACACTCGACAGATTCCGATCATTATTTGTCGTACCAGATTTTGCGTGGAAAACGATTTTCAATGGATTTCTCTCGATTTTCAATGGCCGGAAAAAAATGATTTGTTTTGCCTAAAACCAATTCAGAATCTCGCTTGCAGCAGTCACTACGCAATATTGTAAGATTTGACATAATACCTTAAGTCCATTGAGGATAATTTTTTCAAAAAAAATTTCAAAAAAAACAACGACGAGGACTTTTTCCTCCATTTCATTTCCACAATAAGAGCAAACTTCAAGCTTCGAGTAATGCTGAGTTCGTGAAGCGTGTCTTAAAAACCCAACACGTAACCACATCAAGCCATAAATACGCAATAATGTCGACACAGCAATTAATAGTTCGTCTTTGAATCGCAGTTGCTCGGTGCAGAGAAAAATCAGTTTTAATTTTTGGTCTAATTTTGAGAAAATGAAGCTTTTTATAGCGTCTTCTTGACAACAACAAAAAACATAGAAACAAACAAAAACAATCTGCAAAAGAATTTACAAAACAGGTTTGAATTGCTCGTTTTTCGATAGGCTTTTTGATTAAAAAAAGTGATGTCAAACTTGCGTATTTTACTTTTACTGATGAACATATTTGCTAGGTTTCCGGTCAGATCCGCTCAAACTCGGACGAACATAAAACATCACTTTAACAACAAAAAATACGTTTTTTAAAAAAAATTGCATGGTCGGAACTTTGAGGACCTCAGAGAAACTAAAAACAAAATTAACTTCGCCCACATAAAAAGCGCGGAAAATTTCCTCAAATTAGCTATAGAAGAATTCAAGTATGAAAGTCTCCGACATACAGCTAGAAATTCTAAAATGAAAGTCTCTGACATACAGCTAGAACGTAGCTAAAAGACAGTTGGAAATATAAAAATGAACTCAAGGACACCGAAAAAAAAATTGCCTTTACTTGAAAAAAATGCCTTCATTTTGAGCGTATATATTTTTGAAATTTAATTATAGTTTTACACCATTTTAACCAATAACACCTTAGACAACAGATTATTGAAAAAGTGTAAAAAGATTCAAGAAAACGGAAAATATAAAAGATAAAAACTCAAAAAGAAGCAAAAAATCACTCACCTTTAACAATTTTTTAGCCCTTTTAACTCCAAGAAGGGGTGATGACATTTATGATCACCTTTAGAGAAAACTCGAAGAATAGGTTTTTCCGCTGGGAATTCAAACAATTAAATCTATTCTCGAAACCTGAAGCCCTTTACGTTTCCCACGACCTTTACTTTTTTGCTGTTTGATGGTAAAGTTTACCTACCTTTTAAGAAAGGAAATGATCTGAATTTTAAGAGAAAGTCAAACAGGGAAGAGTCTAATTTCTAGCTTTTGACTGAAAAAATACTAAAAAACAATACGATCTATATGTAGAGGCGAAGCTGCACTTCGCAAACAAAACAGATAAACGGCAAAATAATGTTGGAAAACTAAAAGAAAAAAACAGGTTTAAAAAAAGAAAACTAAAAATTTTGCCTTCATCCGGAACCAAAACCACTGATATCGATTTTAAGAGTCTAACATTCTGGCAACTGCGCCATCGAAAATCAAACACTAGCCATTAAAATATTAGATACAACAGATACTAACTCAACAACAGTCGCTAAAAAGTGACATTCGACTAATAGCAACCAAAAGTGGTTCTTTACTGCAAGCTTCTAATGTCCTAGAACAAATTACATCAAATTCAATAAATCTTTTTGATCGAAAATGTTTGCATTTTGCACAAACATACATACCAGAGATAACGCTTCTAAACACCAAAATCTCCTAATATTGTACTACTCATTTAAAACTTTGACTTAAAAATCAAAAGTTCAAAAAAACCTTTCTCGCATACGCTATCAATTGTTTTTAAGCGCTGGGTTATATAAAAAAAAACTAACCACAATTAGTGACTGAAGTAGACTTAGGAAGAAAATTCACATTATAAAAATGAAAACAGAAAAGGACTTTTCTTGGAAAAAAAACAGATTCTAATTGACACGCGTTGGCTGAGTGAAAGAAGACAAAATAATGATCCAAAATGAATTTGACATGCGAACATTAACACAGAAAGCGGACTTTCTTGAAGAAAAAAACGTGGAATTCTGATAACACAAGAATGAAAACAGAACAAAAATCGAAGTTCAATTAAGCGCTTTCGCAATTTTATGTGCATTATCTGAAAGGGTTGTCATCATTGCAAACCCGTTCTCAAAAAACATAAACAACAGCACTATTATATGAAGATAAAACCTGGCGTTGGTTCAGTTCCGGTTGTCTTCTCGCGATATACCAACTTGGGTCACAAGCGTAGCTTTTGAAACAAGTTTGCATCTTTATATTATATCAAAAGCGTTTACTAAGTAAAAAGAAGCAAAATTGAATATTCAAAATGAATTTGACGCGCGAGATTTAATATAGAGGCAAAGATTTGCAAAAACAGATGCAAAAAACAGATGCCCTAGTTCAGGCGTGGAAAATTGATGGAAGAAAATTGCAACATATTTCATATTTTAAAAAATGTAAGTACTTAAATCGTGGGCACAATCCAGCCATACTCTTACACACTTATGGCTCGTAGGCATACAAAAGCTGCCATTAAAAGAATACTTTCACGGAGAATACATTCTACAAAGACAGCTTTATCTGATGAAATGAAGATGCGCTGAGCAGAGATGCGAAACTTGCAGATCTGTTCATGAGTTGCTCTATACTACTAAAAAATCAATGAGTCTACGAAACCTTGTTTTTAATATGTTCAATACAGCCTCTTATAGCAAAAAAATACATAAGAAAAAGTACAATTTAATAAGTATGAAAAAATACAGCCTTTAAAAAGAATTGGTTTCATAAAACTTTCTCAGTGGCTTTTTGATACAATCTATCTTATTTGAGTAATACTGATCATTTGTTATTGACTATTCCGTTGAGAACTACAAAATAAATTATCACTTATAATACTTAAAACCTTCAGAAAATCAATGGTTGCTCCATCGGCAGAAATTTAGTTAGAGATCAAAACTTAAAATGGGTCTTTCACAACTGAAACCACCAAAACAGACAGCTTAAAGTGAACAAACTTAGCTAATAGACATTTGGAAAAAAGTCAATGAACGCAAGCAAACAAAAAACCGACTTAATTTTTGAACTTTCAAATTTTAAAGAAAAAAAAAACTAGATGTCACTAAAGCTCTCTAAGTTTCTAGAACAATTCATGATTGACACTTTTTTAAATAATTAAACCCAATTAAAAAAATTCTGCATGAATAGGTAAAATTTTATGTTTAGCTGGAAACTTCAAAAATTAAATTCCATTTCGAAACTTTAAGTCGATCATGTTTTTCGTGATCTTTGCGCTATTGCTGTTCGATAGAGGAGTTTGCCTTCCGTTTAACGGAAATGAAATAAAATTAAAAAGAAATCAAAACCAACCCGGAAAACGTAAATTTGAGCCTGAACAAATTTTAAGATTTATCCTATATAAGACCTATATAAGAGTCTGCTCTACTTTCATCGACTCTCAATAACAATTTCATCTTTTTGTGCAAAACCATAGACGCTTTAAGACAATTTGAGAGCTGGGCTATGAAAATTCCGTATTAATAAAAAAAACGCTAGTTTTTGTGGCTTGAGTAATGGTAAAATCTTTCACAAGGTCCCGAAGTTCAAATCAAGCTCACTGACATCGATTCTTAGAGATTCAACGATTCTTGGAGATTTCTAATTTAGATATATATATATTTTTCAGCTTGACATGGGGCAAACTTGGACGCCACTTGGTGGTAAATTAACGACATTCTTCAACTTCAATAACGGCCACTATCTTTGAAATTAGAAAACATGAGAGAATAACATTAAACTATTTAGTCTATAAGATAATCATTTTGAATGACATACGCTGACAATAAAATTAAACAATGCTGCTCAAAAAAGTTTTCATCATTTGGCCAATTTGAATCGATTATGAATCACACTGACAAGGAATCAAATCGGAAGCCAAACATCTATTCTGCTATTTGATTCGCAGAGAGGTCTGATTAGGAGACAGATGACGCCATCAACCTTAGTCAGAATCGGATTCTAAACAAACCGAAGCATTTATAGTCATAGTACTCAAAACCATTGCCAACTGACGGTTAGAAAAGAGTAATGAATGCAAGAAAAAACGCAAAAAAAAACGGACTCGTTTTTCAAATAAAGTTCAACTTGTGCCGGTACAAAAATTATCTGCCGTTGAAGCTTTTAAATTTCACGAACAATTTATGTTTGACCCTTTTTTGATAACATAAACCAAATTTCAGAAAACTAGACCAATAAAAATATTTCGCTGGGAAATATGAAAACTAAATTCCACTTTCCAACTACACGGGGATCACGTTTTTCGTGGCTTTTACACTTTTGCTGATCGATAGTGAAGTTTGCTTCTATTTTAACAAAAGAAATGAAATGAAAAAAAAAATCAAAATCAAACCGCGAAAAATTATATTTGAGTCTAACAAATTTAGGCTTTTCCGAAAAAAAAACATCATCGCGACCTATATAAGACTCTGAACTACATTCATTACTCTTGATAAAATTTTTCAAATGGAAACAGATAATTGAAAACTTACCAATGATAGTTTTGGATTTTGAAGCCTGAAACAAAAAATAGTTTGAAAATTTTTATTTGGTCAAATGGATGCTAATAATTTTTACTAACTTCAGTTTCATCTTTGAAATCATTGAATAATTAGACTTGTTTCTTCAGCTCGTATACTGCATATACAGATTTTACTCGCAGCATTATATAAGTCATTTAATTTAAAACACTATCAACAGCTTGAGTTGACAAAACCATTAATCTAATTTAGCTCACCGAAGCCTTGTTGTCATCTCCTTCGGCGCCTGACTCAGAAGCGGCGTCACTGGCTGCTGTGGATGAATCAGAGGCCAGACGCATCCTTTTCTTAGATGGGCCCTCTCCTCCATCGCTGAAGCAGTTTCAGAAACTCGAATTTACTAGACAATTTTCGTAGCCTTCATTTAGAAATATTCGCACTTCACAACGCGAATAGAACAATATATACTAAAAAAATTTTAAACATCAGATAAAAATATTAAATAAATGCAGACCAACGAAGGATGACACGACATGTTTCAGATAAATACACGATCAACATAAATTTTGATGTTACGAGCTCCGTTGTACAACAAGTCCAAAATAGGAAAAGATACATCCTTTTTTCATCTGCCGACAAAAGCCATGACTTGCATGAGCTAAGCAGAATTTGAAAACAAAAATCCAAAAAAGTCAAGATCTCTATCACAAAAATTCATGCTGTTTTGAAATATCCTGAACAAGTACGACCCAATGAATGGAAGAACAGAGGCAAAGCAAAGTGGTTCTACAAGGTTCTAAAAGCGAAAAAAGGAAAGACAAGATAAAACTAACAAATAAACTTAGCCAACAGAAAGTGGGAAAAGAGTCAAAGGACGGAAGTAAAAAACTGACTTGGGTCTGAAAAAACTTCAACTTTCGAATTTGAACGCACGACCTTAAAAAGCTTTGAATTTGAGCAAAAAAATGTTTTTGACAATTCTAAACTGATTTGAGTAAAATGGATCACTAGGTAAAATGTTCATTTCGCTGGAAAATCTGTAAAATAAATTCCACTTTCGAAACTAGAAGTCGATCACAATTTTCGTGACCTTTTGTTCATTTTTGGTGTTGAATAGTGAAACTTTCCTTCCTTTTGACAAAAGACATGAACTGAACTTACAAAAAAATCAAACTGCAAAAAACTGAATTTGAGTCTTTTCCTAAAAAAAACATCGCGAACTCCTATATAAGAGTCTGAACTGCGTTCCTCGACTCTTAATCACAGTAAAACTTATTCTAGTAAATTCCACATTCCAAACCAGAAACTATGCACTTTTTTTCGCGCCATTTCCACGTATTTGGAGAGTGTTATTTACGTTACTTTCAGCAGATGAATTTCAATTGAACTCAGAAAGTGCATATATACCTAAGTGCATTCATAAATGCATCAATATGTGTGAATGCACATCTGTAGTTATTAGAGACTTTTATGCACAGCCATTTATAAGACTAAAAAAATAGCAAGACCTATAATTTTAACAAAAAATAGCAAGACCTATATAAGAGACTTCACTACCTTCATTACTCTTAACCACAACGGTATTTTTAACCTGATTTTGACTTGTTTTTGAAAAAAATCTTGTAGATAAATTTTTGTGAACCAATTTTTTTCGAGTTTTTTCTAAGTGAACCAAAGCCGCAATGAAATGGGGTTCTTCTGAACTTCGCCATTCGTATCTTCCATTTTGAGCTATAAGGTCTCTAGAAAATAGACTTCAAAAAACTATAAACCAAATAATGACTTATAGCCCGGCTTATAGCTTTTAACAAATTTATCGGACAACGTATTAAAGTTCTGAAATAATTCTGACCTTCAAATTTAAATTAAATCAAAATACTTATTTGAAGTTTCTCGTTTGCATTTTTGTCGGCATTTAATGTGGTTTTTTGCTCTGAAAATTGCATGGCAAATCAATATTGAATGATAAAATTTTTTGAATTGTGCTCTTGAATTAAGACAGAAAAATAAATTGCCTAAAAAAGCGCTATATTTATGCACTGCTCTTTTTTCAGTTCAAATTCAGTTTAAAATATCGATTGCAGTTTTAACGCCATCTCATTGTCTCAAGGTCAGAATTATTTCAAAAATTCAAGACAGTCAAAACACAGTCAATAAACAAAGAAACTGAAAAAAAAGTTTAACAAAACATTTTAATCTTTCATAGGAAAAACGAATTACGGTGAGACTCAGGAATCTTTCATGAATGACTTTTTCATTCAGCTGGGGAATCTATAAAAATGATTCCCATTTTTAGAATAAAAACAGACCATCGGACTTTGTTAGTCTATACACTAGAATCATTTACACTTTAACCAAATTTCAAACTTCCAAAAGAGACACATGAGCAAGAGTGGACGGCACATTTACAGATTGTTCATCTAATATAGCCAAAATAGACCACAACGAAATAATTTAGACATTTAAACAGATCTTTAAAAAAATGGAGGCGTAACTTCACTTTGCATAAACAGTCAAAAACCGACAGAAACTAGTTCTGTACTTTAATCAAACCGACATGGCTCAAGTAAACACATTTGCAATTCTCTGTCGTTTTGACACCTCTTTAAGTTGAAAAATCTAGGCAATACTTATAAATCAACTTACGCATTCGGAGAGGGACTTTTGGGAGCGTCTTTGGTTGGCTTTTCTTTGCTTTTGTCATCGCTATCATCACTTGAAGCATCACTGTCACTGATGAAAGCTTTACTCTTCACCTTCAGTCTCTGTAGAAAAAAAAATTTAATGAAGAGGATGAATATTCCCAAAGTGAGAATATCCTACAACATTTAATTTTTGAAGCAACTAATACAACTTAAGTTCAGCAACTGGAACCATTTCAGCAGTACCTTAGTCGTCGAATGTTAAGTATTGTGCTAAACTTGAAAGTCGGAAGCCCTCGCATCACAAACCCACTTGGGTCTGGAAATTTTTTATAATCAAATTTAAATGCATGTATTAGACAAAAATTACTGTTTTTAAGAGCTCCAAATGAAAAAAAAATCTTCATTTTTAATGCAAAAGTTGCAGTCTGTATTGCAGCTTTACCTGTTTAGCCGAAAGACCTGAATCTTCCGTGATGGCCTTGAAATGTCGTATTTTTTGCTTTTTTGGCATATTCTTCACCCTTTCCAGATATTTCTTCTTCTCCTCTTCTGTCCAGACCTCTGAGTCGTCTAAAAAGTCGTCCAAATCCTCCAACTCTTCCATGGTCTGTTTGCGACGTTGATTCTCTTTAGCCTCTGCCTTACGTCTCTCAATTCGCTGTTGACGTCGTCTAGCAGCTGCCTCTAGAGAAGGTCCGGCCTCGTCTCCGCTGCTATAGATATCTCCTGTGAGATTCTTCTTCCTAGATTTAGATTTCTTATTCGGTTCGTCCATAGGAACTTCGCCGATGTTCATCAGGTTTTTAGTTTTTTCTAGGATAGTTTGCCGTTTCTGAAGAAGTTCCTGCGCTTCTTGTTCACGCTTTAATCGTTTTTCTTCCTACAAATGAGCAGAAGTTAACTGGTGAAACCGCCTATCAACTTGGAAACGCACACAAAATTGGACAAAAAATTACCTCCTCCTTTTCTTGTTTCATCTTCAGTGCCAGTCTTTCCTTTTCCTGTTCTGCCATTAGCATCTTCAGCTGCTGGTCCTCCGCCGTTGCCCTCTTGATCTGGTATCCTGCCTGACTCAGAAGATCATCACACGCCTTGGCCTGATCCTTGGCGACTCTTAAGTCGAACTTCATCCTGTCACCGTGCTCACTCAGATGCAACAACTGCCTGCAAACAGTAACACACAATTTACTTGTTTTCACTTCTCGAACAACATTTTTTCACGCAAAAAAAGAACAACAAGCAAGATTTCTATCTCGTTTTCTGAGCACAGTTAATGTGTTCTGGATAAACTTACATTCAAGCGTTTTCGTTTACTATTTTCTAGGCTGGGAAATGCAGTCTCACAAAAGAGCAACGAGCACATATTATGATGAGAATGGAACAACCCAATCTTTACCTAGCAAGAAAACTTCAGCCACTTCATCACTGCTTCCCATTATTCATATCATTATTATAAAGTAACTTGGTCTAGCCCTGACGTTTACCAGCTCTGGGCTCTTTTCCAGTTTCCTCGTAGATTTTCAGAAATTCGATTAACGAAAGCCTAATTAAAATGACTTTTGATGTTCTAAACTGCAATTTCACGTGCAAGCGCGAACAAATTTTTACTAGGTTTCCTTAATGAAAAGGGGCGGGAAACTGGTAAAGAGCCCAGCTCTGACTTGATCTGAACTATTAACTAGCATGGCAACACATGGGGAAATCAAACTGCTAGGTTTCAAAAACTGGTTGAAAATGGCATTAACTTACTTCTTGGCCAAATGAAGCGAGTCCACTGCCTTAGTTACAGCTGCCAGATTAGATTTGCCATCCTTTAGAGTCTGAGTAGCAAGTTTGTTCATAACCAGAGAGAGGTTAAACAGTACCAGAGACTGGGTCGGATCTGCATGTCTCGCTCGGATGAGGACCTTCATTGCCTCTTCTAGCTTCTGTGCCTTCATAAAAGCTCTGCCCAAGTAAAGGAGAAGATCAACGTCATTCTGTTTGCCAAACTTCTCCATACACGACTCATACTAAAAGACAAGAAGCATGTTTCAGATCTTATGAGGCATGAACCAATACTAATTCATAAATAACAGCTAATGACAGCTCTCAGAACAACTATCTAGTTTAAACACAGAGGCGAAGCTGCACTTCGCAAACACTAGCGAGAAAACCTCAAAAAGCAGCTCTAAAAATAAGATTAAAAAGCCGTAAAAATTAAAAACGTTTCCTATGGCCGAATTGCTCCTACGACCAGGAGATTTAGAGTTCCCTTTCCTCGCATCCGCGCCACGCACTCTTGACAATTCACTAACACTGGCCACACAGAGCAGCTACAAATGAAAAATATGTATAAATTATGCAAGTTGAAAAAAATTGAAATAAATATTGCGTTGGAAAATTTCTGAATTCGAGTCTTTTTATTGAACTGTCGTTTGAAACATAGCTTTTCTCGTTTCAATTGAATTAAGATTGCATCAACTGTGTTAACTTATTACTAATCCAATGTCAAAGCCCATTCTAACAAAAAACTATAAAGACGCCACAAAAAATGGAAGCAATATTTCAGACTAAGGTTGGAAAAAAAGAATAGCCGTACTATTACACTACGCTCGCAAGTGTTGAATATGAGAGGTGATATCTAGATTGAAAAACTAAAAAAACGGAAAAAGACATCTGGAAAAATATACCGCGATGAGCAACAAATGTTTCCCGGCATTAAATTAAACATGGTCAACAAACAGCTGGAAAAGAGTCAATGAACGCAAGTGAACAGAAAAAAAAATAATTGATGGCCTGATAGCTCTTCAAATTTATAGAAAACTTATGATTGACACTTTTTTTGAAACCTGGATTGAAAGTTAACATTTTATTTCGCTGGGAAATCAGAAAAATAAATTCAATTTCGAAATTAGAAGTTGATCACGTTTTTCGTGACGTCTAGACTTTCGCTGCTCGATAGAAGAGTTTGCCTTTCTTTCAAAAACAGCAATAACTGATAACTGAAGAAATCAAAAGTCGAGCCGCGGAAAGCAAATTCGAGCCTGAAATTTAAAATACCCTGGCTTGTCGCAAGGGTAAAGACTTTTCCTGAAAAAAATCATCGTGACCTACATAAGAATCTGAACTACGCTCATCGACTCTTAAACACTCTCCAATCATAGACACAGAGGCAAAGCTGCGCACTAACAAGAACACGATACGAGAACACGATAAGAAAGCAGCTCTATAAAGTTAAATAAAAAAGTAGTAATAAGCCTAGAATTTCTTTAAAAAATTCTGCCACGGGACGGATTCGAAACTGCAACTTTAAGATTAAAAATCTCACTTCCTAACCTCTCAGCCACGGACGCTTAACAATCGGTAAATACTAGCCACAAATGAAGCAGACAGCAGGAGCTATGAAATTATCGTGACTACAGATCGTGATTATATCAAAAGTGCCACCGAATGAGCACTTTCATTTGCGAGTTTGGTAAGAAAAAAAGTAGGTTCATACTAATACACTAATCTCGCAAGCGCGATAGTGTAATCATTAAATTTGAAAAATGACACACCAGCCTTCGCTTACCATTTGTATTGCACTGAGATATTGCTTTTGTTCCACGTATATGTGTGCCAAATTGATCCAAACATCTATCATTTCAGTCGTGGCTTCCCTCACTTGGGAGAAAATGTCGCGCGCCTCTCTCAAATAACCCTTGTGTGCTAGCACACAACCTAAATACAGTACAAATCACGTGAATAAAAAGCCAAACCTGATCATTTCAGCCAATTCTCATTTTGATGCCAATTTGAGTTTACCATTTCTCATTTTGATTCCATAAACTCCGATCGTATAAATGGATCTACCAACTATTATATTTTGTGGGGAAAAAATTAGATGAATCAAAGGTTTCTGAAAATTAATCAAGTGCTCACATTTTAAATTTTTTCCTAAAAACAAAAAAAACCAACACGACGATTGTTCGTTGATGCTATAAAACTCACCACAGCCATTCGCAGCATAAAGATTCCTTTGGTCAAGCTTTAGCACTTGTCGATAGAAAGCCAACGCTCTTTCCTGGAACTTCGTTTCCTTAAATCATGCATTAATTTATTCGTTATCTCAATTTTGGACAAACTGCGTTAACATTAAACCTTTTTCTTTAAACTTCAATTCAATGAGAGTCGCACAGGTCGTTCATATGGACTCTTAAAACATTACACCCAAAGACTCAGAAGTCAAAAAGGTACAGTCCAAAAACGCACTTGTTACTCAATACAATCTAACAAACAATCGTCTAAATTGTGCTCAAGTTTTTCTACCTTTTCTTTGTCTCTGTTGGGCACGTGCAAAGTGTGCAGCCAGACATTTCCCAAAGCCACCAGACTGTAAGTATCGTTCTCCAGGCCAGGTGTCTGCAGAATACGCTCAAACTTCTTCTGTCCAGGGGCCGCTTCGTTCTTGCACAAGTGCAGGTTGCCAATCAACGCCCATATATCAGGACTGTTCTGGTTGACTTGAAGAGCTTCTTTGAACCAGTCGGAGGCCTCGTAAATCTGCTCTCTGTTTCTCGCCATACAACCGAGTCGCAGATAACCTACAAAAATCAATGTTTACTATCGCTGAGAACGGGGCTCGCTGTTCTTGAACCAAGATTACTGCCAGTGGAATCTTTCAAACTTAGCTTATTTGAAAATCTGACATCTTTGTGCTCTGATCAAATATCAACTTTGGCGACATACCAGCAATCAGGCTGATAATTGGGTTCATCCATGCATCCCAAAAAACTGAGGGTGAACAAAAGTGAGGCTTACAATCGATATAAGAAGGGTACTCTTTGATGATGGCCTTGTATATTTGCTCTGCCTCTGTTGTCAGGAATGAGGCCTCCTTGAGTCTGCCCAGATTGTAGTAGGTTGTGAGAGAGATGGCGTTGTAGTACTTCTCATCGTGCTCCTGCTCCGCCTTCGACCGCTCTAGTGCTGCCTCGAAGCCACTCTGCAATCAAATCAAGAGCTGCTGGTAAACAGAAAAAAAATGACTTCCTTTTCGAAAAAATCTCAAATTTCGACGAAAAAATAGATGGCTTCAAGGCTCTTTAAAACTCTAGAACAATTTACGATTGTCTTTTTTTGATAAAATTAACCCAAGTAAATTTTTATTTTGCTGAGAAATCTGAAAATTCAATTAGAAAATCTTCAACTATAAACCGATCAAATTTTCGTGACTTTTACACTTTCGCTTACAATAAAGGAAACAAAGGAAATGAACTGAACGTAAAAAAAAATCAAAAGTCAAACCGTAAAAAAAGTAAATTTGAGCCTACTGTTTCCAAAAACGTCTTGACCTATATATTAGTCTGAACTACGTTCATCGAATATATACCTCCTATTGAAACTTCTGGCTGAAATAACAAAAACATATTAAAAAAATTTAATCGTCACGAAAGAGTTTGGTCAACGCCAAAAAATTAGTGCTTTAATTTGTTTTCATTTTAGATCTTTTTGAGACTTGCGAGAACACGACCGAAAAGCAGCTCTATCAAGTTAAATACGGAAAAGTAGAAATAAGCCTCGAATTATCAAAAACTCGGCTACGTGTAGGATTCGAATCTGCGACCTTCTGCAGTCAAGAGATTTTGAGTCTCACGCACTATCCCTCAGCCACTCAAGCTTAACAACCGACAAACACTAGTCACGAATAAAGCAGCTACATATGCTAATAAATTGATTCAGCACCACATACAAATAGACTCAATTTTGCAATTAATAATTTGGAATATAACAAACTGAAGGCATCCACACTAACATTGCATGTAACAAATCGCAAAGCATAAAGCCACATTATGTATAAATTATGTATTTCAAAAAAATTGAGAGATATACTGAGTTTCTGAAATCGAGTTTTTAACATTAAGAAGTTGTTTGAAACAAATAAACTCAATTTTGCATGTAATGATTTCGAATATAACAAACTGAAGGCTGCCACATTAACTTTGCATTAACGAGTCGCAAAGCATAAAGTCACAATATGTATGAATTATGCATTTCAAAAAATTGCGAGATATACTGAGTTAGAAAATTTCTGAAATCGAGTTTTCATTATGTTCATGTTGTTTGAAACGAATAGCTTGTTTCGGTTCATTCGATGAATTAAAAATGCATAAAAAAACTGTGTTAATTTATTACTTTTCGAAAGTCAAAGCACAGGCTATCAAAAAGCTGTAAAGGCGCCCTACCATTATTGGGGTGCCGCACCAATATTTGCGACTTAGCTTGGAAAAAAGGAAGGTTTGTACCAATACACTAGCTTCGCAAAAGTAAATATGAATAGCTATTTCAAAATTATGATTCCATTCATGCGGAGCTAAACGTTTCTTAATTTAGGTCAATTACCATTAGCGTACTGAAATTTCAAATCATCAAGCTAGTTTTTCGCGTTTTCTTCATTTTCAGTCCAAAACATCATTTATTCAGTGACTGGCAAGTCATTCTTATTTGGCTGGCAAAATTTGTATAACCCATCCCATGATGGCTGTTTCTACCCAATTTAAATACAAATAACCCTTTTAAGACAAAAAAAAACATCTCCATTCACAAGAAAACATTACTTCTGCTTTGTTGAGGTTTCCCAGTCTAAACTGGAGGGCAGCCACGTTGTTCAGTATCTCCGGAGGGACATCTGCACCCAGCTGCTCTTTCAGAATTTTCATCACCTCCTCGTAGGCACTCAGAGCTCCCTGAAACAAGTTCATCGTGAGAAAACTTTGCGGGTCTTTCAACCTAAGCCATGTTTGTATTCACATTTGCAAGCATCAACAAAAAAAAACATATCTCACTTGTAGGTCATACTGTTCAAGTATCTGAGCGTACTCTATCCAGGCCTCTACGTCATCTGGGTGCTGGTCAGTGACCTGTTTCAACAACTGTTTCGCCCTGTCTCGCTTGACCAAGTCCTCCGAGGCCGCGTAGAGGGAACCCAAAATCTTCATTGTCTCATAGTTGCCAGCCTCACTCTTTAGAACTTTCTCAAAGCACACTGCCGCATTTTGCTTATCATTTCTGAAATCGCAATAATGATAATACCAGATAAAAACTTCTTCAAACCATTGAAATTTTTGAAGCGAACTTTAGAAGCTACAAGAAAACATAAAATTCGAAACCAAAAGCGCTCACTTTCCCATGGCTTTTACAGTTCAGAAAAAACGAAGACAAGTCGCAATCTGAACTAAAAAGGAGCGACCACAAACAAATAAGGTTAAGACAGCAAATTTAACGAAATTCATCTAGATTTTATGTGATTATTCGTCTGTTGACTTGGCTTTTAAAAAAACTGAAAAAGATAGAGCTAAGAAATGTTTCACCAACTTGAATATGTACATCTGTCCGAGTCCATAGTATGGTAATATGAACTGTGGGGAGGCGTACTGGGTAGCTTGGTAGTAGTACTGGAAGGCCTGGTCC
Source organism: Symsagittifera roscoffensis (assembly GCF_963678635.1). Classification (NCBI taxonomy): domain Eukaryota; kingdom Metazoa; phylum Xenacoelomorpha; order Acoela; family Convolutidae; genus Symsagittifera; species Symsagittifera roscoffensis. The sequence continues at coordinate 40,894,635 of NC_087065.1, forward strand.
AAATCGCCCTGCACGTGGAAAGATCTGGCCAACTGGTAACAACTCTCCGCTTGGAGGAACTCGTTTTCAGTGTTGTGGAAAGCATGAAGAGCCAAGTGTTGCACTTTGTCGAAGTCCTGAAATAAACTTGAAATTAAACCCTGGCAAATTTGTCAAATTCTACACTCATCCGTTTACAAAAGCATACGCCCTTCGCTCATAAACTAAATTCATTACAGCCATTACTCATATTAATCATTTTTGTAGTTTAACCTACAAAAAAAGACAAGCAAGGAGCATGATAAGCCAGAAGCCATCATTCAATCTACACTGTACAAAATTTGTCATATCCGAGCAGAAAAATTTCCTTGCCTACAGCCAACTGTTGTGCCGATTCGTAAGTTTGCACAAAGCAATAAAAATCATAAATTTGTTTTAAAAAAGGGAACAATTTGTTTGTAATTTATAAAATGTATCCGAAAAAATCCCAAAAGAACGTCAAATTGACCAGTTAGCTTCTTATCGAGTTTGAGTATTCAGTTGAGCGATAAGTTAACTACAATATCACATATCTTTTCTAAGGTCAATAATAATTAATCATACTGATAAGTCTGTGAAACAGCATTTATTTGGATCCCGAGTTTTGAAAAATAAGCCTTTTTTCTTTTCTCATTTTTTGCGATTATAGGTTTGGCTACTCTTACAAGCGAACTACTTGGCTACAAGAATTGGTAAAAGGCACCAGCTTTTTTCAAAGAATAGCACCGATTTCTTTTTTCATGTCTACCTTTTTTTATTTTGGCTGAAAAAATACCCTTGATTTGAAAAAAGAAAATCGGTGATATTGTTTGAAAAAAGCTGGTGATTCAGCCAAAATAAAAAAGTTAGTCTCATATAGACGATAATTTATGTCTATCATCTCGAACAAACAAACTGTCAAAATATGAAGAGAGCTACTGACGCAAACAAATCATAAAAATGAAAGCGCGAAAAAACGAAAAACTTGCCAAAAATTGAAGTAAACGTTACGTTTTTGAGCACACTTAGTTATGAAAAGCAGCGGGCTCATTCAAAAATTACAAAATTAAAATCTACGTAACTTCAACTTCAGCATTAAAATTAGTCATAGTTAAAGCAACCTCTCGCATTAGTACAAAGCAAAAGAAGCACAAAATGATCGGATTGACTATTGTTTATCAAGCTCTACTCGTCTCATCATTTGTACTCCTAACATGCTGCTTTTTGTCACTCCAGGAAGAGCAAGCTTTCATTACATCGATCCTAAACCAAACCACCAAAAACACGCCTCATACCAACATGACGAACAACACTGTCTTTCTCTACTTTGATCTCTACCAACTTCTCGGAATTGACGAAAAAGAAGGAACAGTAAATATCAAGGTGTGGCTCTATACATTTTATTATTTACCTCATTTAGCCTGGGATCCCACTATGAATAACATATATATGATTCAACTGCCTCCTAGGAGTGTATGGACTCCTGATTTGGTTCCATTTGATGCCACAGAAGTAATTTACGATGGATATTCAGAGCAGGTGATAGTGTACAATGGTTTGATCGTTCCCAGGAGCAGTACAGCCAATGTTAAGATGACATGCAGCATCCAAGTCAAGTACTTTCCCTTCGATTCTCAGGTGAAGAAAAAAAACAGATAAACTGCAACCGATATTCCGGCAGACCAAAATAAACATATAAGCATAATGATGAAATAATTTATCGTACAATGAAGAGAAATATTCACTCTTCGCAAAATTTGAGTTTAAATATTTAGTCATTTTTTACGAGTTTTTTCTTAGAATCACGATGAGTCTTATACACCCTACGCCATACTTCTTTACTTCGCACTTCGAACCCATTCAACTTTTCTTCTCACTTATTTCTGACTCGTCGCACCGGCTGCTGCTAAATAATGGACAAAATTTTGGGTTGTTATTTTAAGTTTCCAAGTTCTATCAACGCCTCAATCAACCATATACACGGACGAAATGGCCATATTTTGATTGATTTTCAAATGCATCAACATTTTGCGCTCTATGTTTCAGGAATGCCACTTCATGATCGGGCAGTGGGCAAACACCCACTCTGCATTCAGATTGGGAAGAGACCCTATAGTCAATCACCCCACAAAAATTGACCTGTATAACTTCCATCAAAGCGGTCAATGGCACCTAGTTGAACCAGTCAACTATTCAATAGGCAACCGAACTTTCCGAAACTTCACTGAATTCTGGAACTACGATTGTTACGAGTATGTTATGATTTTCAACCGAGTGCCCACATTTTACGTCACTGTCATTCTGATTCCTGCAATCATGATGGGAGCTATGTCAATCCTGGCGCTGATTCTTCCAGTCGAGTCTGGAGAGAAAATATCACTCGCGGTCACGATCCTTCTAGCTCAAGTTGTGGAGCTGTTGGTTCTGTCTGACATTCTGCCTCCCAGCACCGAAGAAGACTTTCCGATCGCGGGATCCTTCGTAGTCTTCTTAATAATTCTAGCTTCGATTTCGCTCCTTGTTACGGTTATATCGTCGACTATTTATTATACACCTCCGTGCAAAAGAGTTCCAAGATGTATCATTATGGTTATTAGTAGCAGAGTAATGGATATATTTTTCATTGCCAAACTGAAGTTGCCAAAAAAGGTAACAAAAAAGATCGATAAGGTGGCACCACAGTCCAACGACAACGAGAAAACCAAGCGAGAAGCATTTGTCAAAGAACACAAAGAGCCTGAACCATATCCAGATGATCAAGAAATCAACTCGGTCGGATGGAAAATGTTCGCAGCCCTGATCGATCGAATATTTCTCATTTGTTATACGACTGCTTTAATATCAGGAGCTATATACTTTTACAACAGAGCACAGTCTGGAGATTGAAGACAATCTCTTCGACTCTTGAGCAGAAAACAGTGAATTGTAAACTATCTGCTAACCTTGACTCCCAGCAACAACTTGGAATTTTATCAATTCTTCAGGCTAACCAAAGATTTAGGTAGAAATTAACCAAATAACTAAAATTGGTTTCCCAATACAGCCGAGTTCTTTCATTTTTGCTTTGCGTAACGACATGCGTAATAAAATTCAACTATTTCTTTGAAGTCAGCACCAGTTTTGAAATATTGATCTATCACAAAACGCTCCACAAAAAACTATAGCTGGTCTTTTGGACAGCCGAAAAAGAACTACGAGCAAATCAGGGCCTTCTGGGAAAAAAACAAACAACCCAGAAAAGCTTTGTTTTGTGGTATTTCAAAACAAAAAATTCAATTTCAGACGGCGCCTTGAAGCAGACTCGTCTATAAATAAGTGCTTCTTATGATTTTTGTACTTGCTTTTTTGAAGAAGAAATGGTCGGCCAGGTGATTAAGCACCATGGGGTTAGAAGAGTCTATTTGGTATGCTTTCGAGAGGAGCTGTACACCCGTTCTCGTGGATTCCAGTGACTTCTCATTCAGTTCCATGATGGCCATACCAACCAGAGCTCCCACACAGGTGGGCTTCACTTCCAGTGCTCGCTCGAAAGACTCCTTCGCTTTCTCCGGTTTGGACAATTTGAGATAGCACAGACCAATGCCAAGACGAACTTCAGCTATGAATAATCGCAAGGGTAAAAAAGAAACAAACTATTGAATACGATTTGTAGCGGCGGGGGATTTCCGACGAAGCTTAAATTATTCCAAATCTGCCTTGATATAAAAAAACAATACGCAATGTTTTACCTGGACATTTAGGATGAGATTTCAGCACTTTCTTGTAGCATGCCAAAGCGCCTTTGTAGTCTTTCTTGTTGAACATGATGCATGCCTTTCCTATTAAAAAATCAACCCTTAACCTCGAAAAGCATAATAAACACATATAAATCGCATTAGAGATAACTGCAAAACGTTTCAACCTTCCATCTTTAATACAGAATATTAGTTGAATACATTGAAGCCATAATAAAGAACTTTAATAAAAGTTTACCAAGAGATGCTGGGACATTTTGCGGGTCAGCTCCTAAGACGAAATTGAATTGTGCGTCTGCCTGATCTGTTTTGTCGCCCTCTATCAGACAAAAATTAGCCCTGCCCAGCAAATGGTTCTAAATAAGAACAAGGATAGCTGGTTGCTGTGCAAGTAGCATAGAATGTACCAACCATACTCATAACAAAAAAAAAAAGTTTTTTTTTTTAAGTTTTCTTCAAATTAGTATCATTTCTTAGATGAAATCAGGTACTAAAAATAATCTACGGAATGGGTCGAGGGATAAATCATGTTAAAACCCTTTCAGTTTTAATTCGAACGACATTTGAGAAGTATCGAAAAAATGTCCGAGTGTAAAGAAAAAAATATTTGAAACTTTGGTGTTTTAGTCTAATTTTGAGCAAGTAACGCGATCGAGGAACGCCCGTTGTATGGAAATTTACTTCCTTGGACTTTCAGGCTTAAAAACTTAATTTTATTTTTAAAAAAAACTACTTTTTGATGTTTAATTTACCACTTAATTGGCAAAAAATGCTCTCCAAAAAATTTTAAAATATTGTGCAAAAAATTAGAACTTTCAAAAAATTAGAAAAATTAGAACTACGTTCATTACTCATAATTGCTGAGCCGAGCCATAATGAAGGGAACTGATTTATCGGAGCTATTTGAGAGCACTTACAAGATCATACATGATGATTTTGTCAGCAACTGTGTATAGGTATGTCGCCTGCTTGTACAGTCTTTTCTTTTCCTCTTTGTCTTTTTCTTTTCTCGCCTGAAAAAAAAATAGATTAACTTCAAATTAACTAGAATTTTTTGATACACGAATTTTGGACCTCCAACAACAGACAGCATAGCAAAAATGGGCGATTCGGTGCTCGTCTCAAAACTCTCACATGCTAAATCAAGGGTTGACATAGACCAGATAAACTGATCTCGCTGTCTACCCTTTCCAAAGGTTTTCTAAACGCATTGATTTCTAATGTCATTTATTTTCTTGAATAAATCAATTCTTTTTCCTCTTTATAGAGGTCCATTTTATAGAGGAAGCATTCGTTTCTATGTTCCATTGGAAGATTTCAGATGGTGATTGCTGAAAATATCCTTATCTTAGAAAACAGTTGACAATTTATTGTTTCCAGCAGGGGCGGATCTAGGAGTTTCTCAAAGGCGGGCAAAGGGGGGGGGGGGGGGGGGGTTGGATTTGCAATTTGATTTTCCGAGCTCTCCCAAATCACTACAAAGACCCAATTTTGACCAAATTTTCTACGCCGCAGGCGAATTTCTAAATAATAATAAAAAACATTTTTAGCCACTGTTTGACAAAAACCGCGTTTTCGGCGCGTTCTTTCTCCGCAACATTATTATTTACTGACGCCAAAGGCGCATTTTGAAAAACTTTAGGTTCATTCAGCAAAAAATGGAGGTCTCGAAAGAGTACCAAATGGAGTACTCCTTCCCACAACCCCCACCTTCGCCGCCGTCTCTAAATCCGCTTATGGTTTCCAGCCACTTATTGAGATAGAATGTTCGAGCGCCAATTACAAAAAAAAATCATTTTAGTATTTTAAACGATGCTCAAAAGTCGTGAGGCAGAAACTCTGTTGGAGAAACTTGACAATGCATGTCACGACTGAAATACTAACTATTTTTCGCATTTGAAACATCAATATAGACCAAGTGGCACTTAAAACGCGTTTAATTATCAAGCCATTGAAAAAAAACAAACGTTGACGCAGCTTACAAATAGATTCTAATTCAACGCAGAATGGTACGATACGTCAAGACTCACTCCTCCCACATATATGTTCATTACTCGAGTTTTCCTGTTATTTTCCTTCATGCATCCTGTGTACAGAAAATGAAATGAGCTGCTTGTATAGTCAACATGTAGGCTGTTAGAGTCTTCGTTTAAAATTACGGAATAAGTTGCTAGAATATCGACTTTTTACTGGATGCAATAACTCAGCTGTGGATGCTCAAATAGGGAGTCTTTTAATTATGTACCAAATTTATCGTCAACGACCTTTTAAAAAACATAGCTAAGAATTGGGAGGATTTTGCACCAAATTCACAACTAAACATTTATATCCCATTTGAGTATGCATGAATCACTTTCGTCATTTTGATCCAACAGCGTCCGGTTCACATACCATCATCTTTTCCATCTCCAAAACCGACAGAGCTTTAGAGCTTCTAATGTATCTGCTGAGACTTCAGCGACCAATTTACTACCAATATTTTATTAATCCAGCACTAAGCCACAGTAAATGTTTCTTTGCACAAGTCATGTGCACTATTGAAATTGATATGGTGTAATAAATTTGGCGTAACATTGAAAACCGTCCACGTGTAAAGTACTTGACTGTTTCGAAGGTTATCTTACCTTTTGGACGTAGTAAGCGGCCAAGGTGTCGTAGGTGACCATCTGGTCCTTGTCCGATCCAGGGTACTCGGTGAAGGCCTCATTTCTCGCAGTCTCCAGAATCTTCACGAAGTCCTCGCTCTTACCCTGTCTATAGTATTGGATCTACAAGCAAAAACTAATGAACAAGAAAACATAACAGCTTAAAAAACAGACAAAAACAACATGGTTAATTTAAACTAACCAAGTGGTTACCCGTTAAACGTTTCGGCACTTGTACACTTACATGAAGAGTATAAATGGTTTTAAGTAAAGTTCAAGCCCATGATAATTACCAAGAATAAGCTATCTACAATGAAAAAAATGTAAAAACTTTTGCGATTACAGCTGAAACTCATACTTTGCATTGCTTTCCCAGCAAAGGGTATTCAATCAATTCTCTCATAAATAAGAGCAGAATCTTCTCTTTTAAAATGATTTGATTTTAATCAGCTCGCTATTTTTTTTTTCAGCTCCAATTTCATAAGCCATAATCAAACACTGGAGCTGAATATTTTCCAGCATGATTTCTCTTTACTCACAGCTAGTGTGTTCCATATATGCGCAGCTGCCAATTCTTGCTTCAGAATACTGATCACCTCCTCGCTCTCGGGTAACTGGTCGAAGCTCAGTTCGATCACCTGGGAGGAACACAGTCAATACTCTTTCCTCTACATTGACATCAACACTTTATTAAAATAAACACATTACAAAAATGGCTGTAATATTTCTTTAGTAGTATTTTCTCCTTAGACTCTCAAAACGTTATTTGCACAGCTCCCAGTAGTACAAACTAAAGAATCAAATATGCGATGGTATTAAAAATATTACAGAGGCGAAGCTGCGCTTCGCGAACACTAGTGAGAAAACGACAAAAAACCAGATTTAAAAAAAACTCAATTTGAGAAAACTGGATCAAAAGATAAATTTTTTAATTCCGCTGGGAAATCTGAACATTAGAATCCACTTTCGAAACTAGAAGTCAATCACATTTTACACTTTTGCTGTTCGATAGTGGAGTTTGCCTTCCTTTTAACAATGGAAAAGAACTGAACTTGAAAAACAAAACCTAGACTCTAACGCGAAAACTTAAAACTGAGCGTTAACTATTTTAAAAACAAAAATAAAAAAACGAAAATCACCAAGACCTTCATAAGAGCCTTCACTACGTTCATTACTCTGAGATGATTTTCGCGGTGATAATCATTCTTGAGATGAATTTTCGAAAACGGGGACAAATTTTTGAAAACGGAACACAAAGATCAATCATTGTTGAGAAAGTTAACCTGAAAACAATGTTTTGCAATGGTTTAAAGTAAAAATAATCTCTCTAAAATTCAATTAGATGACATTCCTGCCGTATAAAAATGACCAGGATAAAAGAGAAAGGAAACAATCGCATGAAATAATCGTACAAAACTCACTCATATTGATAAAACTGATAGCTCTCAATACTGAACAGCAAGAACTCTAAATTATAGCAGCAAAACTTGAAATTTCGTGCAAGGATATACTACAAGGAGTAAAAAAAGATTAGCCGGTTACTATGCAAGTCAGAAGACTACAATCATAAAAAACACTTGTTCTTTTCAAATTTTTACCGTTTCTTGTGCATGGTGCCATGAGACGAAAGCTAAGAAAGTTAGTAAATTAACCATTATCACTTAATCGACGACCGTTGTCTTCGAAATCAAACATATCCAATAGACAATTGCAAAAGAGTCAATGAACCCAAGTAAAAAGAAAAATTATACTGATTTGTTTTTTTTTTAAATCTCAACTTTTAAATTTCCGTGAAAACAATAGATGACCCCTAAGCTCTTTGAACTTTTAGACCATTTTGTGATTGACACTTTTTTGATAAAATCGACCTAATTTGAGAAAACTGAATCAATAGCTAAACTTTTATTTCACTGGGAAATCTGATAATAAATTGCTTTCGAAATTAGAAGTCAATCACGCTTTCGTGACTTTTATATTTTCGCTGCTCGATTGTGGAATTTGCCTTTATTCTAACAAAGGAAATGAACTAAGCTTATAAAAAATCAAAATTCAAGCCGTGAAAAGTAAATTTGAGCCTGCACAAATTTTAAGACATTTCATGAAAAAATTAGACAAAAAATACCGCCTATATAAGAGTCTGAACTACTTTAATCGATTCTTAATAACAAAGCAAACAAAACAATAGAAAATTAACAGAGAATCGAAGCATAGCTTTGTGCCACTTGCGATTAGTACCATAGCACGGCAGCTAGCCGAAAGAACATGGGACAAAGCCACATGAGTTTTTTTTTAAATGGAACAATTTTTTTTATATTTGCCTCGAATGCTGTTTAATTTGAGAAAAGGATGCCGAGAACCGCCAATGTCAAGTAGTTATTGCAACAAAGTTTACCCAGAGGCGAACACAACACAAAGCAGCTCTGAAAAATGCAATGATGAAAATTAGAAACAAGCCTCAAAGTAGTAACATACGACCTAGTTATTAAGAGTCTCAAACACTAACCACTCAGCCGCGAAAGCTTAATAGGCGCCAAACACTAGACACAAATAAAGCAGAGAACAGATGCTATGCAATTTCCAATTCTTCAGTGAAATTTCCAAATTAGTGAACAATTTTCATGAACACCTTTAATTTGTGAATTAGCGAAAACAAAAAAGTTTAGTATTGAAATTGTACTCTTTCAAACGAATCATAATTAATCATTATCTAAGCATTAAAATCTACATGCTCTACATATACGAGCTCTACATATACCATTTGGCCACACATTCAATCAGAAAAGATATGATAACTTCTAGCCCTAGCCCCATGACTCAAGTTATTTTGTTAAACTAATTGCTAGTCTGAAAGAAGTCTATATTCCGATTTGCTAACGCTTGTAAATCGCGATAAAAAACTGATTTGATTGGCATGCAATAGCTTAATCAAGTTTCGAAAACTTGTTTTCCTGAAGTAAAACTAAATGTTTCACGTTTTTTTTAAAAGTTTTTTCTATCATTACACCTACTTGCTCAGTTCAATAGAAATTGCAAAACCTTTTTTTTGACACTGAAAAACCAAAAGTTTGACTCACAACTTAACGGGCTTTAGATAGATATACTATCCCACTCATTTTGATAATTGTTTGTACCTAAATTTGTATCGGAAAAAGTCACAAAAACAAACCCAAAAACCAAGTTCCTCCAAATTTTTTTGGTTGAAACAACAGCCCCTTCTCTAAAAATTCCAAAGACTCAATTGATAATATGTATCACGGCAAAGAAATCAAGCCTGAAAAACTAAAATGGACAGCCAAATACTTTCGAAAAACTTAAATGATAATGTTTTCAATAACTTATGCACCAGCTAAGGGTTCTCGTAACATACTAGGATTTTCTTTCTAAACCCTTGCGAGAACACGACCAAAAAGCAGCTCTATCAAGTGAAATAAGAAAGAAAGTAGAAATAATCATCGAATTAAGAAAAACTCGGCTACGTGTAGGATTCGAATCTGCGACCTTCTGCAATCAAGAGATTTTGAGTCTCACGCAAAATCCACTCAGCCACGCAAGCTTAACAACTGAAAAACACTAGTCACGAATAAAGCAGCTACAAAAGCTAATAACTTGCAAATGCCATTCAACAAAATGGGCACCAAAGACAAATAGACTCAATTTTGCATGTAATGATTTGGAATATAACAAACTAAAGGCTGCCACATTAAATTTGCAAGTAACGAGTCGCAAAGCATAAAGTCACAATATGTATGAATTATGTATTTCAAAAAATTGCGAGATATACTGAGTTAGAAAATTTCTGAAATCGAGTTTTCATTATGTTCAAGTTGTTTGAAACGAATAGTTTTTTTCGGTTCATTTGATGAATTAAAAATGCATCAAATGAGTTAATTTATTACTATTCGAATGTCAAAGCACTTGCTATCAAAAACCTGTAAAGGTGCTTCACCATTATTGGGGTGCAGCACCAATATTTGCGACTTAGGTTGGAAAAAATGAGGTTCGTACTAATACACTCGCTTCCCAAGTGTAAAGAGAAGGCCAATGTGGTTACAAGGCGGTTAAAAAATAGAGAGGCATACGATAATCCTAAATTAACTTTTTTCCTCTGAACCTAATCGCCCAAGCTTGCACTCGGCCTTCACTTTTGCCCCTATTACCGCAGTTTCAATAACTTAAAAATATTACCAATTACTCCAACTTATTTCGACTACTTCACGAATTCAGTGGGAAAGAAGTATCACGCAAGGTAGGTTTTCTCACACAACAATAGGTACTATTGAAACACCAAGGGATCGAAAGCTATATCATACTGCATCTTTCAGTTGTGGTTCAGATTCCAAAAAAAATTCAAACGTTTTCTCAGAGCCTAAAAATTGGTCAGATTAATTCCATTATAGGAACTGGTATACGACAGGATAGAGAATTCTGATTCAATTACTTTTTTATAGGTCTGGTATGTGTTTAGCTGAACTTTGAAATCCTCTCCCGTTATCGAGAAAACCGGTAGTAAAGCATTCGAAAAAAAAATTAATTTTTCAGTTCCCTAGCAAAACTTTTTGTGGTCCGATCATTCAAATTTACTAATGATTTAAATACATTTTTTGTTCCGACCAATTCAGTAGGATTGGAAGCAACGACGGAGTAAGGAGTGCTTTTTCCATCCAGAATCAGAAAAACCTTTTCGGATTCCGAACACTCAAAAAATGTTGTTTGAAAGTGTTGAGAAAAAAACCTGAACTTTCTGTCAGGGCTCTTTTTCCTTTTTCTTAACTGCCAACTTTTCTCATTAAAATTACTAATCACATTGTCCAATTGTCATGAAAATTGACATGCATACTAATTAGGCCATGCCAATCATATTTGGTCTTCATAATCAACCTTGTAAAACCACTGATTAGACCATAAAATTGATGCTCGTGTGACGTGGGGAGCCTCTGTCAGTCTCTGATTTAGCTTAGTGCGGATGAACTGAAGCTATTACACTAACTTTTTATATTGTACAATACATACGCGTTTTTAAATCAATTTTTTAATAAACTTTTTCGAAATAGAACATTGATCAGAACATTCTGAGCAAAATCCTCAACAATCTACTGCCCTTGTTGTTCCTACCACTAGAGAAGAGAGGAAATGAATATGGACTAGGATACAATTTTTAAACTATTTTCAAGCTATTTAGGCTGCCTCGATTAAAGCTTGTAGGGCGTCAAGTGTGGTATCATATTAAAGCACTTTTGGTCGTGATTTGCATACTCAATTTTAAACGGTAAATTTTAACTATGGTTTCTCCTATTTCTTGCGTTTTTCAACTAATTTAACTCAATTTTCAAGAAAAAAAATCAGCAAGAAATTAAAACACAAAATTGCAAAAAAAATTTTTTTTTTAATTTCTTTATTTTTGAACTCATTTTCTTTAAATATTTTGATAGGAACATTCTGTACATCCTGCACAGCAAGCAACAGATGACCCTTCTCTATTTCATATAACAAATCAGCCGATTTAATACCGCTTGCCTATCGCAACATTTCTTAAATTGATATTTCGTGAAAATGGTCAAGGAGTTTGTCCTAGAAATGAAGAGAGACTAAGGTCTACAAGCTTTCTCTTGATTTAAATCTTAGTCTCTTTTTTCGATTTTGAGAAAGTTGTTGGAATATCTTTCTGGGCCTAAATATTATACATACTTCCTCTGAGCTTTTTCAAATTCCTAGAATTTCGTAAAAATCTCCACCCTAAACCATAGTTGCTTCTTACAACAAAGAATGTGACCAAAAACAAAATCATTATTCCGTTCGACAGTTTAAACAACTTTTGACTCACCTCGTCAGTATCCTTGAGAGGAATTTCAATGCTATTTCGTTCCACTTCCATCATATTGGTAGCACAACATTAAACTCTTCCTCTCAAATTAAGAACAGTAGAACATTCAGTTCTAAAACACTAAAATGATTAAACGACTGTGGTTTCTGAAAAAGATGTGACATATTTCTGCAATTTCACTCTTAAAAAAGAAGACAAGAATATATCATTTTGCATTCCATAAAATTTGTCCCATTTACTCCTACCTTCAATTCATCAAACATAATTCGCTCTCTACAAAACATAACATTTAAGGGTTATATTTTGAAGCCATTTAAAATAGAGCTTCGAATTGCAGTAAAACCGTTCGTTGGTATGGCCAAATTATAACTTCAAAGCTCTATGTAAAACTGTTGGAAAGTAACATCAGTCAATAGCACAATAGGGTGTTTAGAATCAATAACAGTTTAAATCAGGGTTACAAAAAAGGGTCAGATTAACAAGTCTCAAAAACTTAATCTAATAATTCTCGTTAAAGAGATTTGCCAAACACTCTTGAACAAAAAGTCTTCTCAGTTCAAGAGATCAAAAACTGCATGCGACAAATTAGTTAAACTGACCGACAAAAAAGCTCAATAAATAATTTTTTTGTAGATAGCTCAAATTACAACTACATAACACTTCAAAAAAGTTACGATTCAACGACACAAAAATAGCCCTGTATTGTTGACAATTATGTTCGCCCATTACACTGTGTCCATGCATAACTAAATTTTCAACGGAAGGGTAAATTTAAACGGCATTTAAATGATTAAATATTATTCAAATTATATCAGGGGCTGTATTAACCAGTATACATTTCAGACTTATGAAATAATCAATGAAGAGCCGCTATCATATCATAGATGTAATTTATGCTACTTCACTAGAACAGCCAATCAGATTTCAGATGCTACCTTCTCAAAACTCTTCTCAACTTTTTTCTGATTGAGTGCGCTGCGACCTGCCGATTTTAATTCAACGACATCGTTATACAATTAAAAAACACGCTTAAAATCTGACAATAGTATATGGTGTAAATAACATCAGCAAGTTTTCAAAATACATGTCCAACTGTATTTCTAATCTCTATGCCCGCCTATGTTAATTTCGGTAAATTTCATTCATCCGACGGAGCTTTGTATGGCAGATTATCGAAGTCGATTTTCTCCCCTGTCATCGCTTCGTAGATTCTCACTATGTCGAGACTGGTCGTCTCGAAATGAGTAGTCGGATCGTAGCTTGTGCTCACGAATATTTGGTCATCCTGTCCGTTTCCAATTGGCTCGTAGAAGTTATCTAATGAGTAGAAAGTATCGATCGCTGGTCCGAGGATATCCACTCCTGGTCGCACTTCGTCTTTCCAGTTCCCGTTGGGTCCCGACTCACACATTGTTGCTACAATCGCCAGGTAGTATCCCTTTGGAGCTACCTCGTTGGTCCAGCCAACGGAACACACGTAGATATCGGAGTTTCGGTTACACTGGTTGTTTGGAATGATTATCTGACATGATTCAGGCGGGTTTCTTGAGTTGCTCACGCAAGCTGGTGTATGGTCCATAATAACTATGGCCCTAACAACCTGATAAACCTGTCTTACCTTGTCGGGTACGTAAGATGGATCACAAGCACATTGGCTGGCTCGAGCAATCTTTCCATCAACAACTACTCCGGCAAACTTTCCGTCCTTCATAAGAATCTTTTCCAGTGCTGCTCTAAGCATGTAAGTCCCTCCGTACCTGGCTGACAATCTGGCAAATCCCTGTGGCAGCTCTCCAAGGCCATACATTGGATATAGATAGGGACTCTTTCCATACTGCATCAGTGAGTCCAGGTACAGCTTCATTTTCTTTACAGTAAGGCCATATGGCTCATCCAAGTAACTATTATCGGTGTGCAGAGCAATCGAATGGCCTACAAAGTCAACTGTGCTGTCTGCGAGGGAATATTTTGCCATCAATTCCTTCATAGTAACTTGACCAGGGTGGCCCTGGAATGTAGCAGGGTCTTCGGAGTCAAACTTGTCTACAAAGATGAGAAAGTTCTTAAACCTACGTTTCTCCAGTAACCCCAGAAGATCGGATGTCAATGCTTCCTTTTCATTTGCCGGCACCTTCGAGACTCTGAAACTTGCTTTTTCGCTTTTACAAACGTAACTGCCTTCAATTTGCTTGAACTCAACGTAACGGTGTACGTCTGTGTAAATCAGCACTTTGATCAACTGAAACGCACAATCAAAATTCAACAAGCAGTCAAATGAAGCAAACTTATTTGAAGTCTAAACACAAAAATAACCTTTCCCGTGGCCATCAAAATTTTGGGAATCAAATCAATGCACCAGTCTTTCTCTCGGCCGTAGTTGTAAGCTAGAGATCCGTCGCCTCTGTGTTTGACATAAAGGTCTTTCAAGGTGACCGACGTGGTATCACCGCCATAGAAATCGTTTTTATCAAGGTGCAGTACCTAAACATAGGCGATCATGGATGAAAAGCAGTTAATAAAACCTATTCACAAAAGGTTCTATTTTTGTCAATCAGTTCGATTATCAATCCGCTCGATTCTTAGCTACCAAAGGCTCGCGGTAGCCGGGTCATTAAATAACATTAAATCTGATCCAGGAACGTGCCTAGGTTCCAAAATGATACATCAGTCTTATAATCCTTAAAAAAGCAATCGCATAAGTCTCAAATCTTTTCAACTGGTTAAAGACTACTTTGTTAAAGCAATTAGGTTTTGTGTCATGAGCTCATCTAGGTCCTTACAATTGTTGTAAAAAAAATCAGACCTTCCTCTTTGATCTTGACAGAAGTCCAGATACAACGCATTCCTTCAATCCGGTACCCAGGCAAATGCAGTCGAATTTCACCTCCTCGCCTGTTCCAGGATCGGTATCTAGAGGTGGCAATGAATCGTGGAGTTCGGGTGAATATTCCTCGTAGACAGCCATTACAGATCTATAAAAATATATAATTCAAATAGCAGACATCTCTAAAACTATTTTCTATGGTTTTCTACGCTTTCGCGTGCCTGATAACGGTATTGTGTCGGATCAAGCTGTGCATAGCATTCAATTAAAACTATTGAGATCTGAGTTACAGGGCTTCCACAAAAATAATGGTAGGGGCCATTATGGCCATAAATAATGGAGGGAAAGGGCAAAAAGTATGGCCATTATGTATGGAATTGCCTTCGATTATGGCCATTAAGTAAAACAAATAGTGAGCAGTGGAATCCCTCATACGCAAAGGACGAATGCGCGAAAATAAAAATCACACTTGGATTGCTTCGAAAAAGCATGACTCCACATCACCTTGAGGCTACTCTTTTCTCAAAAGTCAATAAAGAGCTTTGGGATGCTAAACTCGTTTCAAAAATGGCCATTATTTATTTTTCCTGAGCGATTATGGAAATAATGGAGATAAAGAAGGACGATTATAGCATAATGTAGGGCGGAAACCCCATTATATGGCCATATATTTTGCAGAACCCCTGGAGTTAAGCCAGGCAACAGTCCCATATCTTGAGCAAGGAAGGTATTAAGGAGAGTTATAGATAAAAATGTTGGGCTTTGGGAATATTCTACCTAAACCTGCAAGCAAGGTGTAATATCAACAACCTAATAAGCCGACACAAGAACACGCTTGAAAAATTTTTAAAGAGAAAAGATAGAATATTAAAAAACTTGTGTGATAGGTCAATCAGAATCTTAGATGAAGTGAGCTTGCCGCAGTGGGTGCAGGAAGTCTTAAGTTTCAGATCAAAACATTGGGTACGGGATAAGATTAACGAAATTGATTTCCTTGCTGATATAAAGAAGTAAAATGAACACCATCTGATTGAACCTTGACTATCTACCATCTTATGTTGCCTTTCATTTGCTTCGCAATTGTTTCCCTATGCCTAAGTTGGTGTACTTGTTTAGGACTGCTACCTCATTCCCCGACATAGTGCAATATAAAACCTCCGACATCAGACAATCGGTTAAGAAAATCATGCAATTACTGTGTGATTTGTCTAGTTCCGCCTATTTAGCGTTTGTTTTTGTCACACGACTGACCTCGAAGGATTCTCCCTCCATCTTTCTACACAAAGCTTCAGACCTTTGGAAATCTTTTACGATTCGTGTGTTAACACTACAACACACCAGCAAAAGTCCTGGTACAACCTAGTTTTGCAACAGAAGAATTTTTTAAATTTGCTAACTAAAGCTCTGACACCGATGCAGCAAGACTAAAAGTTTGCTCAGCCCCTAGAGCCGTTGACTGGCTTGCAGCCCTTGCCTCAGACACCCTGGGTTTTCTTCTTATTGATGAGGCATTCCCCATTGCCGTCGGACTATGTTTAGGCGCCCAGCTCTCACAATATGCACAGCGTTAAATTCGGTAATCATCCTTTGGTTTGCCCTAAAAATAGAAACTTATTAAATATTGTCTTTTTAGATAGAAAAGTCGGGTTGTGACCCCTTATGGTTCATATCAGTGGTGCTAGTTATCTCGAAAATCTGACAAAATCACTGAAATACAGCGACGAGAAAGCTTTCCAAAAATTTTGAGAATGCGTTAAAATTGTAAATTCGCACATTTTTGTGCATCTGCAGGTTTTGAAAATCTAAACTATCTGTACAAAATGATCGGAGATCATAAAAAGAAGAAGTTTTTGCTAATAATTTGCCAAATAAGATCTGCGCTTTTTCACTCAAGTTGGCATTGCTGAAGTGGTAGGCCTACCGGTGAGTCTGCTTTCTTTTGTTCCTCAATTCTACTGGTCAAATGTCGAACAGTTTGTCCGACATAGGTGGAAGTGCATCCACTACGTGACAGTTTGTAAATCACTCTTGACTTGAGTTCATTAGAAAATACTGACTCCAGTGATGTCAAACATGATTCTAGTTCTCATGTGGTGAAAACCACTTGAACGTTAGTTAATTTTCGTAACCTGTTTGCAAAATGTTGGCTCTGGTTACCTCTATATTTCACCATCAGCATTGGGGGCTTCACGTCCTTTTGTGATTGAGATGACAAACACCTCTCACTATCCAGGGACTTGCCCTTACCCTCGATGATTTTGCACAAGGCGTCTGAAGCCACCTTTGGGGACCAATTTTCAGGGTACTGATTTGTCAGCCATTGCGCCCTATTAGTTTCCAGAGCCTTATCATATTGCTTCCAGCTAGATGTACTCCTAAAAACCCTGTGTACAGTCCCTTGGATAACACTACAATTATACTGAGTTGAGGCGCAGCTTCTATAGTTCAGTATAGTATGGTTGTATCTATTGGCTTTTGATACACGCCTACCCTGCGATACATTTATGTTCAGATCCTGGAACGACAAATTTCCCTCCGAATTATTTTCAATAAATCACATACATGTTGGTTCTGAAACATCATGTTAAAAAGTTAACCAATCACAGTTGACCTCTAAGTTACTGTTATGATTAAAATACTTTTAACCTCTAAAATTAATTGAACAGTTTTAAATTAGTTTGTCTACAATTTTCTGAATCATAATTTCGATTTAGACATGTACGATTTAAATTAAAAACCAAATGTATTTTGACACTTAACTTCAGTGTTAACTCCCTGCTCCTAAACTCATCGCGCGTGTTCAAGCCCGGTTTCTCTTTCCTGATATGTATTGCCGCTAGTGTCAACAATTTTTTTTTGGTTGTTTGACCTAGCTATAATTTCCCTTGCCAACTAAGATCTGCGCTATTTCCCTCAAAATGGCCTTGCTGAATGGGTAGGCCAACCGGTGAGTCTGCTTTCTTTGGTTCCTCAATTTTAGTGGTCAAATGTCGAACAGTTTGTCCGACATAGGTGGAAGTGCATCCATTACATGACAGTTTGTAAACCACTCTTGACTTGAGGTCATTAGAAAAGGCTGACTCCAGTGATGGTAAACATGATTCTAGTTTTCTTGTGGTGAAAACCACTTGAAAGTTAGTTTTTTTTGTAACCTGTTAGCAAAAAATTGGCTCTGGTTGCCTCTATATTGCACCATCAGCATTGGGGGCTTCACATCCTTTTGTGATTGAGATGACAAACACCTCTCACTATCCAGGGACTTGCCCTTACCCTCGATGATTTTGCCCAAGGCATCTGAAGCCACCTTTGCGGACCAATTTTCAGGGTACTGATTTGTCAGCCATTGCGCCCTATTAGTTTCCAGAGCCCTATCAAATTGCTTCCAGCTAGATGTACTCCTAAAAACCCTGTGTACAGTCCCTTGGATAACACTACAATTATACTGAGTTGAGGCGCAGCTTCTATAGTTCAGTATAGTATGGTTGTATCTATTGGCTTTTGATACACGCCTACCCTGCGATACATTTATGTTCAGATCCAGGAACGACAAATTCCCCTCCGAAATATTTTCTCTAGAGTGAACTGCAGATTTGGATGAAGAAAATTGACGGCATCGAGAAGACAACCCAGCTCCCCTCTGACTCTTCTAACAATGTCATCCACATACCTGAGGAACAATTTCACCTGGGGAGTATCCTTCTCCTTGTTCTTAGCTCAGCAGCAGCTTTCACAGTACCAGACTATCTCGGTTATTGATGCGTATACATCATCGGGTATTTTTTCGCATTTTAGATGATACCAGTTTCGGCAACTCTCGCATTCAACCCCTTTTGTTCCATATGTGACTTTCCTGCTGCAACATGGGCACAAGCCGTTTTTGTCCTTAATTTACTGTATCTCTGTTCCCACCGGTATTTTTTGTCTAAGAGCAAACTCGTTCTCTTTCAGCCATGGGTTTGTCAGAATTACAGCGAGGGACGCACCCATTGCTAAACGATCAACCTGTACATACCATGAATCATTACACTTGAAATATACTTTGCTGACCGCCATATTCGAAAGCCTTTTCATGGTTGCTCTTTGAATTTCAGGAGGAGACTGCTGGTTGTACAGCTTCTGTAAAGCAATTTCAATTGCCTCCTTCAGGGGAACGTTGGTGTTCAAACTTTTCACATCAAGAGATACTATAGTTTCATCCGGATCTAGAGCAATATTTTCAATTGTTTCTCTGGCCTCTTTAGTATTGGTTTCAATATTGGCTCCATCGATGTAGTCAGAAACTTTGCAAGCATTTTGATAAGATTCTCTTTGTTATGCGAGCTGCCTGGAAGTGATAGTACTGGTCTTAGGGGTGTCTCAGCCTTGTGTACCTTAGCTAAACGTAAAAACGGCCGGGCTGCCCACCCGCTGACCTCATCTTAGAATGTAACTGATCACTTATCTCGTCTCTTTTGTTCATGGCGAGTAATTCTGTGTTAAGTTGCTTTTCAAGTTTGAGTATAACCTCATCAGTGGTTGCATCTTTTTTCACAAACTGAGCAGAATGCAACAAAGATTCCAGCTTTGGTTCATACATTTGTTTCCTCATTATGAAAAAACCAACCCCCTAATCAAAAGGCACAGCCAGCAACCCATTATCTTTGAGGTATTTCCTCGATTTTTTCAACGGCTTTGTCTCCCGGGGTTTGCCTTACGTTTTATGCATATGCCTTTGCCGCGGCTTCTATTTCACATAAAGTTTCACCAGATGTTTTTGATTTTCCAAATGTGAGAGGAAAATGTCGATATCCGCCAAAAAGTGTGTTTCGTTAGTTTTGTCTCTAATGGGATGCTTCGCGCCCATTTAAAGCACTTCATATACCCATCCAAGCAGTTCAATGTTATCAAGTACCTTAACTGATGGCGCGTTTCTCCCCCGACCCAAGAGGTTTATCTTGTCTCTCGGACAGTTTTTCTAACTTGTTTCTATGGTTTTCTGATGTTGTCTTTAGGGTTGCCTCAACTTGACGCCTCACGAAGCGGAAAATTGATGCCCACCAGTGATCTTGCTTTCATTAGCATCTCCTCATACCTTTTCCTATCCTCATTTTTCCTAGAGGTTTCAGTCCTTAGTAGTTGTAATTGAAAATTATGCACCGCATGGTCCGAAAAAACCCCGTTCTCGGGGACCCTAAACTTCAAAAAGTCCGGTAGTAGATCGTTTTTCAGACAGTTTTTTTTTAGGAAACTTCAGTCTATGTACAGATACTTGAATTTTTTTAAAGAGTTTTAAATATTCCAACACATTTTTCCAAGTTAGTTTTCTTTTTAAAATTTGTCTGAGCCAAACAGCAGGCAAAAGTACTGTGGTCATTCTTTTTCAGGCCACGAGTAATGAAACTCACAAGGCAAGCAAACAAATCACACTCTTCTTACCCCTTTTTTTGACCAGCAGACACTTCCTCTGCCTTCAGCTTCCGCTCACGTCTTGCTTTCGCCTTCCTTCTTGTCTGTGATGGTCTCTGTCGTTTGCCCCTGATATTGCCAATCAGCTCTGACAGATTTTTTTTGTGTGCCACTACCAATCGCAGAGATTTCAGTTCCAACTCAGCACTCTGGTGCTGCTTCAAGTATTCTTTGAGCTGCTCCGGGTCGCTTTGCTTGCTCTTGGATACTAGCCGTTTTTTAGCTGGATTACTGAGCACTCCTGTGCCGAGGAGCTGACTAAACAAGTCGGGCGTTCCTTTCTTTCTGCAATAGACGATCGCCAATATCTGCTGCTTCTTCGACTTCAAATAGTTTGTCAGTTCCTCGACACCGGCTGGGCAATAGTTATTTGTTCTGTGGCTGCTTATGGTATTGTTCACCACGTAGTGCCAAAAAACCACTTTTTTCTCCTTCAGTGGACTGTCTTCTAGTAACCGTCGGAGGTTCTTTCCTCGGTTCAGCAAGTTCACATACAATTTGGTTCTAAAACATCGTGTTAAAAAATTGGCCAATCACAGTTGACCTCTAAATTACTATTAAAATTAAATACTTTTAAACAGTTTTAGATCAGTTTGTCTGGAACTTTCTGAATCATAATTTTGATTTAGACATATACATTTTGAATATAAAATCAAAAAAAAATAATTAAACAATTTTAAATTATTTTGTCTGGAAGTTTCTGAGTCATAATTTTGATTTAGACATGTACGTTTTAAATAAAAATTCAAAAAAAAATTTTGGGACTAAATTCTGGATCATAAAAAATGTCATACACATCATTATTTCAAAATAGAAAAATTATAACTAATCACAACTTCACAATTATTACTAAAATTATGTAACAAGTATTGTGTAACAATTTTACTTATTTAGTCACAAATTTCTGAGGGTTCTCATCATTTTTTTTTACAATTTCATTTTTTCGCTATTTTGATGCTAACATAAAATCTATTTCAATTGTTTCATTTTAGCCAAAACTTTTTGATTCTGGAACTTAAGCCTTGATGAAGAAATTTTTGCAAAAAAGTAAATTTCAATCATTTTCGCAACTAAGTGCATCGTCAGAATTTTTGCAATGAACTAATCTAAATGACGACAAAACATCAGTTTACAAATGTTATTTACAATAAATCACATACATGTTGGTTCTGAAACTTCATGTTAAAAAGTTAGCCAATCACAGTTGACCTCTAAGTTACTGTTATGATTAAAATACTTTTAACCTCTAAAATTAATTGAACAGTTTTAAATTAGTTTGTCTAGAATTTTCTGAATCATAATTTCGATTTAGACATGTACGATTTAAATTAAAAACCAAAGGTATTTTGGGACTTAAAATCAGTGTTAACTCCCTGCTCCTAAACTCATCGCGCGTGTTCAAGCCCGGTTTCTCTTTCCTGATATGTATTGCCTCTAGTGTCAACAATTTTTTTTGGTTGTTTGACCTAGCTATAATTTCCCTTCCCAACTAAGATCTGCGCTATTTCCCTCAAAATGGCCTTGCTGAATGGGTAGGCCAACCGGTGAGTCTGCTTTCTTTGGTTCCTCAATTTTAGTGGTCAAATGTCGAACAGTTTGTCCGACATAGGTGGAAGTGCATCCCTTACATGACAGTTTGTAAACCACTCTTGACTTGAGGTCATTAGAAAAGGCTGACTCCAGTGATGGTAAACATGATTCTAGTTTTCTTGTGTTGAAAACCACTTGAACGTTAGTTTTTTTTGTAACCTGTTAGCAAAAAATTGGCTCTGGTTGCCTCTATATTGCACCATCAGCATTGGGCGCTTCACATCCTTTTGTGATTGAGATGACAAACACCTCTCACTATCCAGGGACTTGCCCTTACCCTCGATGATTTTGCCCAAGGCGTCTGAAGCCACCTTTGCGGACCAATTTTCAGGGTACTGATTTGTCAGCCATTGCGCCCTATTAGTTTCCATAGCCTTATCAAATTGCTCCCAGCTAGGTGTACTCCTAAGAACCCTGTGTACAGTGCCTTGGATAACACTACGCTTATACTGAGTTCGGGCGCAGCTTCTATATGTCAGTATAATCCCTGTATCTGTTGGTTTTTGATACCGACTGCAAGTTACACGCCTACCCTGCGATACATTTTTGTTCAAATCCAGGAACGGCAAATTCCCCTCCGAATTAATTTTCTCTAGAGTGAACTGCAGATTTGGATGAAGAGAATTGGCGGCATCGAGAAGACAACCCGGCTCCCCTTTGACTGTTCTAACAATGTCATCCACATATCTGAATAACAATTTCACCTGGGGAGTATCCTTCTCCTTGTTCTTAGCGCGGCAGCAGCTTTCACAGTACCAGACTATCACGGTTATTGATGCGTATATGTCATCGGATATTTTTCCGCATTTTAGATGATACCAGTTTCAGCAGTTCTCGCTTTCAACCCCCTTTAATCTATATTTGACTTTCCTGCTGCAACATGGGCCCAAGCCATTTTTGTCCTTAATTTGCGGCATCTCCGTTCCACTCGGTATTTCTTGTCTTGAGCAAACTCGTACTCTTTCAGCCATAAGTTTGCCAGAATTACAGCAAGGGACGCGCCCATTGCTAAACCATCAACTTGTACATACCATGAATCATTACATTTGAAATATACTTTGCTGACCGCCATAATCAAAAGCCTTTTCATGGTTGCTCTTTGAATTTCAGGAGACTCTTGGCTGTACAGCCTCTGTAAAGCAATTTCAATTGCCTCCTTCAGGGGAACGTTGGTGTACAATTTTTTCACATCATGAGATATTATGGTTTCATCCGGATCTAGAGCAATGTTTTCAATTGTTTCTCTGGCCTCTTTAGTATTGGTTTCTATTTTGGCTCCATCTATGTAATCAAAAACTTTGCAAGCATTTTGATAAGATTCTCTTTGTTATGCGAGCTGCCTGGAAGTGATAGTACTGGTCTTAGGGGTGTCTCAGTTTTGTGTACCTAGGCTAAACCGTAAAAACGGGAGGGTTGCCCCCCTGTTGACCTCATCTTAGAATATAACTGATCACTTTTCTCGTCTCTTTTGTTCATGGCTAGTAATTCTTTGTTAAGTTCCTTCTCATTATAATCTCATCAGTGGTCGCATCTTTTTTTTACAAACTGAGCAGATTGCAACAAAGATTCCAGCTTTGATTCATACGTTTAATTCCTCATTATGCAAAAACCAACCCCCTTATCAAAAGGCACAGCCAGCAATTCAATATCTTTGAGGTATTTCCTCGTTTTTTTCAACCGTTTTGTCTCGTGGGGTTTGCCTTACGTTTTTTGCAAACGCCTTTGCCGCGGCTTCTATTTCACATAACGTTTCACCAAATGGTTTTTGATTTTTTAATTAGGAAATGTCGGGCCCATTGATAGCACTTCAGATACCCATTCAGGCAGTTCAATGTTATCATTGTTATCTCATTTCTCCCCCAAGAGGTTTATTTTGTCTCTCGCACAGTTTTTCTAATTTTTTTCAATGGTTTTCTGATGTTGTCTTTAAGCTTGCCTCAACTTGATGCCTCACGAAGCGTTAAATGGATGCCCACCACTGTTCGTCAATTTCTTTTTGCACCAGTGATCTTGCTTTCGTTAGCATCTCCTCATACCTTTTCCTATCCTCATTTTTCCTAGAGGTTTCAGTCCTTAGTAGTTGTAATTGAAAATTATGCACCGCATGGTCCGAAAAAACCCCGTTCTCGGGGACCCTAAACTTCAAAAAGTCCGGTAGTAGATCGTTTTTCAGACAGTTTTTTTTTAGGAAACTTCAGTCTATGTACAGATACTTGAATTTTTTTAAAGAGTTTTAAATATTCCAACACATTTTTCCAAGTTAGTTTTCTTTTTAAAATTTGTCTGAGCCAAACAGCAGGCAAAAGTACTGTGGTCATTCTTTTTCAGGCCACGAGTAATGAAACTCACAAGGCAAGCAAACAAATCACACTCTTCTTACCCCTTTTTTTGACCAGCAGACACTTCCTCTGCCTTCAGCTTCCGCTCACGTCTTGCTTTCGCCTTCCTTCTTGTCTGTGATGGTCTCTGTCGTTTGCCCCTGATATTGCCAATCAGCTCTGACAGATTTTTTTGTGTGCCACTACCAATCGCAGAGATTTCAGTTCCAACTCAGCACTCTGGTGCAGCTTTCAATATTCCTTGAGCTGCTCCGGGTCGTCTTGCTTGCTCTTGGAGAGTAGTCGTTCTGTAGCTGGCATAATAATCACTCCTGTGCCGAGAAGCTGACTAAACAAGTCGGGCGTTCCTTCCCTTCTGCAATACACAACCGCCAATATCTGCTGCTTCTTCGACTTCAAATAGTTTGTCAGTTCCTCGACACCGGCTGGGCAATAGTTATTTGTTCTGTGGCTGCTTATGGTGTTGTTCACCACGTAGTGCCAAAAAACCACTTTTTTCTCCTTCAGTGGACTGTCTTCTAGTAACCGTCGGAGGTTCTTTCCTCGGTTCAGCAAGTTCACATACAATTTGGTTCTAAAACATCGTGTTAAAAAATTGGCCAATCACAGTTGACCTCTAAATTACTATTAAAATTGAAAACTTTTAAACAGTTTTAGATTAGTTTGTCTGGAAATTTCTGAATCATAATTTTGATTTAGACATATACATTTTAAACATAAAATCAAAAATATTTTGGGACTAAATTTTCAGTGTTATCTCCCTGTTCCTAAACTCATCGCGCGTGTTCAAGCCCGGTTTCTCTTTCCTGATATGTATTGACTCTAGTGTCAACAATTTTGTTCGGTTGTTTGACCAAGCTATAATTTATCAACTAAGGTCTGCGCTATTTCCCTCAAGTTGGCTTTGCTGAATGGGTAGGCCTACCGGTGGGTCTGCTTTCTTTGGTTCCTCAATTCTAGTGGTCAAATGTCGAACAGTTTGTCCGACATAGGTGGAAGTGCATGCATTACATGACAGTTTGTAAACCACTCTTGACTTGAGGTCATTAGAAAAGGCTGACTCCAGTGATGGTAAACATGATTCTAGTTTTCTTATGGTGAAAACCACTTGAATGTTAGTTATTTTTCGTAACCTGTTAGCAAAAAATTGGATCTCGTTGCCTCTATATTGCACCATCAGCATTGGGGGCTTCACATCTTTTGGTGATTGAGGTGACAAACACCTCTCACTATCCAGGGGCTTGCTCCCTATCCTATGAACCCTGTGTACAGTGGCTTGGATAACACTAAGCGTATACTGAGTTGGGGCGCAGCTTCTATAGTTCAGTACAGTCCCTGTATCTGTTGGTTTTTGATACCGACTGCAAGTTACACCCCAACCCTGTGATACATTTATGTTCAAATCCAGGAACGGCAAATTTTCCTCCGAATTAGTTTTCTCTAGAGTGAACTGCAGATTTGGATGAAGAGAATTAACAGCTTCGAGAAGACAATTTGGCTCCCCTCTGACTGTTCTAACAATGTCATCCACATACCTGAGGAACAATTTCACCTGGGGAGTATCCTTCTCCTTGTTCTTAGCTCGGCAGCAGCTTTCACAGTACCAGACTATCTCGGTTATTGATGCGTATACATCATCGGATGTTTTTCCGCATTTTAGATGATACCATTTTCGGCAAGTCTCGCATTCAACCCCTTTTGATCCATATGTCACTTTCCTGCTGCAACATGGGCACAAGCCATTTTTGTCCTTAATTTGCTGCATCTCCGTTCCCACTGGTATTTCTTGTCTTGAGCAAACTCTTACTCTTTCAGCCATATGTTTGCTGGAATTACAGCGAGGGACGCGCCCAGTGCTAAACCATCAACTTGTACACACCATGAATCATTACACTTGAAATATACTTTGCTGACCGCCATAATCAAAAGCCATTTCATGGTTGCTCTTTGAGTTTCAGGAGGAGACTGTTGGCTGTACAGCTTCTCTAAAGTAATTTCAATTGCCTCGTTCAGGTGAACGTTGGTGTACAAACTTTTCACATCAAGAGATTTTATGGGTTCATCCGGATCTAGAGCAATGTTTTCAATTGTTTCTCTGGCCTCTTCAGTATTGGTTTCTATCTTGGCTCCATCGATGTTGTCAAAAACTTTGCAAGCATTTTGTTAAGATTGTCTTTGTTATGCGAGCTGCATGGAAGTGGTAGTACTAGTCGTAGGGGTGTCCCAGCCTTGTGTACCTCAGCTAAACCGTACAAACGGGCGGATTGCCCCCCTGTTGACCTCGTCTTAGAATATAACTGATCACTTATCTCGTCTCTTTTGTTCATGGCTAGTAATTCTTTGTTAAGTTCCTTCTCATTATAAAAATTTTTATACTGGCCCTTTAATGGGAAAACAGTTGAAATTTTAAGCTCTTCGCTTTTTGGTTTATCACAAATTAACAAGTAAAATTGAAGAAGTTTTTGCAAAGAAGTAAACTTCAAACGTTTTCGCAACTATGTGCATCGACAGGTTTTTTTTCCAATATAGCACAATATTGGCATTTTTGGTGTCTCTTAAGCCTTAGTGTCAGCTTCCTACTAGTAAACTCATCGTGCGTATTAATTGCCTATCTCGCTTTTGTAATGTGCAGCGCCTCTAATGTAAGTAACTTGATGCTCCTGGACGCCTGGTCGATTATGTTTCAATTAAACTCCAACTTACCAATATCACTGCCACACTGCCTTATATGCTGTCCAACAGGGATATCCTCTTTTCGGTGTTCCTCAATCCTTGTGGTGAGATGTCGGACCATCGGACCAACATAAGTTGATTTGCACCCAAAATATTCAAGTCTGTATACTGCTATTGATTTCAGTTCACTGGAAAAGGAGGATCGTAAAATTGCATACAAGTTTTAATTTTCCTGGTCGTGAATGATATCTGCTCATAGGTGATATCGCGCACATTTTTTCCATCAATGTCTTACTGTGATTACCCCTATATTGAACCATCAAGATGGGTGGTGAATCACTGCTTTAATCATAAGGCTTCTTTTTCTTAATGTGCTTCTTGTGTTTGTCCTAAATGATGATCTTTTCAAGGGCTTGCGACAAAACCCGCGACAACCAACTTTCCGGATATTGGTTATCCAAAGACTGCTAACGATTGATTTCCATCGCTTCATCATATTCTTCCCATGTTGACGTGCTGCGGAAAACCCGGTGTACAGTTCCTTCAATCATACTTCTCTTGTACTGAAGGAGCGCAACTTCTAAAACTTAGTATGGTACCTGTATCTCTTGGTTTCTGATACCACTCACAGTGTTCCTGTTTTTGTCAATACTAAAATGTAAATCCAAAAATGCCTTTTTCTCATTTGTGTTTGGTGTCTCTTTTGCGAACTGTAAAATTTGATGTAGTATGTTTGCTGCCCGTAGCACCTTTTCAGGAGCACCCGTCACTGTTCTCACTATACATCAACGTAACGGAAAAATAACTTAGCTTGCTGCACTGACTTATTTTTCTTCCTTATCGCGATGTGTTTTCTACAGTACTAGATGGTTCTTTTTCATTTCGATACTCATCATCTGATGTATCACCGCATTTTACGCGATACCAGTTCAAACAGCATTCACATTCCACACCTTTTGACCTGTATGCGACCTTCTTACTGCAATCGGGAAATATTCCGTTAAGATCTTTTTCGGGCAAAAATTTTCGGGAATATCTCTCGATAGTGCAGGTTTGTTTTGCTTCAGCCAAATATTTGCTAAAATAATGGCCAGAGATGCCCCCATTGCCAAACTATCTTTCTGAACGTTTTATGTTTCACTGCACTCTCATAGTTTTCTCAGAGCTATATCTATTGCTTCTTTGAGTGGAACATTTGTATACAAACTTATCACAACTAGAGATATCAAATTGTCATTGGGCTGAAGACTAATGCTCTCCAAGATTTCTCTCGCATCTAGTGAGTTGGTTTCGATGTTTTTGCCCTTAATTTTCTCAAAAAATTTGCAGGAACTTTGTTCAAGTTTTAATAAGAGCTACCAGGCAACGAGAGGACTTATGAGGGTATTCCTTTTATGCACCTTCGCTAACCCATAAAGCCTGGCGGGCAGCCCCTCAGTAGACCTCATCCTTGTGTAGAGATTCTCACTTATTTCGTCTTTTTTCCTTCCTCATTACACAAAAACCCACGCCCCTGTGATAGGGTACCGCAACTAATCCAATACTCTTCAGGTACTTTCAGGCCTTCTCAACACCCTTGTCAGATGGTCTTTTTTTCACCCTCTTAGCATAATTTTTTGCCACAGCTTCGATCTCACAAAGGGCCTCCCCAGAGACTTTACTATTTTTGAGATCCAAGAGAAAGATATCAATATGGGCGAGAAATGGTGTCTCATTAAGTTTATCCCTGACAGGATGTTTCGGCCCTAATGCCAACACTTGTTGTACCCACTCTGGTAGTTCAACATCATCAAGAGCTTTTACCGAACCCTCACCTTGCTTCTCTTGAGGTCGATC
Source organism: Symsagittifera roscoffensis (assembly GCF_963678635.1). Classification (NCBI taxonomy): domain Eukaryota; kingdom Metazoa; phylum Xenacoelomorpha; order Acoela; family Convolutidae; genus Symsagittifera; species Symsagittifera roscoffensis. The sequence continues at coordinate 40,923,539 of NC_087065.1, forward strand.
TTGCCTTTCTGATAGTTTCATTAGCTTCTTTTTGTGGGTCTCTCTTTTTTAAGTGTTTGTCTTTGTCCCCTGAGACTTAAGTATTTCCTTACCGAATGCCAAAATTTCTCATCTACACCCCTCTGTACTGCACCTCTCGCCCTTTCGTGTTTGACTTCAGTTTTTCTCAGCTCCCCTTGCCTTGTTTATCTCTGATCTAAGAAGTTTTGTCTGAAATCTGTGTACCACTTGGTTCAAATACCGGTACCCTGAACCTCAAAAATGAGCTATATTGTCTTTCTCTAGACAAACTCTCAAAAAATTAATACGTTGGTGACAATTGATAAATTTAACATACATGGACGCATAACCACGGAACAATTTCCACATGAGTTTGTTTTTTAAAGTCCAAATCAAGAATGGAGGTGGATGTACAACTGTGCTCATTGTTTTGCAATCTACGAGGAATAAACCTTATGTGACACGAAGCAACACAAATTACACAACTCTAACTCACCCTCTCCGTTGACTCCTCCTCATTCCGTCCAACAATTTCCTCTGTTCACCAGTTTTATTTTTTCCTCCCTCCTTCTCGTTTGCGATCTATTTTTCATGTTTGAACGAAGCTCGGAAAAAACAGCAGGCAGGTTGTCTTGGTGTTCGAACACAATACGCAAAGATTTTGGCTCAGCTGGACGTCCTAGTGCAGTGCCTGGTATTCGTTGACCAGCTCCGTTCTTCTCTTCCTCTTTGAAATGAGACACTTTGTAATAGGAATGACAAGAATACCCGAGCTGATCAGTTGGTTACTGATATCTGGTGTACCGTTTCTCTGACAGTACACAATTGCGCTGAGATTTGTCACTGTCTTCAGGATTTCGATCAATTCCTCTGCAGCGCACGCTCTCTAATTGTTTGTGCGATGGCTGTTGATAGAATTATTGATGATATCACGCCACAACACCGCTAGAAAGTGCCCTGCAGAGTAGCCTTGCGACGTTCTTCTGTGGGTTCGTGGTTAGGGGTTTAAAGAAAGTCCCGGAATAGCCAATGTTTTGGGAAGAAATTGTTATTTTTCCGGGTTGATAAAGTGTTCCAGGCTGTGGTTGGTGAGGCTAGCCGCTACAATGTAGACCATTTCAATTCTAACATGGCAAAATAAAAAAAAATTTCCATCAAAAAGATTTTGCCTCTAAAAAAAAGAAATTAGTTCTTCTTGTAGGAGAGACTGTAATTGGGAATTGGCTCAACGCCGTAACGATTCAAAATTTTAGATCAAAATATTTGTGCATCTTCAGGTTTTAAAATCTAAGCTATCTGTACAAAATGATCAAAGATCATAAAAAGTGTCATACACATCATTATTTCAAAACTTAAAAAATTCAACCAATCACACCGTCACAAATATAACTGAAATTATGCAACTATAATGTAAAAATTTTATTCATTCAGTCCTAAATTTCTGAGTTTTCATCCTTTTTGTTTTTACAATTTTGTTTTGTCGCTAATTTCATGATAACATGTAAGTTATTTCAATAATTTTTGTTCTAGCCAGAATTTTTTGATTCTGGAACAATAGCCTTAATGTCATTGGATAAATACAGTTTATCCAACCACTGTTTACTGTTGATTTCCATTGCTTTATCATAATCTAACCATATTGATGTACTGCGGAAAACCCGATGAACAGTTCCTTCAATCACACTTCTCTTGTACTGAAGGAGGCTCATCTTCACCCCCAAAACAGTCTCATCCTATCCGCGGACTATTCTTGAGGTATAATTCAAAGCCGCAAGGATATTGTCATCTGACACCCCATAATTAACAACAGTATCACCGCCCACTCTAGCAACTACTGTGCAATCCAGAATAAATACCGAACCCTCAGCATTCCCAAACTTATCAACATCCTAAAATAGCTTCATTCGGAATCAGGTGTTAAGGCTTTTGTCTACACACGAAGACAAGCGACACCAGATCTCTCGATCGAATTCAGGAAAAGCAAAATACTTGTTCCTGAAGCTCGGAGAAACCTACTCTGAGAAAGGAAAAGGCAAAAAGAACATTTTGTTCGAGATCACGAAAGCTCACCCCCAAACCGCGATTGAACTAAAATTAGTAACCAGAGTGCTAAAAACTAGCTTCAACTTGCGAAATCTCATTCGCAAGAAACGAACACAAAACAAGAAGGCCAACAAAGATTAAGAGACAGAAAGACAGGAGGAAGAGAAGAGAAGCAAACAGGGAGAAGGTAATCAAAGAGCACCTGAAGTAAATGCAAGTTTCAAGCTTCAATTTCTTATCAACTCCGATGAAAATGGAGGTGGAGAACCTCGGAATTGCGAAGCTTAAGAGGAATTGTTGAAAAATTTAATCCCAGTCGCAATCAAAATTTAACCTCCCTTCACCCCCCCCCCCCCTCACCTTTTTGTTTCCCAGAGAATCCGGAGGTGTGTAATTTTGGAACTGCGGAACCAAACAGTTATCCTTTGCTGAAATTTCAGTGAATCCGGAGGTGTTAACCCTCAGAATCGGGAAACTGACACAAAAACTTTTCTCTCATATTCCAGTGAATCCGGAGGTGTAACACTTTGGAAATGCTGAATTGATTGGATATGCCTTCCTTTACTTCCCTCAAAAAGTGTAGAACTTGCGACAAGAACATAGATACACCTAAAAGCTCTCTACTTCTCATGTGGAGACGCAATGCACTTAACTACTGTTTGCACTGGGATGTCGGAACGAGCAGTTTCTGGAATCCAGGAGATCAACCAAAACGTGCTTCTCCTCTCTAAACACTGCGTTCATACAAATCAACCAGACAGAGTCATTAAAAACCAAACGACCAGCAAAAAACAGCAACAAAAACGAAAACAAAATAAAACACAACACAGACGAAATAAAGAAAAGACTTGAAAGCATTGAAAAAATCAAATACCAACTTGAAATTGTTCAATCAGAAGTCAAAAAACAGACAACGAGTTATGCTGAAAAATAGACAGAAAATCCCGCAAACCCGAAAACGCCCGAAAAAACTAGCACTGATGGAATCAGACTTCGAGGAAGACCTGAACGCAGAGTTGAGAACGCCCGCGAAATTCTCGAAAACAAAAGAGAAGAGGTGCGGAAGATCACCATGTTTTTAGAAATTGATTGCATCATTGAGGACGAGAAACAAATTAGCGTTTTCGACAAACCAAAAACAAGAAACTTAGTTGTCAAGCTGGCCAATGAACAACATCGTCGTCTCTTCTTGCTCTCTGCTCATAAACTATTATCATACACGATACGAGTGTACCTCAATGAAGAACTAGACGAAAAATAACGAAGAATATCGCTTTTAAATTGGGGCTCCCGCCATCTCTTCCAGAACGACAATTTAAGCTCGATTTAGCTTCTAAAGCTTCAAAGAAAAATCGACAGTGGTTGCAAGTCAGTCGAGACAGCGACTGAGGCGAATAACAATTGACTACTTACGATAACAAAGAAAAAAGCAACACTCTTGAAAATCAACGTTAGGAGCATCCTCGAACTAAATAGGCAAATGAAATTTGCGAATGCAATAGCCAATAACTAGTATGACATACTGTGCATCAGCGAAACATGGTTTATCCAAAAAAACCCAGACGACGCTCAATTTTTACCTGAATACAATATTTACAGAAGTGATCGCGTGAACGACTCATTGTCATGGTGGTGTCTTCATTGCAATTTGAAGGACGATACACAAAAGAATCCATTGTGAATTCAAAAAGGAGTTCGTCATTGTGCAGGTCTACAATGAAGGCCATTCAATACTCGTATGCCGCCTTTAAAACCCCATTAAGAATAGTCCTATAGATTGAGCACACAAGAATTCATTGTCATTTGCAAACTCTGAACAAATTAAAGTTTTCCCGAAACTGTTGCAATATTATACTAACTGGTGACATAAACCTACAAGAAACGAGCTCTGAAAATCTCGTGTCAAAGGTTGACTACGAGTCTCTCATTACGGAGAGGCTCGATTAAATGGGGGGGTTCCGTCAGGTACTGCAAAGCCGAAAAAGTAAAAATCAGGATATTTTCCTGACTCAGGAACCAGAACTCGTGGAATACTCATGCACCGATAACAAAATTGAAACTGCATACTCGATCCATGTGAAGAAGCTTTACCGACCATCACGCCTACAGAACAATTTTCCACTTTCAAATTCAAAACCTCAAAACCATCCACAAAGAAAAAAATGCCCTCAAAAAGCTGACTGGAAAGCTTTTATTTAAGGCATATCCGAGCGGCCTTTCAATCAGTACTGTTGAAGCAATGTGGACGAATTGGTGAAACAATGGTACTCAGGGCTTCAAAAACTAGTCGAAAAAATGTAACCTCAATTACGGCTCACCGATCGAAACTGCTACCCTGGATCTGTCCATCAATCTCTCACTTGATGAAAATAAAATTGGATTTAACTGAGAATTTCTGTAAGGCCTTGGACCAAGTCTGCCACCGTTAACTAGTCGAAAAATAAAAAGTCTTGGTGTAGGTGGGAAATTGTTACAATTCCTATTCAGTTACCTCACAGACCGAGATCAAAGAAAGAAAATTGGATGCTGTCAATCATTATATCCCTCATACACAAGTGGCGTACCGCAAGGAACCAATCCTTGGACCTCTTCTTTTTCTCGTTTACGTAAACGACCTGCCAGTTGCCATGATCGTAGGAACAACGACGATAACAACAGTCAGATAAAAAGTGTAAGTATTCAAAAGGACCTGGGGTGTCTTGCAACCTTTCATGGATCAAGAACTGCAGCAGGCGAGCTCCCAAAGGTTGAGAGAAACATATCCAATAATGCAACCATGGAATCAAATCTCGATGATTATGAAAGATATGTTGTACCTGTACTACTATATGCTTCACAGGTATGGCACCCCTGAAAAACTGATTTTAAGAAAATCGAAAAAGTTCAGAAAAAAGCGAGTTAATGAATATGCAACGGCTGCACCGACTACAAAGAGAGACTTCTCCAATCGAAAATTCTGCCGCTATCCATGTACATGGAACTGCATGATGTACTGTACTGTATTTCAGTGCTACAGGGAAGCTGCACATCTGATGATATACCTGCAAAAACCAGTCATGGGGGTTCAACTTGACAACAAACTGAGTTCAGATTGTATCGACCCCGCTTAAGAAAAAGCGACAAAACTTGTTGGATCTGAGCGCCCAAACTACTGAACGTAGTACAGAGGTGTGTACAAAAATATGGAGTAAGCGACAAAATTACCATCACAAAATTATGTCAAACGTTCTTCCGGGAAAAGTTCAACGAAGTAAGCTCACGCACATAGTGAATGCTATGCGCTTGTGAAACCTGCATCACCCTAAAAAGATTAAGTTTTATGCCAGATGAAAACTGAGGGGTGAAAACCCTTGGACAGTTGTCCTAAAGCCTATACTACTACGACTACTACTACTACAGCTACTACTACTACCACTAGTACTACTACTACTACTACTGCTACTTCTACTACTACTACTACTACTACTACTACTACTAACATAATTAAAGGTATTATCAAGTCTGCTGGTGTACCATCAGAACTGGAAATAGTTAGGATACTGCGAGACGACGGTAAGCGACTTGATGGAGCTAAGTTAGTATCTTGGACGAACGGAGTTGTATACAAAACTCTATCATCAACCGCTAAGAGAATTACCCTGGCCACTGGAGAAAAGCAGAAAGGAGGGTCAGTCACTGAAGAACCCAAAATTTATGTTTCTTAGCTTTTTTCTAGTTGTAATGTTGTTGTCTTGGAAACCGAGACCCAACTAGGTGGTTTTTTGCAAATGTAAAAACTAAACAACATTCCTTCGACTGATAGCCGGGAAGCTGTAACACAGTGGTTAAGACTTAAACAGATTAAAATCAACTGGCTAGTTCTAGACGGTGAAAAACTCATAGAGTTAAGGTAACTGACGTGAGCCAGTTGTAATGAAGGACTTTTTCTATCTTCCGTCGCTGTGTAATTTCTGGGCGAATGTTACTGGAATAGGCTACAAATGTGAAACAAAAGAAGAAAGGAATTACATGACTATCCGAAAAAAATATCAAACATCCTTAAAAGAGTTGTTTCCTGGAACTGCATTGGAATGATGTTGATTTTTGCTTCTCAGTCCTAGTTTTTTTCGTCATGATCTGGTACTTCTAGCTTCTGGCTCTGGTATCGAACTCTTTTTGGTCTAGCGAGTTCGCCATGCCTTGAATCTTCTGACAGCGGCCTCCTTTTGGTCTGGCGAATTCGCCCGTGCTTTGAGCCCTTCGGCAGCGGTCTCCTTTTGATCTGACAATTTAGCCAATAAACTGGTCCCCGAGTCGAGATTTTTCCCCTAATTTGAAGCAAGATTTGAGCGGCTTTTTTTAGACAATTACGCTCAAAATTTTGCTTCAAAATGAGCGGTTTGAGCGGTTTTTGAACGGTTTATGTTAAAAAACCGCTCAAATCTTGCGCTGTTTTTGAGCGTTTTTTTTTTTAGATAAACCGCTCAAAAACCGTTTAAACCTTGCGCGTTTTTGAGCTGTTTTTTTTTAGATAAACTGTTCAAAAACCGCTCAAATCGATCATTTAGAAGCCAGAGTTTGAGCGTAATTGTTTAAAAAAAACGCTCAAACCGCTCAAATCTTGAGCGGTTTTTGAGCGTTTTTTTTTATAAATCGCTTAAAAACCGCTCAAACCGCTCATTTTGAAGCAAGATTTTGAGCGCAATCGTCTAAAAAACTGCTTAAACCGCTCAAATCTTGCTTCAAAAGAGGCAAACAACCTCAAATTGGGATCCCTACCCGAGAAGACAGCGGGAATGGACGTTTCTCTAACAAAACCGTCGAGCATTTTCCTAGTCTTTCGGAACAGTAATCGAGCCTTAAACTGATCAAAGAGTTTAAAAGACCAGAAGAAATTTGAAGGAAATTGTTTTTTTTGTTGTTGTGCCGTTTGATAGGAGGATAGAATTTTGTGTTTTGAGAAAAGAAAAATAAGAGAAAAAGCCAAATTGTTTTTTTTTGCAGTCAGAACAAATTAGTGAGCAAAAAAATCTAGCAGACAGCGGGGTCATAAAAAAATGAAAAAAAATATCACACAGAATTACTTGCCAAGAAAAAAAAGACGAGATCAGCGAGACTCTGTATAATAGGTTAAGATCCACGGGGGCGCAGTCGCCTAAACTGTATGGATCAGGAACGAAGAGTTTAAAAAAACAAGGCATACCACTACGCCCGTCCTTTTACAGCTGGTAGTTCGTATGAGCATCTAGAAAAAGTTAGGCAAATTAGTTTAATAAAAATGAGGGAGGTAAACATAAAAACAAACTCTCCAGTGGCCAGGGAAATCTTGACGAGAACAAAACTGGAGTCTGATGACAATAAAGTTTCCCTAGATGTAATGAGTTTTTACGCTAATATTCCGCTTAAAGAAGCTATTCATATATCCATGAGGAGAATGTGTCAGCTGCAATTGATTTATCTTGGAAGGCTATAAAAAACTAATTTTGGCTGTAAAACAGGAGAAGAAGAAAAAAAGTTCTAATTCAGCAAACATTGCTGAAAACAATTCTTTTTTCGTTTTTCTTGTCAATTTTCTGTAACCGCACAGTAATGGGCTATCCTTGTTTTCATTAATAAACACTCTTGGCATCTTTTGTTCATTAGCATGATTTTTCAGTCAGACTTATTTCTTATCTCTGCAAAAAAAATTTCGAATGGTTGTTTAAACTTTTTATAAAAATTTGAACAATTAGAATTAACAGATTTGTTTCTAAAATTTTTCTCTGGTAGTACCTGAAACAAAATTAACCGGAGCAGGAACGAAACTTTTTTTGACCTAACCAAGAAAATTGAAGGTTAATATCAAATTGTATTTGCAAATTTCGGGCAGTTCAAAGAAATATATATTCTGTATGGTGCAAAGTGATATTCGCAAGTTTTCAAAGACCTTGAAAACCATCAACTGATGTTTTTGATAGAAAAACTGCTTAAAGATGGGGTTGCGTTCAAAAAAAGCTGCATCAAAACGAGTTTTTCTTACTTTTACCACTCACAAGAAACTGCATGGTCTCTGTAGTGATAAAAAACGATAAATGACCGAAACGATCTTGGCTTTGTACAATTGACGATACTAAAAAAAGGGTGCCCTCTACACCTTATGAAACTCCTAAGAAACAAAAAGTAAATCAGGATTAACTGTTAAAACAGTTGCAGAGTTTGATGGATCTTTCCAACCTCCCTCCATTGGAAATACAAAATTAGCAATTAAGTATTTGTGTTTATTTAAATCGTTTATTGGTTAGTGATCGAAACAAAAGCTAGGTGGAACGAGTGACACGCCCGTCCGCCAATACGCGACTGACTTGCTATATTACAATCTTACCTCCAAATTTTCTTGTGCTACTTTGATTTTGTGTTTTTCGTTTTTGAACTAATCTGATTTGCAATAAAAGCTGTGAATTTGGTTGATTTGCCAAAACTAGATTCTTTTTATGATGTTTTTTTCGCATAAATCTGTCACTTAAAATTTAAATTAAATCGAGGTATCTTGAAGCACTAATCGAGTTATCTTGAAATTTTTAGGACATCTTAAATACAGTTCAGTAAACTAAGACTTGTTTTTGGACAATTGAACGTTCTGTATTGATGCGAAACCTGATTCAAATTTTACGAGAAAAGAAGGATAGTGATTTTTGTTGTTTATTCTTATCTAAGCAAAAAAAATCATCTCAAACTTTCAGAGCCGTTCATATCAAAAAATGAAACCATTGAGCGTGGATTTCCCCAGGGCACTATCTTTGGTCCCCTGCTCCTCATCATTTACATGGATAATACCGATAACAGAAATGTAATCATCTGTATATTATTCTTTACTCTTAAAGTACAGCGTTGAAAAACAAAAAGAAAATAAAACTGATTGACTTATGCGTTTGGCGAATTGAAAATACAAAACCTTAGTGCTGACAAAACAAACTCGGCTAAGTTCAATCATTTCAGGTACCCAAGCTTTGTATAATACAATTATCAAATTTTAAATTCACAATGATACGCTTAGATCGCAAATTGAACTTTGATGGGCGCATAGAGATACTTTTCTTCAAAATAACTTTTTTTGAAATTCATTATTACCTTTACTGAAAAAATATGTTTTGGATACCTTGTTAATAGTAGGATTTGATGAAGAAATGACAGATGAATGAAAAAGCAAAACATTTTGACAGATAAGTCGTTAATTTTGTGTGATAGGACAGTCATAAAACAATTCATTTTTATACTTAAATATCCGGATTTATCAATAATATTTCAGAGGGAATGTATAATTTTCATCAAGTCTTCCTTAACCATTACTCTCGGGGTTGTTCAAATCTATTAAGAAGAAATTAAACTTGTGGAATTCAACATGAATTATAGCATAAAAAATTCGAGTAATGACACTAAATTAACAAAGTATTACTGCAGCAGCAAAGCCGCACTTTACTCAGGTGTAACCCGGTTCGAAGTTCTCGACTTTTGTTTCGACTTTGAGAGTCGAGCAAGTGCAATTTTGCTACTGAAGTTTCGCGGTCGAGAAGCAATTTAAGTCGAGGACAGAGTCGAAATATACCCAGTTTTGGTCGAGCAAGTCAAAACAGAGCAAAAAAGTCGAGCACAATCTAATTTTTCCTAAATTTTGTTTTGATTAGTTTTTATTTTAACTTGGAAAATGAGCAAAACAACCTGCTCAAAAAATATATCCAGCAGAAAGTTGCAACGCGCAACAATCAATTGAGAAGAAGGCTTTCTGCGTCAAAAAAGTGAAATCTATTGAAAAATCCTCATTCTCATAAAATCACTACAGTCCTGGTTTGTAAAAAAAACAGCTAAAATGGGAGATTTATTTTAGTTTTGACAAAAAAATGTTTTTCGTGGAAAAATTTTGCGTTTTGCAGGTTCTGTTATGAGTTATGACCGGGGTGTATAACTCATAGAGTAATTTCGGATAGGGTACACCGTCTGCTCGTCACGCTATCTTATTTTCGGCCGGATAGATTCGTGCAACTTCTTAGTCTAATACCGATCCTAATCTTACTCTTATACTATCTAGTCTCAGGTTGTTTAACTAGTCTCTGCTAGGCTCAATAGATCTAGGGTATACTGGTTTATTGCGGCTGCTGAAGTGCTCGGGAGAGTCCAACTAATTTCTAAGTTAAATTCAAATCTCTCTGGTGCTGAAATTACAAGTAACTTCAGCACTTACAAATAAGTGGGTTGTTAGTTAGATGGATCATGATTGGTTAATATTAAATACTTTACATTGGTAAAACATTTAATTTATCCAATCATAAAATGTAGTTTAGATCAGGTTCCACCCATCCGGGTTTTACAGAGTTTTTTAGAACAGTTCTTCTGTAATTCAAGGATGGATGATGGACGTTGGTATTTGGCGAACATCATATTTCTTTGTTTCCTTTTTGTTTAGGAAGTTCCAGGAAACTGGAGTTAGAGACATAAGACGTTGTGTTCTTCTTGTGACAACGACTGAGTCTCTGCAACAAAACCAATTCTGATTTCAGAATGGTTGGCTATGTCAGGTTTTTCTGTTCTTCGGGGAGAACTTCTTTTGTGTCTGATCTAGCTTGGGAATGGCGTGGAGATTGTGCGTGGAGGGGATGCCTGGTTACTCGGATCTGTACGTATACTTGAGTCATCGAGGTGGTCATTGGTCTAGTTCAATGAAGTCCTTTTCTGCGAGGTCAAGTCGTACTCTAAATCCTTTGAGTTGTGATTGTGAGCGGCATATCGATTGTAGTTGGTCATTCTCTCTCGAGTGTAGTGAGGTCGTCTTGTCTTTTGATGTTCGTCCTTGGTGTTGTATTCTGATCTATATATTGCATCATGTGATTTTACATTTTATAAAACTCTTATTAGTTTAATATTTTTTAATAATGATTTTAGTTAGTTGTTTTCACAAAAGCTTTTTGTTTTAGTTCGGTTATTTTGAAGAGTTACTCACCCTTGAGTAGCTCTTATTAAAAATAAAGGTGTGGTCACAAAGCGTGGATGTAGCGCGGTGGGTTAGGCCGGCTATAGAGCATGCTCAGGACGTCCTTCCTGGTGGGTTAGGCCAGGTGTGGGAGTATGATTTCATGCGGTTTTTGTGAGGGGTCCTGTTATGTGACAACGTTTTATGTTGGGTTTGTTGTGGTTTTTCTTATGTTTCGTTGGTTGTGTCCTTTTTTCAAAAATCAAATTGTTTGTGGTATGGGTTTGTCTTTCGACTTTTTTGTGTTTTATTATTTCTTTCTAAGACTTTGTAATAGTCTTCAAAAGAATAATTTATCCAGTTTTAAACTGGGTTAATCCGGTTTGGGTACCGTTGGTTTCCTTTTCTTAGTCATGCTGTTATTCTATGATTTGTGGTATTTAGTAAGCTGCGTTGGTTAGTTTTGTTTAGTATATGATTCCTTTCCAACCGGGTTAAAGGAAAGTTTGAAACATGTTATTATATGTTAGAGTTGTTGAGTGTGAAAACTTGAAACTGAAATTCATTATTTTAAACAATTCTTCGTGGGCGAGCTGTGCGAGTGTGGATAGAATTTCTGTGCGAATGAATGAAAATATCAAAAGGTTAGTACTGCAATTGCATTTTATTAATTTACTGCATAGGATTTGGAAATTTACTGCTAGTTATGGGGGAATTTTAAGATACAAATTTTCATCATAATTAGATTTACTGCTTTGGGGGAAAATATTATAGATGAATTTATTGCATTGATATTAAATTTAGAAATTTATAAGTGTAGGAGATTAATAGAATTTTAAAATTGTTTGATGAAGATTGTGATTTTTATTGTTTCTTTTGTGGTTTTTGTAGGTGATTGTCGGATGAAAGCTAAAAATTTAATAAAAACATGAATAAAGAATGGTGAGTTTTTTAATATTTCAATTAGTTAGTTATATTCATTTAATTCATACTTACCTGTTAGTCGTCGGGGAAAAAACCGTGGGGGAAGATATCGTGAATTAGTTCTGAAGTTGTTAGTAGTTTAGCTAAGATGCGGATGATATTTTTAGTTTGAAGCAGTGGCCAAAGCAATTGAAGTGCCTTAATAGTGGTTAGTTCTTCAGTGCCTACTGCAAACTCATAAGGTGTGTTTTGGACTAAGTTATATAATTTGTGGTTAAATTTAGTGTTGTGGATGAATTCTAAAATTGGGATTTCTATAGGTTGTACAAACTCGTGCGGGATAAGGAAGGGTCGGGATTCTTCGGCGTTGAAGGTTTTGGTGATGGGGCAGAAAATGTACATTTGGGTTATGGGGTCATAATTACGAAGAATACCATGGAGGTTAGTGTCTTTAATACAATATGTGAAATTTAGGAAATACGGTGAAGTGTATTTTGAATTGATGAATTGGAAACGATGGTGTGGTTGTCTAGAGGGTGTGTGGAGGTCAAAGTGATTTTGGATGAAACGATAGTAACTGTATGTATGTGTTTGTTTAGTGCGCAACATAATATCGTGTGAGCAGTGTAAATCTCTTTCGTGTGGTGCAAGGAAATGAAAGGTTAGTGAAAAGATTTGGAAGCGTTCTTTAAAACTTTCGTATGCCTGTGTGTTTGTTAGTGCTTCTGAAATAATGTGATCAAACTTTCGGTCGAAGATGTTTAGTGTAAATACATATGGTGTCTTGATGAAAAATTTCTCGGTGATTTGTGGATTAGCGAAGCGATCGTCATCTAAGAATTAATCTTGGTTAGCTCTGATGATGTTGTGATCGTAGTATTCTAGCGTATATTCATTAGCTCTAGGTGCAGTGTGTATTTTTAGTGATTTTTTATATCCAACGTAAGTAAACTGTCTAGCGGTTAGTGGTGTAGTTAGTCGATATAGCATGTCTTTGTTTCGGTCTATATCGATGGAAGTGCTGGATAAAGGTAAGCAAAGAGGGTTAGTGAAATGATAGTATGAGGTCCAAGAGAGAGTGGGCATTAAAACGTATTCATCTACAAAGTTGCGTGTTTCGTTAGCGTCGTGAGGGGTGTTTAAGGTGTATTGTGGAAATGAGGGTAAAGTGATAGCTAAAAATTCTTTAGTGTTAGTATGCTGGGGGTGGTTGATGTATTCACGGGCTGTTCCTGGTTTTGCTGGGAAAGGATGGTTGGGGAATTTTCTTTTAAAAGTGCGGTAAGCTCTATTAGTGTTTAGTGAAGATATAGTGGATGTGGATGATGGTGTTAATGATTCAGTATAATTTGAAGAGGGTGTAGGGGGATTGGATGAATTTGTAGTGGAGGAGATTTGGTTTATGGTCGGGGTGTTAAGGTGGTAGGGTTGTTGTTGGAGGGTAATAAAATTATCTAGTTCTGGGGAGATTCGGGTGGTGTCTGGAGAATGAGATGATTGGTCAGAATGGTATGAGGAGTAGGTTGGGGTAACTTGGGAAGCATAAGAGGGTGTCGGAGTGATTGGGTCAGGGTTATTTGACAATATGGGTTGAAAAGGAGGTTGAGAAAAATTAGAAGGGTTATGAAAATTATTGGATGGGGATGGTTCTGAGTCGGCAAATTCATCGGGGGTTTCAATATTAAGGTTATTTAGCTGTGAGATGGAGTATAAAACTGAAATATGTGAGTTAGTGTCGGAATTCATGCCTGATGTTACATTGCTAGATGGAAAATCGGGTGGCGGAAAAGCAAAAAGTGGTATGATTGGGATTGAAGAGGTAAGATTGGTTGGATGGGAATTTGATCGGTGTAGTGATCCAAGTTGGCGGCTCATCGTGGGCTAAAAAAATTATTATTTTGAGATTGAAAAGCGGTGGTATGGGGCTGTTCAATAATTTGTTCATAAGTATTATCATCTTGTGATTGATGTGTCATTATATGTTGGACGGGACTTTGCGATGTATTGAGTCGAAAATTTGGATTATGTGTGATTGCTAAATTTCGAAAATTTGGTGGGACTAGGGATAGTGGATGATTATTTGGTAGGGGTGGTAGTTGTGGTGCCGTTGGCTGTGTGTCGACATTGTTATGTTCTTCGTCGTATGTATTTTGTCGTGTTGTTATTTTTGTGTTATATTCTTTTATTTGTGCGTCTAAAAGAATTTTGTTTATAGATGTGGAAAAAATTCCAAAAAATCCTGCAAAGAGTATGCGTGCTACGCTTGCTTGTCTGTTTACTTGTGTGTGTATAGCACATGTATTGTAGATTCCTTTTAAGAGTGAGAAAAGAAATCCAATAAAGTTAAACATTGCGTATAAAATAGTCAATTTTTCTAAGATGTAGTAGGGCCATCCTAGAAAATCGAGGATCTCATTTTTGAGTGTAACAAAGCTAAAAATGTTGATTGGTGATATATCTTGGGGACGGTATTTTTCACCGTTTAGATATATATAATCTTTAATGTCTTTAAAATATCCGCTATAGTCTTGCGTGTAGATATCGGCAAATCCTGCGGTTTCTGCAAGTTTGCGTAAGTTTTGGTCTATTGATTGTTTTTGTATAGTGTCCATATGTGTTAATAATTCTTGGAATTGTTGTGTTCTAATGTGATGTTGAATATCTGATTTTGAGTATATTCCTATTGATTGTAAGTCTATATTTGGGTTTCGAGCGATAGCGCGAATGCTTTCTGGTGAAAATTTTTTGAGTGATTGCATTAATGTGGGATATGGAGTGAGAAGGTAATATTTATTTTCATCAGGGTTTAGTTGTACTACGTTGTGGCTATTTTCTGATCCACATGGGACTGCGGTATCCCAGAAATAGGTTCTTCGTGAAAGTGTATCCACGAAATGTACTTTATTCTTATAAAAGATAGGGATTCTTTTATAACATCGTTTATCTTCAAAAACGTATAGTGGTGATACTTTTTTAGTACAAGTATAAAACCATAAGATGTTTCCTTCGTAGTCTAAAAAATTTGATCTATTTCCTGATAATAAGTATCCTGCATAGGGTATTTTTAATACTGCTAGTGCAAGTGATTGTAATATTTGTGTCCGTTCTAATTCGCATAGTTGGTGTAGTGTTTCTAATTCGGAGAGTGACATTTCTTGAAAAATGCGGCTAATTGTATAGTCTAGTTTCATATCTAAATGAATATCATAATGGATATTACCGAAATATGTAGTATTCATTAGTGACAATTCTTGTAAGCGTGTGCTTCTGGTGTCATAAGGTTTTAGATGTCCACCAGGTTGTCCGTTGCTTTTTTCAAAATTAACTGGTATATAGGATGTTCCTTCGTTTAGAGGATGACCTGTGGCATATGGGTCGATTTTTACTTTTCCAGTGGTCATGTCGAATCCTTTTTCGTATTCAACTAATATTTCAGAGTATTGTGTTCTGTGAAGTGGATTCCTGTATTTACATGCAAGTTCTGTTTCTTGATATATTTGAAAACGTGTCAATTTATTTTCTATATTGTCTATGTTTCTAAAATCGGAACTTAGTTTGCGTGATGGATGGACTTGTTCATAAGGAATTGATTGTATGAAATATTTTTCGTGAAATTTTATCATACGAGCGTGTATTTTTGCTACTTGAAATGTTGTACATGTATCTTCGGGGAACCAAACAATTGTTGCTTGTGTTCTTGTTGTAGGGTCGCAATATCCTTGATCATTTTTACAAGGTAGTCGGATTCCTTGATAGATCATTGTATTATCAGATAAATCTCGTGTGAGTTGTATTTTTTCGAGTTGTATTTTCCAATCGAAAAACATTATTTCTTGGTATCCTTTATTTTTCGTGTCTGCTTTGCAGTTTGATGGGTTATTTATACCAATGTGTGGTATCCAATGTTTATCATGTAGGTCATAGGTTAATCGTCCGTGTGCGCCGTTATACGGGTATTTTTCGTCTAGTTTTATATGTCCTTGGTGTCTTTCAAGTTGTGATTGGTGTACAGAGTCTGAAAAAACTTGAAAATTAACTAATTTTCTTTGGGAGTTTTTATTCTGTGTGATGTTTAGTCTAAGTAATTCATTTTTACAATCGTCGGGATTGAGATGTAAAAGGCGTTCTATATTACTTTGATAGAATGATTCATGGTCAAGTCGGTTTTTGTTTCCGTTCGAGACTTGTGAACAATGTACTTTCTTTTCGGAAAATGTCGCTGTGAATTTATAACCTGTAACTGTTGTTGCTCGGGCTTTTGAATAGAATGTTGCTATTATATCTGTGGTTTCTATAGCTTGTGGTTCTGTTTCACATTGTGATACTTGATTTATTGCATATTTGTGTAGTGTTTTTTGTTCATTTTCTTCGCAATCGTAATGTGTTACTAATAAATCTTGTGGTCCTGTACGAGGGGAAGGGTTTATGTTTTGATTTGAGGTTACTAGAAAAAGGAGTTGGAGAAAAATTAATAATTTTAGAATATACATGTGTATGATAATCCTGAGTATGGGTTATAAAATGTAATGTAGCCAATTGTGTTTTTGGTATATCTGTCGTATTTATATATTACTTCAGTAGTTATAAACGGTGGTGGTAGTGATTGAGCTGTTATGTTAGGTGGATTTAATGGGTAGGGATGTTGGGTAATGTTATTTAACTTAACTGTGATTTCAAACTTTAATTGTAAACTGTTTTGTTGGAGTATTTGAATATTGTGATCACGGATATCGTTGTGAATATCTTGGCGATATTGTAATCTGTTAAGTGCCCAGTTATGAAGGCGGTTACTTTCTTGATGTTGTCCAAATAATGGTGGAGGTGCTGTGAATGTATTCCAATCTAATCTTAAAGGAATATTTATTGATGATTGTTCTCGATATCTGGCGTCGAGATTATTTGGAAAATTTAAGTTAAAGGGTAGTGGTGAAAATTGGCTTATTGATGGTGTTGATGGTAGTGATAATGTTTCTGGTAGTGATGAGGATGTTGTTGTATCCGTAGAAATATCTATGGGGTCATTGACTAAATTTGGTTCACCTTGTGTAAATGAATGTGTAGTCCAATATGGAAATCGTGATGTTTGGTTTGGGGGGTTAAAAGGATTTTCACGTATTTGTTCAGATGTTGGTGTTGAACCTAAGTAGTCTGAGGGTAGACTTGAAGTGCTTCGTTGTGAAAAAAGTGTAGGAGTTTCTGGTGTGATGCCAGTGGTGTTTTCTGGAGTGGTTTGTGATGGGGATTGAGGTATATTAAAATGAACTCGGGGAGTTTGAAAATTTCTATTTCGTCGAGGATGTATAATTTGTCTATTTATTTCTGTTGTGTTTTGGTTTTGACTAAGGTTTCGTATTCTGCTTAGTTCTTGTGGTAGTGTTGGGTAAAGATTATATGTTGGTTCACTTAGAGATGCTTGTCGTTGAACTGGTTCTAGTGGTTCAGATAAACGAGCGTGCCGTTCTTCAAAAGTGTATGGATTGTCTTGAAAAGAAATTCGTGTAGATGTTTGAGGATTTTGAGTAGTTGAAGGTGGTGTTGGATTATCTTGGGATGTTGTCGGTGAAGACTGATTCTGTGACTGTTGGGTAGCAATTTTTGATGGATTTTTGAATTGTTACTTTAGTGGGAAGGTTTATGTTTATTATAATATTCTTCCAAAAAAATAATTAGAAAAATTGTTGCTAGGGCAAATGTGATGATTGCTTTCTTTATACATTTACATATGGTCAAAATGAGGGATGATAAAAATGTTATGAAAATTACAAACAATAAAAAAATATCAGTTCTACTGAAAATTGTTCGTATCATTTAGACAAGTTGTGAAAATCGTACCTGTGGATATATTCAAGGGTTTTGGAAAGTTGGAGGAATAGTTCGAGTATAGTGTAGAAAATTAAAAAAATGTTACAAAAAATGATTAAGATTATTAGAAAAGATTCAAGTATATCAAAAAGAAATATTATAAAGGCTTCAAGTATTGAAAAAAAATGTTTAAAATTTATAAGTATTTGGGCAACTGTTTGAGAGAAAAGCATTTAAGAAATGATCTCTTGGTCGAATATTTTTTGCTGTTTGAGGCGATTTTCTAGTGTGGTCGAATTATTTATTAGTTTTTTGACAAGTGGGTTGAGTTTTGTAAAAAATTGTTGGGGGCAATTTTCATGGTGACTGGGAGGTCGTCTTTTTCTTTATTTTTGTTTGTCAAATGATCCGGGGTATGGTGAGATTTTTATACTTTAGGCTAATTAAAATCTTCATTTTGTTACTTTAGGCTAAGTTATCAAATTTGTTTTGGGGGTATTCGTGGTCTGAGTTGGGGAAATATTGTTGATCTTTGGGTTATTAGATAAGGGAGGGGTACGGTATTATGGTGATATTTATTTTAACTGTCAAGTTGGAGTGGTTTGCTTATTTTTGACCTGGAGGTTGTAAAGTTATAGTTAGAGATGTGCCTGGAGTTCTAGATTATTCGTCTAATTGATCTTAGTTTGAGTTAGAGAAAGTGGCGGATTGGATGAATCCTATTGGTCTATTTTGAACTAGAATTATTGCGTACTTGTGAGCATGTTATTTTGAAAAAATGAAATGAAAAATGTTACGGAGGTTTCAAGATTGTGAAGTATAAAATCTTAAAATTACTTTTTAAATTCTACTTTCTTTAATATTTTAGATTGAGGGATGAACATTTTGTAGTTTTTACGTGGTTGATTTCGGAGTCTTGTTGTTTTTCTATGTTCTGATTTGTCTACTTCTTCTTGGGGTATTATTTGTTCTGTCATTTTTCTATTTTTTCTTGGTTTTGGAGGTTCTTTATGGTTTTGCGTATTGTTTTTGGTGGCGGTTGGTTTTGTGTTTTGATTTTCGGTGGGGTTATCATTTTGTTCTGTGTTTTTCAGATGTGGTTCATTTTGAATGATTTTTAATCCTGTGAAAGAATATAATTGAGTTAATTCGCGGAGTGCGTATTCTTTTGGGTAATAAGGTAATAGGTTGTTTCGATGTTGAACGATTTCTTTTTTGTTTGAGTCGGTAATTTTATATGTGACATCAGTGGGTTTTGCAATTATTTGGTAGGGTCCTTTTCGGAGGGGTTGTAATTTTTTAGAAATTCCTTTTTGAGTATTAAAATTAGGTATTAAAACAAATGTTCCAATTTTTAAATCGGAAGCTGGTGTAAAACGTGAATTGATTTGTTCATTTATGTTTTGTCTTTGTAATAACTTTTTCGTTATTTTTTGGTAAATTTCATTGTGTTTCTTATCTCTATTTAAAATCCATTCGGTGTGTGTACCGGAGGCTAGTTTAAGAATTTGTGGGTGATGAAAATGATCTTCATCGTGCGTATGTAATGGGAGGTTATAACAAATTGAGTCTTTATTTGGTTGACAATAACCTTGTGCGTTTTTATGAGAATTTGCTGTAAACATTATTGGTTTGCGTGGCTTTTGGTTAAAAACCATTTCGTATGGTGACATTCCTAAAGTTGTCGTGATTTGTGAATTATATGCTAAGGGAAATAATTTTACATCTGCTGACCATTCGGTATATTTTGTATCATTTCCGTTGATGATACATCTAAGATATTCTTGTAGTGAACGGTTCATACCTTCGACTAAGCCGTTTGTCCAAGGTGCATGAGATGTACGTGGTTTGTGTTTAATGTTGTATAAATGACATAGTGTTATTATTTCATTATTTATGAATTCTGTACCATTGTCTGTGACTAAAATTTCTGGTAGTCCAAATTTTGCTATCCAGTGTTCATAAAGTGTTGTATATGCGTAATAAGCATTACAATGTGGTACTGGGTTAAGTGCTACATAATGTGTAAATGCGTCAACAATTACCATAATGTACGAGTTTCCTTCTGATGAGGGTGAAATTGGTCCTTTAGTATCAAATGAGATACGATGATTAAAGTACAAACTTTGTCCTTTAAAATCTTGTTTTTGTGCTATTTGTTTTTGATTTGGGTAAGGTTTATTTAGTTGACATACTATACAGTCATTGCATAGTACTTTTATCCAAATTGGTGCATTTGGGAAGTAAAAATTTTGTATAAAATTTGAATATGTTTTTTCTGATCCAGAGTGTCCTTTAATATTTTGTGTGTGTGAAATATTAAAAGCTATAAGAATCATACTTATAGGGAGACATGGAACTGTAGATTCATTCAGGTTATACTCTAAAAGGTCTGTATTTTCGTTAATTGTTGTGTTGTTAAATTTGCGAAAGTATCGGAGGAGTGTTTTGTTTCCTAGAATGGTTGAATCTGCTTTGATAGGTTTAGTTTTATATTTGTGCCATGATTTCAGTTGTCGAATTACTGGGTCAAGGTTTTGATATTGTTTCAGTGTTGAAATTGTAATTGTTTCTGTTGGGGGGAGGAAAATGTTTTCGATTTCTAATTTAGATAAGGGTATTGTATCAAGTGGGTCATGGAGGTCAAAAACTTGATTTATTGTGTATTTTGAATCATTTGTTTGTGGTCCTGATAAATTTATTTTATCAGTTAAATCTTCTTTTTCAATTAGTGGAAAATGGTCTTTTTTAGGCGGGTGTTGTTTTGTTCGTTTTTGTTGGGTGTTATTTTTTATCCATTGAGAATATGGGATTGGTTTGAAAGTTGATGTTCCGAGTAGGTCAACTTCATAATGATTATTTTGACAATCTAAATAAAGTGGGAAATGTTGTAAATTATTTATTTGTGATTGTTCAATATCAGTTTTTACTGCATATTTGCATTCCAATCGGGGTGATGTTTCGTTTTCTGCAAGGTAGAATTTTATGTTTTTGGGTATTTCAACTGTTGTTTTTCGTGTAAGTAATTCAGGTGGTGTATTTCGACTTAAGGTGTCTGGTAATGCAAGATTTTTTCCTGCAGTCCAAACTATATGTAAGTTTGGAAATTTCATTAGAATTAGTTGAAATCTGTAAACTCGGTGGTTTGGGTTAGATTTTTGTGTAAAGAGAAAGATGATTGGTTTATGGTCTGTGAATAAAACTGTTGGATGTTTTGATCCAAGTATCAGAAATTCATATTCTGTCAGTGTATATATTATGGCTGTACATTCTCTCATTAGAGTTGAGAGTCGTAGCTCTGCTTGAGTGAATAATCGAGAATTCGCTGATATGAGGTTCATTTTATTTGTACCATTATGTGATTGTAATAGTGCTGCACCGATGCCAAAGTTCGAAGCATCGCACATTGCATAAAATGGTTGATTTGAATCTGGAATTGCGTTTGAAATTTGTTCAGTTAAAAGTTTCTTTATTTCTTCAAATCGTGTTTGATGTTCTGTGTTCCATTCAAAATTATTTTGTTGTCTAAGGATGTTATAAAATGGTCGTAGATATAATTGCATTTTATAAACATATTTACTTAAAAAGTTTAACATTCCAAGAAATTCTTGGATTTTCTTTTTATTTGTTGGTGGTTGAAGTTTTTGAATAGCGTCAATGCGTGATTTCAATGGAGTGATTGTTTTTCTTTCTATATTATGTCCTAAGAATTTAACTCTTGTCAAAAAGAAGTGTGATTTATCGGGGGCGGCCTTCAGATTTTCGTTCTGAAGTATTTGGTGATATTTTTCTAAAACATTGAACATTTCGTCTTTTGTTTGTGATTGCATAAAAACATCGTCTAGATAGGTGATTGCGTTTTTCTTGAGTATTAGTGGTCTAAAAATTTTGCTCATAAAAGCTGAAAATGCTGCTGGTCCTATGGATATTCCATAGAATAAGCGGTTAAATTCATATTGTTGGTTTCCGATAACAAATTGTGTTAAACGTCGTGATTGTTCATCTAGTGGCATTTGATTGTATGCACTATTCATATCGGCGGTTGTAAAGTATTTGCCGTTTATTTTTGTTAAAATAACTTGTATTGGTTCAATGGGCCAATTACATTTTGATTCATCTATGAGTGAATTGAGGTATCTAGCGTCGAGAACTATTTTTAATGATTCTCCTTTAGCTAGAATGATAACGGGGTTGATGAATGTGTTGCCTTTTGGTTGTTCTTCTTTATTAACTGGTGATATAATGTTGTATTGTTCTAAAATATCGAGTAATCTGTTTACTTTATCATGTAAGTGAATTGGTACTTTACTTGCTCTCTGTTTTTTGAAAACTGCGTCTGGTTTTAATGGGAGATGTAGTGATGAACTGATTTTGTCAACATCGAATTTTGATGTTGCATAGACTGATGAATATTTAATTAGCTGTTTGGCTAATTTTTCGAATTCGTCTTGTGTTATTTGTGAATGTTGGAAATTAAACATTGTTAAAAATTTTTGTTGGTCCTCTGTGTAGTTACTTATGTTGAATGTAGGTTTGAAATATGGAGTTTTTGTGAAATAATCCGTATTTCTGTTTTCGTTACTTATTATATTATTTATAGATAATTCTTCATTAAGAATTGTAGATTGGCAAATATCTAGTAATTGGAGTATATTATTTACGCGATAGGCTTTTTCGTGTATTGGTGATATTGTAGCGTTAGTTTCACAATATCCTAAAAGTCCTAAAGGTAATGTTACTTGGTAAGGTGTGTTGTTATAAACATGTAAAGAAATAATATCTGAATTCGAATTTTTCAAATATTTTATTGAAGAGATTGTGATTTTGAAAAATTTATGAATAGGTTTGAATTCAAAATCTGACATATAAAATTTTTGTTTGTTTTGTTCTTTATCATATTGGTGAACTTGTTTGATTGAAAAATTATAGATGTTTCCTGATAGTGGTTTCAGGTGTTTTCTTTGTTGGTTATATATTGGATAAAATTTTGAAAAGAATGGTGGTTGTTTGTTTAATCTTTGAAAAAATGTTAGGGATGTTTCTTTTGTTTTTGTATATTTATCTTTGATTAATATTTTACTGTTTAGGATGTTAATTGTTGGTATATACTTCGAAATAAATGGTATTCCAATGATATTATATTTAATATCAGTGATATGGAATATTTGTTTAAATGGCTTGTTTAGAATTTTACTTTGCTCCATTGTTCTGGTAGGGAGGAGAAATAATTGGATTTTTCCGTAGTTTATCAATGTTGATCCTTGTGCTGTTGCTAACTTACTGGAGGTTTCAAGAGGTGTTAGCTTTGGATGTAAAGTTTTTATTTCATTCCATGTGGGAATGTTTATTATGTTTGATTCTGCTCCTGAATCAATTAAAAAATCTATTTCAAGGTCTGGTGGTTGAAATTCTTTATTTCTTGGGCTTTCTAAGAGAAATGGTATTGTCCAAATTTTTTCTTTGGGTTGTTCTTTTGTATATTTTGATAAATATGGTTTGTATTCAAGCATTTTGTTTTGGTATTTTTATTGGTTTGATCTGTAGTGTTAATCTCGTTTGTTTCTTGCGTCGTTGATGTGGAATTTATGGGTGTAGTGTAATAATTTTGAAGAAATTCTGATTGATTTTCATATATATGTGATGGAAAGGGTTGTTCATATATGACAGATTCATAGTCATTTTCGACTTTTATCATATTGATAGAAAGAGTGTTTTCAGTATCACTTTCTGAATCTGATGATGTACAGTTTATTTGATTGAGTTGTAACGTATCAGTTACTGTGTTATCAATACCTGGGGGGTCTGATGTTGTTTCTGGATTAGCTTGTACTTGATTGATTTGTCTTTGATGTTTAGGTGTACTGCTTCTATGACGATTATTAGAGTTATTATAGTTATTATTATTCCGGTGTGGTGATTGGGAATAATTTCTATAACGATTATTATAACTTGAGTGTCGATTTTGTGAATTATTTCGCGATCTGTTTTGGTAATTATTGTTTGGTCTGTTATAGTTCGATCTATTATATGAGTTATTCCTTGATCGATTGTTCGGGTAATTCTGGTTTCGGTTGTTTGAATAACTTCTATTTCGATTATAATAGTAGTTTCTATTCCTATTGTATGATGAATTTCGTGATTGGTTGTTTGGATAGTAGTTATTTCTTGATTGGGAATTAGATCTAGAAACAAATCGTTGTGTATTTGAATTTGATCTGGAGTAGTTATTTCTACTATTTGGTCTATTGTAGTGATTTTGTGATGAATTATACGTGTTTCTTCGTTCTGGTGATCTTCCTCTATAACTTGAGTTATATGGGGATTGATTTCTTGTATAATTTGTATTGTTCGGGAGTGGTTTTCCTGAACTGTTGTTGCTGTGAACTGTTTTGTTCGGTAAATTTTGATCTTTTTTCATGTATTGATAGAATGATTTATTTGGTTCTTTGTATTTTTGAGGTTTATTTTGACTATCTTGCTGTTTTTGTCTACATTCGGAAATACTATGTCCGTATCGTCGGCAATAATTACACCATTTTTTGAAAGATGGTTTGCCTTTAAAGTTCGGGTTCTTTTCGTAAATATTGAGTATTTCAGTGATTTTTTCAACGAGGTCTGTTTCTGATTCCTGTATATTATTAATATTAGTGGGAGTCGTTTCAATTCTGTTAACGTATTGTAATTTCAGATTTTCCGTTTCTTCTAGTTTCATCGTGATTTCTGCTTGTTCTAGTTTGTCTACTAGTTTTCGAAAATCTAAATCGGGTTCTCGAATTGAAGAAGGATGGGATGCTCTCTTTTTTATTGCTATTTTCCTTAATTGTGGTGTTAAGGTCATCATTAAGATTTCTGTCATCTTTGTGTTTTTATAGTCATGTGTATTTAGTGAATATGCTTTTCGAACTAGTGTTTCGATTCGTACTGCTATTTGCTTGATGGTTTCGTTTGGTAATCTGCGAATTTCATTACATAAAACTCTTTGTTGTTGTTTGTTTCTTTCAGAGTCAAACATTTTTGAAAATTCTTGTGTAAATCTTTTCCAGTTTGATTTTATTTCTAGAGGTAGTACTGAAAACCATTTTTGGGCTGCGCCATCTAAGGTTGTTTGTATCAACGCTGTGCGTCGATGTATCCAGTT
The DNA here is from genome assembly GCF_963678635.1 of Symsagittifera roscoffensis. Classification (NCBI taxonomy): domain Eukaryota; kingdom Metazoa; phylum Xenacoelomorpha; order Acoela; family Convolutidae; genus Symsagittifera; species Symsagittifera roscoffensis. The sequence continues at coordinate 40,948,366 of NC_087065.1, forward strand.
TTGATGTAGTGGCGTATTAATTGGTTCAGGTCCTATGTTTAAAATCAAATTTGCTGTTACTGCATTTAAGTAATCTTCTACAGAGTATTCAGGGTCTGTTCCTGTGAAAACCATTAAAGGTTTGTTTGATGTTATTGATGATCCACCCATTAGGTATGGATTCATTGTCATTTGTAATGATTCTGCTGCATTTGGCATTTGAGAAAAATTTGAAAGTTGGTTTCTTGTTATTTCATGTTGTTGAAGATAATATGGGAGTGGTATTTCATTTTGCATTTGTGATGGTTGATACGAGTGTGCAGTCCTTGGATTTTGTTGTTGAATTGGTTGAAAAGATTGTGTATTAATTGGATTTTGTTGTTGAATTGGTTGTTGATGTTGTGCATCTATCGGTTGTGGAGAAAAATTCCTATGATTTGTACGTGTTTTCTGTATTCCTTGTCTACGATATTCTTGAGTATTTGGTGCAAATATATCTGGTTGTAAGAAATCGTCATCTGAGGATAAATAATCCATTTGATAAGGTGTTTGTTTTTTATTTTTATTTTGTTGAAAAAATGGGTAATTTTCACTGCGATCCTGTGGAGGATTTGATTGAAAATTTTTGGAATTATATTGGGCCGTTGGGTTATCCCAGTTTCGAGGTTTTGTATATTGATTAAAATTCCTTTGTGGTTGATAATTTGTTTTTGATGGATGTGTATAATTATAATTATGGTCTGCAAAGTTGTTTCTAGTGAATGTTTTGCGTGGTTTTGATGGTATTGTCATGGGTCTGTATGTTTGGTAATCCATATGTGAATATTTAGGGGCAACCGAAGGTTTAACGGTTGATTGTAAGGTTACCTGTGTTTGTGAAGGATTTGTATTTCTTGGTGTTGTTAAATTTGGGCGTATTGGTGAAATACTTTGTTGTGTAGTTGTTGTGTGTACAATTTCTTCATTTATGAAGTGTGATGGTGTCTGGATATCTTGTTGAGTAAGATTCCTAGTTCCATTGAGGTTTTCGTTGTGTATGACTGTAGAGTTTAAACTATTATTTTGTGTATCGGGTAAAAATGTATTATAGTTTAATGGTGTTGCATCAATTGTTAATGGTATTACTCTTACATAATCTCTTATGTAAGATATTGTACCTATTGCTTGACTTGAGATTGATTGTGGAAAGCTTATAAATGCGGGATGAGACCATTCGGGGTCCCAAACATAATCTGATTGTTCTGTGATAGCGGTATCATCGTTCGAATTTTGGGGTCTAAAATTTTTTCTTGCTTGTGCAATTAAATCAATATTGTGTGTGAAATAATCTATTATGAACCATGCCAAAATTTTTTGTAAATCGTGTTTGGTATGTTGTGAAACGTCGTCTTTCGTGAAATTTTCTTTAATGATGTTTAAATAGCTAGAGAGTAGTGTGATTTCATGTCGTACTCTTAAATGTTTAGATGTTTCTGTCGGTGAGACATTTGTTAATGGGATTTCGTTTTCTAATATCGAAATATAACTATATATTATTGCGAAAACTTCATTAGTGAAAATGGAGTTTGCTCTTTGTGAGTTATGGTATTGGATGCTTTTTATATATTCTGAAAAAACTTTTGAAAATTCTAAATCAAGATCGTCTGTTTGAATTGTATATTTTCTATTATTATGGTTTGGTGAGGTGAATTCTATGGAGTAGATTCCATACTGTTGTGTTATGTTGCATATATCTTTTAAGTAGTGATCTATGATTTGTCTTTTGATTTTTACATCGGGGAACTCTGTTTTACATGGACTAATTCCGGGTTCAAATAAGTTTACGAGTAAATTTTGACAAAATATGTGTTGTCCTCTATCAGTATCTGCATCTACTATAAAAGGAAAGATTTCATCGTCATCTGGAGTTTCGTCACCTGGGGTGTGTGTTGAACTCATTTTTTCGTTCGATGACTGTTAATATGTAATTATTAATGTGTCGAATTGGTTGATTCCAATTGTATAAATGTACTGGTTTGTGTTTATACTGCTTTTTTATTCTTCTTTTTCCTCTTTGTGATGAATTTGAAGTTGTTTCTGAGTCAGAAAAATATAATTGATCGTGTTGTGGGTAATTTTTATCTATTGATTCTTTTAATTTGTAAAGTTCGTCTAAACTGTTGGTTTCTGATTCTGAAAATGCGTTTCGATTTTTTGAAAATCTTTTTCGTGTTATTTGTCTTTGTTTAGTTATTATTTTCCTCTTTAGTGTTTGTCGTTTTGTGCGAATGTATCCAACTGTTTGTGTATGAGGTGTGATTACAAGGTCGTATTTTTTGTTATCTATTTCACAATTGTGTAAAATGATTGTTTGTTTATTTCCTAGGTTTTTAAATGACATAAGGTTTAGAATGACGGATGCAAAGGTTGTTAAATGATTTCTATTTTCTTAAACTGTTAGTTCTTACGATTTTTTGGTTAGCTTAACCTGGGTCTATTTGTTCAGGGTTGGAGAGAAAAGTATATCGATTCCGAAGAATGATTTTTACTTTCTCGTGACTAGTATAAGCTAAGGTGTTAACTTACTTAATCTTACTTAGGGGTAGTGATTGTGTTCAAGGGTTGGAGAATAGTAAATCGATCCACAAGGTTCAGGTATAATTAGAACGCGAGTAGTTCGTTAGATACTATTTTAAACTTACTAAGTCTAAGATTTATCCTGGGTCTGGTAAGAGGGGGGTTCAAGTGAAGGATGAATAACCGAAGTTCTTCACTGTTTATCCTAATTTGAATGATTAGTTTTGTTTAAAAATTTCTATTAGTCTTGGGTCTTTAGAAAGGGTTGGGTAGTGAATCGACGTTTGAGGTCGTTAGACACTAATTAAGTGGGTGGGGGAGAACAAAATTGTTCTGTTTGATCCAAGGATAAGCCTTGATGATCAAATTTGAGATTTTAATTAAGTAGAAAATGATTTAAGATCCAAGGATAAGCCTTGATGATCTGATTTTAAATTAAGTGATTTTAAGTTTTAATAAAGTTTTAAATTTGTGTAAAGGAAAGATTTAGTGTTTTATGATATTAGTGAGTTGATGATTGCTGTTATGTTTTAGGTGATGAAGCTGGAACAACAAGATGATTTATGATTACTAACCATTTATTGTCATGCTACTAATTTTTATTTTTATTTTCCAATAAATATTTTTCAAACATGTTTTGTATAATACTGCAGAGTTTTAGGAAAACGATCTTAGATCTTTTTATCAATCGTTATTGTATAATATTAATTTTGTTTAGCGCCTGAAATGATTTTGAAGATTAACTTCAAGGTTTTATGTTTGCAAATGGAAATCTAAATTCATTGCAAGTAGTATTCGAAATATAAAAGTTTGTTCTGGCTTTTGCCGAACTATCATATAACTATACGGCAAGTTTCTACTTTGTCGTATGTCGTCTTTGGTTCGAGGTCTTCTTCCAATTCCGGGTAGTTCTATTATGGTTCGGAATATTGGCTCTGATCTATTGAGTCGGAGAGACATTTCAATTAAATTATTGTCATATAACATTTTTTAAATGTTTTTGTCTAATTTCTAATCTAATTTTGGTTAATTCTAATCTAGTAAGGTCTTGTTCGAGACTTATGGTCGCACCAGATGAGTTATGACCGGGGTGTATAACTCATAGAGTAATTTCGGATAGGGTACACCGTCTGCTCGTCACGCTATCTTATTTTCGGCCGGATAGATTCGTGCAACTTCTTAGTCTAATACCGATCCTAATCTTACTCTTATACTATCTAGTCTCAGGTTGTTTAACTAGTCTCTGCTAGGCTCAATAGATCTAGGGTATACTGGTTTATTGCGGCTGCTGAAGTGCTCGGGAGAGTCCAACTAATTTCTAAGTTAAATTCAAATCTCTCTGGTGCTGAAATTACAAGTAACTTCAGCACTTACAAATAAGTGGGTTGTTAGTTAGATGGATCATGATTGGTTAATATTAAATACTTTACATTGGTAAAACATTTAATTTATCCAATCATAAAATGTAGTTTAGATCAGGTTCCAGTTAGTATATTTTAAAATTAAATATCATTCCAAAAATTTAACTGAAAAGCACACAGTATAATTTGTTTTCGAGAAAGTCGAGAGAGTCGAAACATAATTCGGTCTAGAAAGTCAAAACGTACCAAATTTTAGCCTACCGCTTTTTTGGTCGATAAAATTGAAACACAACTTGGGGAACCTCGATCCGGGAATATACTCGCTTGGCAATAACAAGATTTCAGGATCGATGCCTACACGCAGTCAACATTTCTAAAAGAATTTTGAATTAAAAAACCACCCCAAGCATATATATATATATATAGTTATGCTTGGGGTAGTTTTTTTTATTCGTCACCTTTGAAAGTCGGAACAATAATGTTTCGAGTTGTTTTCAAAACTATAGTGGTTTAAGTGCATCTCAAAAAAAATTGCAAAAAAATCTTAATCCAACCCGGTTGCTCTTATTTGATGTTCATGGCGTTTATAGTTACTACATACCAATACTTGCCCTTCCCTTAGCTAAAAAATTTCTTGCCTTTCCGTTAACAATGAACACTGTAAATGTATGGCTCAAAATTTATCTCAATGCTCTCTAACTATTAGTTTTTAAATGAAGGCTGATCAAAACAAAACTGCACGTATATCAAGGAAAAGCCCTGAATTTCTCATTTGCGCCATAGCTCATATCGATTAGTGTATAAAAAAATGGAAAACCATTAATCAATTTTGGGCAATATCAAATCTGAGGACGAAGTTGTTCGGGACAATTTGTCACGCATCAATAATTCACATTACGCTATCAGCAATATGAAAAAATTTTCAAACTCGCGCTTATAACTCAATCCAGCGCATGACCAATTTGGCAATGTTCGAACTCCAAGAACTTGGCAAAAAATTAGTGGAGGCAAAATATATTTTTATATTTGATTTCAAGGCTTCAATATTTTCAATGATATATAACTTTTCTTGTTAAAACTATTTTGATCGCCGAAGACTGACTGAATAAAAAACCCTAATTACAAAGGTTCCGTTTTGTTCGTCGGAACAGTAATAACGTCGCCTCCACATTCGTTTTCAACCTCGACTGAACTCCCCATACGTTCCATACAGTGTGCAAAAAACCATTTTGTTGCGATTGAATTCATACAATATAAAATATACGAACTAATATGAAAAGTATCTTCTTCACTTTTCATGATTTATGGTGTCAATCATAACGATAGCTACCAGGATTTTTCCTTAAATAATTATTGTACAAATTAACAAATTATCAGTAAATTATTCAGCTTTTGATTTCAATTCATTGTAGAAAATTTATTTGTTTCAGAGTTTGTATTTCAGATACAATTCTGGTTCAATAAGGATTTTTTGCCGGTGATCGAGAGGTCAGATTAGAGCCAGATATCTGAACTGCAATCTCCCCCCGGATAGCGCATCTCATGTGCCACACTCGGTCCCCCTGGCTCCCCACTGAGATCCACGTGGAACGAGGGGTCCAATCTCAGCCCCCCTTCCTCTGTATTCACACTCACCTGCAGAATATCTCCCCCTTTCCTATAAACAAAAGCTTTCCGTCAAAATGGTCTTCTGCAACGTGCAATTAGGAAATTAGTTAACTAACAGAAACTAAGTGGGGGTAAATTATAGCTTATAACATCGAAAACTAACAAACTAAGTGGGGGTAAATTATAGCTTATAACATCGAATTGGCGGTTTTTCAATGCTTTTAACATAAACCGAATGCGTTTAGACATGTATAATTACCATACAACATTTATCAACAACTGGATCGTGAACAAAAGCCGTAATTGAAAAAAGCAGGTGCGGAAAGGAAACATCAGAATCTGTCTACAATTGTTTCAAATAGTCCATGTTCTAGAAATTTCTACATGCTATCGACAATGTCGATTTGAATTTTTGGTCCCTTTGGGTGAAAAATAGGTTGAGTCTCTGAGAAAAGCGACAAAAAACTTCCAGGATCAACCCCATGTGAAGTTTTGAATTATTTAACTTCAAATGGCTCACTCACTTGGAGAGGCCTGGGTAGAACTGATTGTCCCATGCACTGATGAGAGACGTGGACACATACCTGAGAACAAACATTGTTGTTGCTAAAGTAGGTTGGCTTTCGATTTCAAGATAAAGAGGGCTTTTAATACATAGGAGCTGCGTTAGCGTTATTCATTTTGCTTAACTAAACCGACCCAAGTTTACCAAAATGTAGGCTTCAAAAAGAAACAGTATACAGACATCCTCTTTCCATCAAGTGACAGCTGGATCATCTGAGGAGCTCCTACAATCTTTTTCCCATTGACCACTGTCTCCTCATAGGGTTCCACTCCCTCGTCAAGTACTTTAAGTCCAGGCGAGCATGATGGGATCCCCCCGATTCGCACCTGAACCGAACTACTCTTTTACCTAAGTCTTCCTTACATAATATTCTAGCGCATATTTATAAGTCGAAACATATAATAAAACACAAGTACAGAATCTGAGGTTCAACAAGATCAGAATAGTAATTGACTTTTTAAATCAGATTGTCTAAGCGTCATTGAAACATCTTAAATCTCGATCTAGAAGAAAACTGTCGTTTTGAGACCTTAACCAAATAACGGTCCGTGTTTAAACGAATAACTCTACCTTTCCGACTAGTTTAGGATGTAATGGGTCGCTGACGTCATACTGTCTGAGTTCTCCCAGCATCCAGCAGCTGAAGAAGAGGAATCGATCGTCCATTGAGATGAGGATGTCAGAGATGACAGCTGGCATCTGGGGCAACGCCCACCCCTCCACGCTCAGTGCACCCACCGAGATCACCTTATCCGCTCGCCACTCTCCTTCCTAACCGAAACCAATTTTAGTGTATTTTTTGCAAACCAATTTTCACCTACTTATATTGACAATGAATCTCAGCAATATGCTATACTTTAACATGGTGTAAATTTAAAGTCCAAACATCATTTAAAAAAAAAAATTTATTGTGGCCTTTGAACTTATTGTGAATTTCAACCACGGATAACGCAACTTTTTTTTTCAAAACCCACAAAAAGTTTCACTTTACAACCTTTCATCTCTCTGCCGCCTTTTGTACCGCCCTTCATTAAGCCCTATTGGAAACCTGGGAATAAGTTCGGATGAAAAACCAGAGCTATAGCTGTAGTTGATGAAAAACCAGAGCTATAATTGAGTTCAAACTGTATTGCATGAAACTAAGGTTCAACACCTTTATTAGTTATCAATCTCGCAACTTTGTATGCGTACCAGCAGTAGCGGATTTAAGGGGGGCGGCGGGAATTCGACCCCCGGATTATCCTCAGAGTTCCTCCCCTTTGGTACTATTTAAAGACATCTAAAAGTGGCTGATCAACACTATAAAACTTTGCAACGGCGTCTTTGGTTCCAATATATATTCATTTTGACGGGGCAGCGCGCCATAAAAACGCAACTTTTTATCAAATTTTTCCAAAAAGTTTTTAAAGCAAAAATGGTAAAAATTCGCCTGCCGCGTAGAAAGTTTGGTCGATACAGGGTCTTAACAATTTGAATATGAAACCAATTTCTGATCACTAATACATCACTAAAAGCCGGTACCAACCGCAAAATTTTGTTAAGATACAAGTTAATGAAATTACCAAACAAAATTTTGCGGTTGGTACCGGCTATTTGTGCTGATTCTTTTCACAGGTAATATCTTAACATTGCTGGGCGTTGCGATACGTTGATCGTTCTGAACTTTTGAAAAATTTGGAGGAATTTTGTATTCGGGTGTAATCTAGCTTCCTTCGTTTCCACGCAAAATCAGATACCACAAATACGCATCGGAAAGGGTTGTCCCAGTATCGAGAAAAAATAGGTTCAAAGTTTTTGATTGTCTTAATTTGAGCGAGTAAAGCGAGTGAGCAGGCTTACCACAGTTTCTTTTGATAGTTTAATTTAGGCCTTAAAAAAATTTTGTGTTTCTCAAATAAAATTTTATTTCGGAACTTTTTTGAAATCGAAATATTAAATATTCAAAACAATGCATAAAATTTGAAAACTTTCAGTGTTTTGACTTTTTTTGATTATCTAGTAATTTTTCTGCCCAAAAATTTTGTCCAATTTGCTCATTTTCTAAGTTTTTTTGAATGTGCCTAAGCTCTTGTTTTTCGTTCAGATCCTTTTAGCACACCACTCATATGAAAAAAAAATTAAGTGTTTTTTTAAGACTATGGTCCGAACATTCTGTGCTACCTGCCCAGTGACTGGCTATTCTTGTTGTTCTTGTTTTCAAAAAAAAAACGGAATACTTGTGCTTGGTGTGCTTTTTCATTCATTCAATTTTTGGCGATTGAAATAATTTTTAAAGAATTGCTATAACCTTGAAGATATCGACTTCCTGAAATCAAATTTGAAAAAATATTTTGCCTCCGATCATTTTTTGCAAAGTTTTAAGGTTGAAAAATGCCAATTTGGCCATGCTCTGGACCAATTTATGCGCGTTTTGAAGTTTTGATCCATAACCCTGAAAGCGTAACACAATATTTATGCGTGACTAATTATCCCGCACAACAAAATTGTTCCAAATCGAATTGAGGCTAGTTAATCGGATCGTTACAAATTCAATTGAGGCTAACTAATCGGTCATATTAACTTCGCACGACCCAATTTTTTGCATTTAATCTTTGATATTGTCCAAATGTGTAGTTTTTGAATATTTTCTTCTCTCAAACACCTATTCGATATGGATTAAGGGGCAGTCTGAACATTGAGGGCTTTGCCTTTATATACGAGCAGTCTGGTTTTTAAGCTTTAGTTCTTTTTATAAATTTACATTGATAATTAACAACAGTTGTTGATCGACCCTGGTTCTTGATTATTGTTCCGACTTTCGATACGAAAGTAACGGAATATTTGTGCTCGGGGTGGGTTTTTTTTTCTTCAGACAAATTTTTCTTCAGACTTTTTAACTAGCCATTTTTGACGGATTTTTTTTTATCATTCGAAAGGTATTGTTGTCTTGAGCTCAAATTTGAAAAGATATTTCACCTGTGATTAATTTTCGTAAAGTCACGGGGGTTTAAAGATTGCCATTTTGGCCAATTTGGGACAATTAACGCGCGATATATTTCGCGCTATTAACGTGTAAGCGGAGATTTAATCCGTCTTAGAAATTGTTCCAAATTAGTTGAAAGAAGCTTATTTGCCATAATTGATTTGATACAAGGAGCGAAATTTATCCTTTAGTACTACTTTATATGGTGTTTGGGGGGATAAAAAATTTCAAACTTTAAACAAAAAATTTAATTTGATTTTTTTCTACATTTTAATTTTTTTATAAACCTTAAAAGGCAGTCGGAACAATCAGCGCTTCGCCCTCATACGAGCAGTCTTGTTTGGTTTCACTTTTGAATAAATAAATGAACTTAACAAGGTAGAACAGACATTGTTAAAAGTCAGCGCCGGTGACAGGTACCAATCAACCAGTAAGCACTTCTCAGCAACGACAGATGATCGACATTAACAAATGAACTAGTTTATGCTGTATGACTCTGCCAATTGCAAAAAATTTAAGCTCTTATTGATGTTAAGGATTTGATAAGACTATATGAGATATACGTTTTTTATTTTGCAGTTTGATACCTGGTCTTTGTAGATGTAGAACACAGTTCCACTGAGGGCACAGCCCACGAATGCCTCTGCACGGGTGGGTTCGTGGAAAAAGCGGATCTCCAGTGGCATCATGCCATCTGTGGTTCCGAGGTCAATCGTCTTGACCTTTGTCCTTTTTTCCCAGTCCCAAACGTGCAGAGACGAACCATAAAAGCCCTGATGAAATCGCAAATCAACAATGTAGCTTATTTAGGACCAAATACTTGAGATTCTGGAGTCAATTTGGTGTTTAAACTGGGTGGCAAATTTGCGCGATTAGTAGTAGAGCTAATCACAAGAAGGATTTCTTAACAGGCAATAATTCAATTTAATATTTCAGAAAAAATTTTAAAAATTAGTTTAGTATAGAAAATGTTGTTTTGTTTGATAGGTATTTTCAGGAAAAACGTAGAGGAATTTTCTTCGCTACTTGCATGGTTACGTGGTACACATGTGTTCTTACGTTTGCCACATGCTCGGGGTTAAATCCTTTGAGTGCGTACGTCATGGCTCCCCACTCGGTCGATATCATGACATTGTGTCTGGGCTGGTACCAGAAGTCATACCCAAATGGAGTCGTCTCCCCCTCCGCCTCCCACACTCCGTCCAATTCAAAATTCTCGTTGTCCAGCAGAACAAATCCACCTTTAATTACAACCCATTGATTGGGAAGTGTCTCTTAGAACACTCTTTTAGCCAAGGTTAGAAATTCGGGGCCCACCATGCCACGTTCTCGGTGCGGGCATAGTTCTTAGCCAAAAAATTTTCCCTGCCAAAAAAGCATAAGTAAAATAATTGTAAGTCAATGATTCAACTAACGAACTTGTCATTAACCAAACGCTTCTATGTTTGCTCATAGATGGAACGCCATGTAAATTTGGAATGCTCGCCAAGTTGAAACGTTATTTCAATGGTTATCTCTTTAGACTAACTGGTACTCCACAAATGCCCGAACACAGACAAATTCAGTAAAAAGCATCAACACTGAGCCAGAAGATGTGCTAACTGAATTAAAACAACTTGCTTAACCCCACTGACCTTTTCCGTTTCCCTTCTTGTCACCCATGGTGCTGAGCATGACCTGCTTTGACCCCAGACAGTGTACAGTGTGTGGATTTGTCCTGTCAACTGACTCCAGAACTTCAGGACCTACCACCTGAACATGGAACATGAACAAACAATATATAATAACATTATTAGGTGAGGCTTTAATTTTGACTGTATCTGTTTGGTCGTAGTACGTACCAAAGCGTGACTAACTCAAATTCGACTTACAGTTGTTACATTACCTTAATACCATCTCAGCAAGCCCTTTTATCCAGAAGCGGATTTAGGGGGGGGGGGCCTCCGGCCGACCCAAAGTTATCCATTTTTGGTGACGGATCCTAAATTTTTTCTAAAGGTGCCTTGGGCGCCAATATATACTAATTTTGAGGGGGGAGCGGGCGCAGAAAAAGCGCTATTTGTTGGTCAAAATTTGGTATGCCTTTTTTGGCTTGTTTTTTAAAAACTTGTCCGCGGGCGCAGTAAATTCGGTGAAAATTGGGTCTTTATAGTGATTTTGGAGAGCTCAAGTTTTTTTGAAAATCCGCTCCCCCTTGAGAAAATCCTAGATCTGCCCCTGCTTTCAAAAACAGTCATAGCTGATTGAATCCTTTGATTTGTTTGTCATTTTTATTTCTTCCCATTCAAAGATAGTGAAAAGTAGACTCAATTTTGGATGAAATTACAATAGACCAAAAAAAGCCGCAAAGAATCAATTTCTATAAACCTCCCCTATTCCAGACAGAGAAAGAAAATATCACGCGTTCTCCATATGGGTTCACCGAATTCTGCAATAAGGAGAGATCAATAACGACTACTGTCTGAGTGACATTTAATAGATATGGTGACTCATATGGTGTTGAATATGACTCATGTGATGGTGTTAAGGATTTCGGATTTTCAAAAAAGTTTGAGCTCTCCAAAATCACTATAAAGACCCAATTTTTGTGTTAAATTGGTGACCTTGTAGAGAGTGGGCGCCCTCGGGTCTGTGTTGACGTCGAGGATGTTGACTCTCGAGGTGTTCACAGCCGGACACACCAGGAACCTTCTGGCCTGGGAGGAGTCCTCGAAGCAGCTGCTGCAGGCATTCCACCCCGTGTGGTGCAACTCATCATCCGCATTCGGCATCATCACCCGATGGATCACCTTTTATAATGTATCTCTGGCTCTTTTTCCTTTTTCCCCCCACCTCAGACGAGCTTCAATTTTTTAGTGTAACGAGTAGTTTTACGAGGTTGATTATGAAGACCAAATATGTTTGTCATGACCTAATTAGTCTATATGTCAATTTACATAACAATCGGACAATGTCGTCAACAAACTTACTTGTAAAAATTTGCAGGTGGGGGGGGGGGGGAAGGAAAAAGAGCCGTATCTCTCACTGGGGCAATACTATTGAGGTATTTATTCAGTCCGATCACAAAAAATCACTAATTCAAACCAATCAAAATAGAAAACAGTCACTTACAGGACGCAATAATGATTGAAAACAATTTAACCATCACTTTTGACCAAGAGAATATAGTCGCAAGAATTTCATAACTGACAAAAAATAAGTTGAGTCTTTTCCTCGCCGATTTTTTCTGAGTACTAAGGAAATCAATTTCGGCTGAAAAATATGTGGGTTGATTAGATTGCATATACATTTTAAAGGCGGCGCCTGTCACGATGGCTGCAATTATCGCAATTTAGATTAAAGTAAACAATTTTGCTTCGATTTAAACCTGAAAAGTTGAAGCTCACATAATAACTGACTTTCGAAGAGAAGTATTTACATTGATATACAAATTTTCATGACAAAATAGCACAATTTTATGCGGAATTTGTTACACCGGGTTGTTGCCATCTATGAGCTATACTTTAGCATGAAGCCATGATTGGATGAAAAGTTTGAAGGACTGACAAATATTCAGATATATTTTTGTTCCAATTTTCGAAAAAAGTGACGGCATATTTATGCTTATATGTGTGCTTACTAGTATACAGCCCAATACTGCTTTCTTGAAATCTTGAAAACCTTTTTTATACCGGGTAAGAAATATTGATGAAAATGTTAACCAAACAAATAAAAGCAAGTCGAACAATCAGAGTTTTGCGGATACGATCAGCCTTGTTAAACATGCATTTACAAAAACCTTTGAGTTCAGCAGGGGCAAATTTAGGGGGTGGCCGGGGGTGGCGGATGCCAAAATTAATCCTATGTCAAAATTACAACCGTGAACCTCTAGTAGTTGCAGAGAAAACGGCTCCAACCAGGGGCGGATTTAGGGGGGGGGGCGGACGCCCCCCCCCCTCAGGGATTCGACCCCCTGCCGACCCAAAGGGTCCCCCCTTTGATACTTTTTAAGAAATCCATTTTTGGCCGACCGACCCTAAAATTTTTCTGAAGGCGCCTTTGGCGCCAATATATACTAACTTTGAGGTGGAGCGCGCGCCAAAAAAAACGCGATTTTTTGTCAAAATTTTGTCAAAAGTGCCCAAAAAATTTAGCCAAAATAGGGGCAAAACAGTGCTTTGGAAGAGCTCGGAAAGTCAATTTGGTCGACCTAAAAAAAAAAAGGTCGTCAAAATTTCGGAAAACTTTTTGAAAATCCTAGATCCGCCCCTGGAGCTCAGTATTAAGATAATTTACATATGATCATTTATCGAAAATTTAAATGGGCTCAAAATTTATGAGATAGTAAACGAGCCCAATTGAACTATTTTGGGACAAATAACGTGATAGATATTTTCTGCAATTTTCGCATAATTTGGCTATTTAATTGCTTATAAATTAAATTAAGGCAAAAATTTCGGTGAAATGAATACGCTACACGCTAAAAACATCACTCTGCACTTGAAATAGCTTGTGGAAGCAAGTATTTGAACAAAAAAAAATTGAATTCATGTTTTATAAAATCAATTAGAAGACATTGAAGAGCCGTCAGAACGAAAATAAATTGCCCGTTAATTAACTGAATTTTTGTTTTCAAAGTAGTCTAAGTTTCAATCCCCCATAACTTCAAAACAAACAATCGTCGAAGTTTTTTTTCATGTTATAAAAAGTTGAAAAATTGAAGAAAAAAAACGAGACAAAACATCCCATGACTTTCTTTGTAAACCGTAACTACAAACCTCTCGTAATAGAGTACAGCCGTAATTGTTATGACTGCATTCTAAAATCTAGATAATTGTTTTGGATAATTTGAAAAACCCAAACAAGACTGCTCGTATATCGGGGTGAAGCCCCGAATGTTCTGACTGTTCCTTAATTCATATTGAATAGTTCTTGGGAAAAGAAAAATATTGAAAGTTTACAAGCTTTGGACAATATCAAAGAGTAAAATTCTACGAAAATACTACGACCAATTAGCTTGCCTCAATTCAATTTGGTACGACGTTGTTGCGCTGGATAATTCACCGCTCATAAATAATTTGCATTACGCTTTAAGCATTATGAATAAACTCTTCAAAGCGCGCAAAATTTAGTCCAGAACATGGCCAAAACCCAGAACTTCATAAAAAAAGAATGTAAAATATCTTAAAATTGAACTCAGGAATTTGATATTTTCAATAGGGTATAAAAGTTTCTGCTTAGAACTTTTATTTCGATCGACGAAAATTGACTGAAAAAAAAACCACACTGAGCATAAATATTCAGTTTTCTTTGAAGTCGGAACAAAATATTTTTCCCACCAAACATTATGCAAAGCACAAAGTGATAGAATTTAAGTCCATCAACCTATTAATACTAAAAAGAAACTTGCCCCAAGTCAATTTGAAAAAATGAATGAATAATTTAGGATTATTGTGACATTAATTAAATGGTCATTCAAGCGTTTGTAGATTATATATAGCGCACTCTTTTCAAATCCTTCGCGTATAAAATTAATCACCGTTGAAAAATACTTCAAAATATCAGCGCACGATTGGAATATTTTTCGAATAATCTGTCAAACCCGTCCAAAATGGCTAGAAACTTGTCTGATGAAGGAAAATCATGAGCACCAACATTTTGGTCAAATTTTTCATCTTTGAAAAATAAAAAAACTGATCGTATCATGGCTGTATCAGTAAAACCAACAAAACTGCGAAACTAACAAATCAGAAAAATAACGAAACTGTTCGAATCATGACGAAGCCCTAATTATTCCAGTCGCGTGTTAATAGTCCTGAAATGGCAATTTTTAAAACCCCGGAATTTGGTTTTCAATTTTAAGCTCAGGACAAACAACGATACCTTTTGAATGATAATTTGAAATTTTGACAAGAATGGCTAGTTAAAAAGCGAATTTTGTCTGAAGAAAGAAAAAACCACACGACAAAAAGTATTCAAAAAGCCGTGAATGCTCCGCTTGCGTTATGGTTAAGATCGAATGAATATTTTTCAGTAACGAATGATCGAAAAACTATAATTTTTTTTAAAACTAAACCATGTGTGAAAATTTGATTATGTCACATGGGAAATTATAATCAATTGTGAAAGCTTAAGTCGCACAAACTTAACTAGTCCCTGAATGATCCGTTGGCTTTTAAGGTTTTTGGAGCATTAATTACATAAATATCATTAACAAACTAGATATAAAGAAAAATGAACTTTTTTCTTAAATTCGAAATTTTTTCTATGAAAATCATCGTCCACACACGCCAAATAAACTGCAAACAAATAGATTTTGTACCTTTTAACAAATAAATTGTGGCAAATAAGCTTCTTTCAACCAATTGGGAACGATTTCTAGGATGGATTAAATCTCCGCTTACGCGTTAATAGCCCAAACAATATCGCGCGTTATTGTCCCAAATTGGCCAAAACTGCCAACTTTAAACCGCCATATATTTACATTAAAAAAAATAATCACAGGTGAAAAATCTTTTCAAATTTAAGCTCAGGACAAAAATATTTTTTGAATGATATAAAAAAAATTCCGTCAAAAATGACTAGTTAAAAAGACGAATTTTGTCTGAAGAGAAACCCACCGAGCACAAATAAAATAATCCGTTACTTTCGTACCGAACGTCGGAACAACTATAAGATCGATTAGCTTTCCTCAATTCAATTAGGAAAAATTTCGTAAGACCGGATTAAAAAAACGCGTCAGGCTATTTCCGCATCTTGAATAAAATTTTAACACTGCGCATAAAATAATCCAGAGCATCGCCAAATTGGCACTTTACATACATCAGAACTTACAAAATCTTCTATAAAAAAAATTGAGGTAACATATCCTTTCATGTATGCACCCATCGATATCTTCGATGGGGTATAAAGTTTTTTTTGTTAACAACTATGATTTTAAATAGGAACAGTTAAGATCTTTTCAATCACGTTGCTAAGAAATACATTTCTAGATTTTACCATAATTCTGCAAAAAGAATTTTGACAATTTAAGATTCAGTGCTTTCGCTGATACGAAACAGTCTTGTGATACTAGCAGTAGGTGATAAGATAACGGGCGTTCAATACTTTCAAGTTTCAGGTTTTGCCCTGACAGGAGCATTGTTTTCAGAGTTAATAATAACTGAAGTTGTTCACAGTTTCTCAAAGTTGATGCATGACAGTGACAAATACATCTTTTTTTTTACCAGATTAGCTTTCCAGCTTGACTATATCAGGGTGAAGGGGACAATAGATGGAGATTTTTGATCCGTAAAAAATTCAGATAATTTAGAAAATGCTGTAAAAAATGCTGTTTTAACCGTATGACAAAATAATAGCTTTTCTGCTGGCGCATCAAACGTCGGATCAATTTAAAATCCTATATCCTGGATAACAAGTCCTAGATTCTATATCCTAACTTAACAAAAAAAGCACAGTTTTGCAAAGGTTAGTACTGCAAGATGTCAGCAGTCTTTTTTGACATTAGAAAAACATGAAAAACGTTATAATTAATCAAGTAAATCCAATAATTCACCGCAGTTTGATTTGGTTCATTTTAGAGACCAGTTTAGTCTCTTGCGGTAAAAAAGTTTGTCTTTAAACGAGTTCAAAGCTTCATTTATCTTAATTATGGCCAAGTCTCTCGTTGATTGCAAAAATATCAAACGTTGTATCACGTTTTTTTTTGAAAAACCAAAGCGCCGTCAATCCTGATTGCTGTAACAAAAAGAAACTTATCGTAGTTATTAAGACTTCGCAAACTAATTTTTATTTGATCTTAATGGTGTGCGGCCAGTAAGCTGACAACCGCATGAGCAGACATACCAGCAAGCAAAAAGTTTTGAGAAAACTACCTGATTGGCAGAAAAAGGATACCAGGTGTGATTTTGAATTCAACAGATATTTGAGACAATGTTATGAATAATGAAGTTATTTCGACAAATTGTCCGGGAGTTACTATGGTAAAAATAATAAAAACTAACCGTATTAAAAATTTTGCTTGCTTACTGACCCGTACCTTAGAAGTTTTTAATTCTCCCATAAAATACTTATTTTTCGATCTCAAATTCTGGTCAGGAATTTTTTGCGAAGTGTTTAAATAAAGCATGGACTATCTGAAAGTTCTTTTTTCTAATCCAATTTCTGGAAAAAATTTTCTAAATCTAGACTGCTACTTTGTTTGTCTACTTACTGCCACCTTACCAACCGATCTTTACGGACTTTTTAATTGATTTTTGTGGACACGAAAGAAAAGGATTTCGATCAGAAAATAAGTAGAGACGGAATTTTATGTTGGCCCGATTTTTTTCAGGCTAGTTTTCATTTTTGTACGGAACTTATTGTTCCGACTTTGGTAACGTAAATAACGCACTATTTATGCTCGAGGTATGTTTTTTTCTTCAGGCATATTTCGACTTTTTCAACTAGCCATTTTTGACGGAGTTTATTATATTAGTCGAAAGGTATTGTTGTCCTGAGCTCAAATTTGAAAAGATATTTCACCTGTAATCATTTTTCGTAAAGCCATATTTCGTTTGTTACTAGGAGCGAAATCGATCATTTTGTAGTTAATATGTCGTGTGGGAAATTCACGCTCGACTAGCACGAATTTCCCAAAAAATCTCAAATTAAAAAAACTCATTTTTATTCAGTCAATCGAGCAAATGCCGATCGAAATAATGGATTTCTTATAATCCACTGAAGATGTCAACTTCTTGAAATATAAAATCATAATTTACCTCCAGTAGTTTTTCGTAAAATTCTGGGGGTTTGAAAATTGCCAAATTGTCCATGATCTGGACTAAATTATCCGCGCTTTGAACAATTCATTCATAAAGCTGTGAGCATAACGCGAATTATTTATGCGTGGCAAATTATCCCGCATAACAAAATTGTTCCGAATTGAATTAGGGCTAGCTTATTGAACATATTTTTCCGTATTTTCCATGTTTTCGTACGACTCAGATTTTCACACTTTGATTTTGTCCAAAACTTATAGGTTTTCAATATCTTCTTTTCCCAAAAACGATTCGTTATGAAACAAAACTGCTCGTATCAGGGCGAAGATCTGAATGTTTCGACTGCCTATTAAGGTTTATGGAGCAGTAATAACATTAAAAAATTAAAAATAGAAAAAATGAATTTTTTTTTTTAAATTTGAAATTTTTTTTATAAAAATCATCTCCCCACACGCCATATAAAGTACAGAAGGATAGATTTCGCTACTTATAACAAATACATTATGGCAAAAAAGCTTCGTTAAACCAATTTGGAACGATTTCTAAGACGGATTAACTCTCCGCTTACGCGTTAATAGCGTAAAATATAGCGCGCGTTAATTGTCCCAAATTGGCAAAAATGGCAATCTTTAAACCCCCATAACTTAACAAAAAATTATCACCGGTGAAATATTTTTTTCAAATTTGAGCTCAAGACAACAATACTTTTCGAATGATTAAAAAAACCGTCAAAAATGGCTAGTTAAAAAGTCGAAATTTGTCTGAAGAAAAAATAAAACCACCCCGAGCACAAATATTCCGTTGTTTTCGTATCGAAAGTCGGAACAATAAAGTGCAGTCGGAATATTCAGGGGGTGACCGCTCGACTAGCATAAAGCTCGACTAGCATAAAAGTTTGAAATCTTGAAAATGTATCGACTAGCATAACTTTATAGGATTATTTCTCAGAAATACAAAACAATAAAAATGCGTTTAAATTGGAATGAAAAATTGAACTTTGAGCAGTTGAGAAATTAAGCATCAAAAACCACTTTACGATTTGTAATGATTTGAACCAAAGACTGATCGTCGCGCAAATTGTGAAATGAATGAAAAAACTGATTGGATCTAATTAATCACCATATTGGTTACAAAGTACAAACTTTATCGGATCTAACAATCTCCCCCTTTTCAAGAAGGGAGGAAGAGATTTTTAAATAGATCAAGTCGGCCAGATCTTTTTAACTATCCCCCTTACATTGCAAAAGACGAGATTTGTTTCTAGGTGTTTACTATATGCTTAACCATTGTTGTTATTTTTTATAGGGGTGGCATTCGTTACTAGTAACCCTAGGGAGGGAAATACTTGAAGAAATTCAGTTGGTCGAATTTTCGAGCAATCAGAATGGGGCGGAGATTCTTTAGTAGGCATCATAGGGGGATTGTTAAATAGATCCAAAAATTCGCATGTTTAATTAATTCTTTATAGGGGGCCATATATTGTGAGTAATGATTTTAGTTCTGACTAATTGAACTTTGTATTTCGATTTTTATGCTAGTCGATACGATTTTCAGTTTTGAAACTTTTATGCTAGTCGAGCGTTATGCTAGTCGATACACCGCCATTCAGGGCATTGCCCTGATATACGCGCAGTCGTGTTATGCCAATGCCTTCTGCTCGAAATTATTGCACATAGGGTTATTTAGTGTGAAATTTCAGGGTTTTAAATTTAACGCGTTGGAGGTAATTTGAACCCTCTCTGAAGTCAATACAGTTTGAATTGAGGCCAGTTATTTGCTCACATTGTACTGGAAATAGTGCGTGTGTTTCTACGAAATATTTTTTACTGCGAGAGTAACTTCAGTTACGCTAAACAATACAAGCACTATGTTAACTAAACACTATACAAAAATATGACCTCTGATTTCAGATAGTTACAGAAGCGTTATCTAGTGATCTGCTACGAAAGATACACAAGCCGACTATTTAAACTTTCCAACCCTCATTTTGTTCCACCCTTTAACAAAAATGCAGAAACCATGTCAAAGCTTTATTGCATTCTATTTGTCTTACTTTACAGTAGGTGGACGACTGGGGGTCGACGTCGACAGTTGCGATGTAGTCGGGGGTAGCTTCGTCCCCTCCCTCACTCTTTCGGACACACACCACGTACAACAACCTCTCCCTCTCCCCTTTCGTCGCCGCATCCTTCGGAGTAGGGAATCCAGGGCCCTTGCAGCACGTCGTCGGCATCTTGTGTTTTTCCTAGTTCAACAAACAATATCGTACCACGAGCGAAATATATTTAGGAGCAAAAAATGTTGTAGCTGAATTTTTTCAAAGTTTGAAAGATGTTTTACTTTTGCTTTGCCGAAAGGAGAATAGAGACGGACGAATAAAGCACGTAAATCTAAAGCAATCGAATATTTTTGTTGCGGATGTTGTTTTTCATCTGATGTGAGGGGAATACTTCTCAGGCCGATATAGTTAGTAACAAAAAGTTAGAACAAATACAGATAAATAAAAAGAGTAAATTTCAGGTGACCTTGAGTCATACTTACTGTTTGATAAGTTAGCTTTTGAATGCCAATTTGTCTGAAATAAAGTTAATGCCAAATTGTTGGCAATATTGGTGACCTTGAGCAATTTAATCGATCAAAAACTTCAGCTTTTGGGCTAAAAAATTTTTTTGACAAGTTTTTTCCGCGTCAAAATAAGCAGTTTTATGTTTCAGTTTCGTTAATTTCGTTCAGTTTCGTTGACCGAAAAAATATTGACAACAATTTGGCAGTAACTACAGATCATTTGCTCGTTTTAACAATTCTTTCCGCTCCAACTTTTTGCAATATTCTACGCAGTTGCAAAACCTTCGGACAGACAGAAATAATTAAAAGAAATAATTGAACAGAAAGAGCAATCTGCCAGTTTTAAAAAATTTTTGCACGCAAATTTGCAGGTGACATTGAGACATAGTTTTTGTCTGAAAATTATTTTTGCATGCAAAAATTGTCCGAAAAAGTTCATTTGCTCTTTTTAATTTTTTGTCTGTCCGAACCTTTTGCTACTATAGAGAGTTGCAAAAAGTTCGGACAGACAGAATTAATTAAAAAAGAGCAACTGTCTAGACATCAACGGAAACTAAAACTGAAATAGACATAACGTGGAAAATTCATAAAGCAGAGTTACGGGATCTACTTAACACTCCCCCTTTCAAGAAAGGGGAAGAGATCGTTACTAAGGTTACTTGCAGCAAACTGTCGACCAATCAGAATGCAGCAAAATCCGAGTTTACATACAATGCTTTTGTGCGATATTATTGTTTTTACTTACAAGGGTGGAGATTTTTTAGTAGATACAATAGGGGGATTGTTAAGTAGATCCGAGTTTCGCTCAAAATCTATAACCACGGCGGGCAATTGCATCCGAAGCGTCGAAATGTTTTATAGTAAAATCTGGATGCTCATAGCAGTATTTAAAAATTAGGCTAGCATAATCATCGGATAATCAACAATCTCGCGATTTGAATTTGGTCTGAAAAAATTTCAAGGTTGTTCGGTTTCTGTCTATACGAACTTTTTGCTACTAATTATAATTACATATAAGTTTTAAATGAGACCACCGGATTAAACTAGAAATTTAAAAGACACAGCTTGAAAACGAAACGGTTATATAGCTTTTAACAACTTTATCTGACAACGTCTTAAATTTCTGGTAATAAAAGGAATGCCAAATTGTTGACAATATCCGTGACCTTGAGCAGTTTAATCGGTCAAAAAATATAGCATTTTTAGTAAATTAGTTTTTCGGAAATCTTTTTTACATTCAGAGCGGTTTTAGGTTGATTAAAGTTGATCAATGAGTTTTGGGTTGAATAAAATTTGTTCAGAGTCGTTGATCGAAAAGATTTTAAGGAATTTGAACAAAGTTAATTAATCTAAAACTGTTTAGTTTCTTACGAAGTTCCACATTTAAAAACGGATCACAAAAAACTAATTCAAATAGAATATTAAAACTTTGACCGATGTAATATTAAATTGCTCAAAGTCACGAATATTGCCAGTAATTTGGTATATAAGGGCAATTATAGAGTTGCATTTGAGCTGTCGAAAGACCAAACCAAAATGACTACACTTTTCAGAGGTCGGTAATTGAATGTAACACTAAGCCCTTAACTTCAAAACAATTTTCCTTACCAGCAACCTGACATGCAAATCTTCAGTAGAAAATAAAACATAAAACGCCGGTGAAACGGCAACCAAGAATTTCAAAGAACTACTTTTAATAAGTTTCATCTTGGTGATCAGATTCTTTCGAAATCTTAAGACGTTGTTCAATAATTTTGTTTAAAAAAATGTATTTGTTTATAACAAACTGCTGGCAATATCTGTGACCTTGAGTAATTTAATCGGTCAAAATCTACAGCATTTTTGGATGATTGGTTTTTGTTAAGGTTGTTACGCGTGAAAATCAGTGGAAAACCTAAGTGCGACACGGAAATTAGCAGTCTTGCGGTTCAACTACGCTTAGATTCATGGATTGAAAGGGATATTGGACAATTCGGACAGGCAGAAATTTAAAAAAAATAACGAGCAAATGACCCCTTTGCGACAAATTTTGCATGTAAAAACAAATTTTTAAGACAAAAGTATGTCTCAGGGTCACCTCAAAACTCAAGTTTGCATGCAAAAGCTGTTCAAATATGGCATATTGCCCTTTTTAGTTACTTTTTGTCTGTCCAAATTTTTTGGAGTTCTGTACGCACTGTAAGGGCATTTACAGATAAGCAACAGCAGCAGACTAAATTACAGTTGTTGTTAATATCGGTCACCATAGGCAACCTAGTGTGTCAAAAACAGCTTTTCGGCTTTATTAGGTTTTTAACAGTGCTTTACGAACTATATCGAGTAAAACTGGATGACTGACGCCAAATTGAGCATTTTTAGGTTATTTAAGATGGCTGAAATTTGATAACTGAAAAGACCTTACCGAAAATTGCTTCAACTATATAGGTTCAGCTAAAAAATTATCTGAGATAGAGAAAATTGCAAAATTTTTAGTTAGACAGAATCAATTTTAAAAAGCAAATAACATTATTCAGAAATGTTTAAAACGCAAAAACAGTTTTTTAGGAAGTATGTTTGTCTGAAGGTTGCCTGGAAAAACGAATTTTGCCGCATATTTAGTTTCAATTGGCCGATTGCTTTTTTACAGTCAATGAAGCATTTTGGAGTTAATTCATGGTCATATGTTCATATCATTCAATTATTTCAATTCGCAGTTTTTGCAGCTCTTGTTTTTTCAAAACTCGATAAATTGTGCGATGATAAATTTTAATCCAAAATGTTCACTTCTTTGGTCAATTGCATCTTTGAGAATCCCGTTTCTTAAAACTCTCATCAAACAAATCCAGTTTTTGTTGAAGTTTATTTTCATTCCGTTTATAAAAATGATTTTCTGTCGACATAAAATGAATACTAAACTTAAGCATTTGAATGATATCAATTAGGTAATGGGCAAAAATCAACAGTAAATTTTACATAATGAATCAGTTTTTAGTATCAACACTGGTATACATTCAAAATTGTGGGTAAATTGAAAACTTTCAAAAAGAGGATGAAACTGCAGTTCGAATTAGTGAGAACGTTTCTCCTTCAGACATCGTGCGTAAAGACAAAATATTAGCAAAAGGCCTTGATTCAAAAAAGAAACTCCTACTGTCAAAACTTATTTCAGCAAAGGGTTGAGCGCGGGGAAAATTACAATTGCAAAAAAATCCTAATTTTTAAACATATTTTGCAAGAAGTCAAATGGAAAACTAATAAGTTTTCTTGTCTTTGGTTTTTGAATGCCACAAGGTATTGTTCGCGGTTTTCGCATGGAACACTTGTTGTTCCGATTTTCGAAGAAAACGAATTATTTATGCTTGGGGTGTTTTTTATTCGGTCAGTTTTTGGCGATCAAAAAAATAGTTATTAACAAACCATTTCTTTACATAAAAAATATTGACTCCTTGAAATCGAATTTAAAAAAGCTGCTTTACTCTTAATTAATCACTTTTTGCAAAGTTCTGGGAGTCTGAAAATTTCCAATTTGGCCATGCTCTGGACTATTTCATGCGCGCTTTGGAGACTTAATTCATAATACTGAAAGTATAATACGAAATATTTATGCGTGACGAGTTATCTTGCACAACAAAACCGCCCGAAATTGAATGAATTGAGGCTATCGGTCTTTATAATTTCGTAACTTGACTTTTCACACATGATTTTTTTATATTGAACAAAAATGATAGTTTTTCAACATTTTCTATTCTTGAAAACTAACCGATATGCACCGAGGGAAAATCGTGACGTTCAGGGCTTTGCAATGATGTACTAGCAGTCTTGTTTCATCAACGTTTCAATAAAAACAACGCTTACACAATCTGGCAAGTGTCGCTTTCGATTTGGACCAACTAGCATGAAAACACGGCCTAGAAATCATTCAGAGGTAAAAAATGCAAAACACTGAGTACACTAACATTAGTCAGTAGCGAGCACTTGCTTATGTGTAATAGTTTTTATCACAAGTGATGAAGATAGCAAGAAATTTATGACTCCTTACTTTTCAGAATCTTAAGCTGTAAACCATTGTTTTCAAATTTTTCAAGGGGCGGAGGATTATTTTAGTTCGGCGTGACTTTTCTCCTAAAAATAAGGACTTTAAAAAGCAATTGACATACACATTTAGGACGATCTGAAAACTTCTGTCAAAAACTTTATATGACGTAGTCTGGTGTCCTTCATTTTATTAACAAACAATTGAACAACGTACATTTCACTATGTTATCATTTCACTGCCAAACAATTTAAACACTTAACATTTAACTCCATTTAAGTTTTAACACCAGAATTGTTGCCGTATTAACACCTTGTCTTAACTCCTATCACATCAAAGCTATTCCTGGAAAAAAGGCAAGTATCAAAATATAAAATTTGAGCTATCTCAATTATACATGCTAAAATGAGGCTTCGTATTTTAATTAGGATTCTTATCGATAAGCTTTTCTCATTTTTTTATTAGAATTTGGTTAAACCAACATGATTATTGAAAAAAACGTGCTTGTGCTAATTTATAAAAAACTCGACCGTGTTGCCAGGTTTCGTGTTGCCAAGTTAAGATAAGGGGCTGGCAATTACTTTCATTTTGAGTTTTTGAGTTCAAAAAAAAGCTGAGCAAAGCGACCGTGTTGTAGGTTTAACTTCGAGAATGGTTCTCAAATTGAATGACTTTTAACTTTTTGGCATTAGTGGAAGCTTTTTTGTGTACCGCCTGGAAATGTCTATAAAAGTTACGCAATTTTTAAGCAAAGGACGTTTAATTATTTGAGGTGAGCACCTGTGAAGTTCATTGAAAAATTACTTGTTTTTGAGTTGCATCATTTTAGCAATTCGAATTACTGGCAAGGTCATTCCTGTTCAAAAATTTACGCAAACTAAGCAGCGCGAAATAGTTTGATTTTAAATGGCAAAAAAGTTTCTCGCTTTTTGTTGATGTTTACCAAGTTCCTTCTGAAGTAAATTGTCTTTTATTTTAGGATTAAAACTAGGTTTCCTTATAGAAAGGGCTTTAAAATGTATGTTTTTAAATTGCTAAAATAACAAAAAATAGATAGTGAAACTGTATAGTGTTAGGTTGTTTAGTGTTCAAAACGTGGGAGCCCCCATCTATATTCCAAAAATGCTGAACAAATGTGTCAGAAAATTTCTGTACAATCAAATTTTCGAAATTTACGAAGCAAATTTATATGATGGGTATTTTCTTTTGCTTTTTGTTCTACACTGGGAAACTTGCACTGGGAAATCCAAATGACACGAATCAATTTCTTTCAACTTTTTTAGCCATAATTAGTGAACGGCACTATGTTAAAACCTGCTGCAATTTTATTGTTATTCAGAAGAAAAAGATGAAATATTCATCAGTGGTTTTTCATTCAGTCATTTTTCAGTTTTCAATAATCTGATCCTGCAATCTATTTTTATTGGCTGAAAAACGATGTAAGGTTTGCGTTAGGATTAGGAGGTAGATATTGGTGATTTAACCAAAACAAAGCTTTTTAAAATCCAAAATATAGAATTTGCGAGATTTGCTTGGTTAATCAATTATTGCAAAAAATCTAAGACCGAGGGGCGGTCGGGATATTCAGGGCTCCGTCTTGATACGTTTTTTTTTCTAATTTTTCCATCTGCGTTTTTTTATCGCGAAAAGCACGCATCGTATGAATAGGAGAGTTTTCGCATGCGCGAAGGACCGAACACAAAAAATATCAACCAATCAACGCGGTGGCCAGTCAATAAGCAAAATGGTCTAAGAGCAGAAAAGGTCCAAGAGCAGAAAAACTGCAAAATGTCAACTTTTATAAGCTAATCGGTTACCTAATTATCAGAAATGTCAATAATAACAAAGCAACGAATATTCTATGTATAACTTGAATAATTTAATCAAGATTTTTAAAAAAATATTATCAAAAAACTTAATGAAATTACTCAATTCATGCATAATTTATTCGTGCTCTAGGTATTTTTGACCATTTTAATAATTTGCTTTGTCAATTAGCCCGTATAAACCAACGTAAGTCAATTTTGTTCTGTTGTTCTGCTCTTGGACCCATTCTGCACTTGGACCATTCTGCTTATTGCTCCGCCTCCAATCAACGCCCTATAAAGTGCCCAAAGCTGACCGAATTTGTCGCTTCGGGAATAAAACCATACAAAACTTGCTTAAACTTCTATACCTCGCGGTATTTCTTGCTTATATTGAGTCACCTGGCATTTGTATAGATAGAGGTGCTATTAAACTTATGCTCATTCTATTTTTTCTCATACCAAATTTTGTCAAACCACTTAACAAAATTTTTCCTCATGCGGGGAATGTAGTGAGGCGACCTTCGGTACCTCTTTATCAACTTGTCTTTTGTGCAGTAACTCTGCAGTTTATTTCATTAATCTTAATCAAGGTCACTCAGCGGCTTATATCGAGTGCCACGTTGAACGTGGCCACTCTCTTGTTTACTTACATCAATGTTAGATGTAACCATTTTTCCTTGCTGTTATACTCTCGGTTAAAGACTAACCGTTAAAATACTAAATTGATACTGAGTATCTAACTAAACTACTTATCGTAACCAATTATCAAACCAATAATCAATTTACATTTATTTACACAACTATGTTTTGAAGTCAATAAACTCGGCAAATGTCAGAATTCATTGCATAATTTTTTCGATTATTTTAAAACTATGAGGTCTGATTGGTCGACAAAATATTAACACATTCGGACCTTCGCGCACGAGTGATTCCCCCCATATATGATTTCAATTCCTCCAAACAGAAAAAATTTCTACTAACCTGTTTTTATTTGTTCTGACTTTATAGTTTGGTTTTCAATTGCTTAATAAAAAAACTCTTTTTGGATGGTTTGATTGAGTGTAATAGATCTATATCAAAAAATCATGCTGTGAAAGACCGAGACTACCATCAAGTTTTCTAACTGAATGGTCAATTTATTGTATGCATAGTTCCAGCGTGATATCTGAAGTAGATGTTACTAAATAACTTTATGGGCGAATTTTGCATAACTTCAAATTTTAATCCTATTTCATGTTTGGCATAGTTGAACCTCTCAATCACTTCTGACATACCTCTAAATCAACTCAGTTTTCTAATTAGATTTCTTTATCAATCTTATTCTGATCTGGACCTCCACTCTTGCACATAATGTAGTCTTTACAATCGAGTTTTCTTAACGTCACAAGACGTTGTTCAAAACACGCGGCTTTGGAGAAATTTTCAAACTTCTGTACTTCAAAATATAAAATTTACTAGGAGAGAATATATTTTTATATGTATGTTTTTTCTCTCAAAATGTTCTGTCGGACTTTTTTAAGCTTACTGCTTTTACTATAAATTTTCACATATCTGTTTGTGAAAAACCTCACATCAGATTTAAAAAAATGTAGGCAGAAAACTTGAATCACAATCATCAATTTACCAAAAGAGTGCGCTAGTACGGTTGTTCATCAATTTGAAAGGCGTTCACAAAAATAGTGCGAGGTCAAGCTCTCCCTTGAACTGTAGCTTCAGGAAAATCATAGTCTGACTGATTTGGTCTTTAACAGTGTCACCAAGCGTTACTGTATAAAACAGTGTTAGCAACTCATGCCTTCGAGTCGCAAAAAAAGCTTCACTAAACGAAAAGAACAACTGCGTTATAATCATTCTCTTCGGTAGCCCTATGTTTTCGGAAATACCAAGATTATCAGAGAAATTCAAAAAGCAAGGATAGCCGGTTACTGTGCAAGTAGCACAGAATGTTCCGACCACAGTCTTAAAAAATACAAATATATATTTTTTTCAAATTGGTGTCGTTTTTTTTCGGCATGATGTGATAAAAAGATGCGAACAAAAAAAACTTAGGCTTGTTCGAGATTCATAGTAAAATAAGTCAATTGAAAACAGTTTTTGAAGAAAAAACGAAAAATTATTTAAAAAAACTGATTTTTTTTTAATTTTCTAGCTTTCGATTCCCAAAATTGCGTTAGAAAACTCCAAAAACTACCTTTATTTGAGTAAAATCAATTTTTCACGGCTTAGATTCAGCTTAAATAAGCTTTTTAAGCCTACACGGTCACCGTATTAACTCGAAATTAGACAAATATCAGTTTTTCTCTACACTGAAAATTTTTTGAAAATCACGACTGAAAGGGCTTTAACATGATATGTCACTCGACCCATTCCGATGATTATTTCTGCTACCTGATATTGCGTGAAAAAAAAATTAAAAGACACGCGAATACAAAATTACTCCCCATTTTCAATGGTCGGAACAATAAAATTCGGCCAAAATGTCTATTACTGACCATTTTTCAAAAATGTTTTAAGCTAGCTAATTCAGGAACGTTTTTCGCTTTTAGTGACTGTGCAAAAAAAGTAGACTCTAAAATTATCTCAATTTAATGCCTAAGAACCTTGATCTCATTCATATCCTTCCATGGGAAATTGGAGACCAAATTTCAGCTCCTTCTTCCCCTCTAAGAGCGATGACTTGGAACAATGCCATAGAAGAATGTTAACTAAAACAAACTTCTCGAACTAAACAGATCCGGCTTTTAAGGTAGATCGCGTGTCTTAGGTATTTTGAGAATTTTAATTGAGGTAGATAACTGGATAAGAGCAAAGTGGGTGAACTTTTACTGTAATGTGATTACCTTGACCTGGAACTAGTGTTGGCTATGACCGTAATAAAATGACGATTAAAAATAAAAAATGTTTTTTTTCTGGTATTGATCCAAAATCAGCAAATATTGTTTTTTTTCCGTCGCTGTGATGTCCGTAATGAAGACTGCGAAGTCCTGAATTTTCCGATTGCACTTTTCAATTTTCTTCATTTTATTTCCCCCCACGCTATGTAAAATACAAAAGCCTCAATTTAATTTGGACCAAATTCATTTGCCTTGTACGCGTGTTATTTGAACGCAATAGTTTGCACGCTAATTGTCCCAAATTGGCCAAATTATCAATTTTGAAACCCCGTAACCCTCCAAAATTAATCACAGGTAAAACAACATTTTTTTTGAATTTAAACTCAGGACAGCAATATTTTCTAGATGCTATAGAAAAATTTCGTCCAAAATTCGTCATAAACGCTTAGCTGACAAAACAAAAATTGACTGAAGAAAAATAATCACACCAAGCATAAGATATGTTCAAAAAAACGGAACATTAAAACATTTTAATTGAATCTTATTGGCTAAGATTGGATCTTTTATACACTTATACATGGAAACAAGACTCCTCGTATACCAGGGCAAAGCCCTGAATGTTTCGACTGCCCCTTGATGCATATCGAATAATTTATTGGAAAAAAAAATTAAAAAACTATAAACTTTGAACAATATCAAAAATCAAGCGTGAAAACTTGAGTGGTACCAATTTAATACGACCGATTAGCTAGCCTCAATTCAATCTGGAACAATTTTGTTGTGTGGAAAAGTAATCACGCATCAATAACTTGCATTATGATTTCAACATTACGATGAAACTTTCAAAGCCCGCATAAACTAATCCAGAGCTTGACCAGATTGGCAAATTTCAAGTTACCAGATTTTTCCAAAAAATGATCGGAGGCAAAATATCTTTTTTTAAAATTGATTTCAAGGCGTCGATATTTTCAATGATATATAGTTGCTCCTAATTTTACCTTAAAAATAATATATATGCCTGGGGTGGTTATTTTTAAGTCACTTTTTGGCGATCAAAATAATAGATTTTAAAAAAATATATTTTTAATTTCGATTGAAGATTTTTTTCCAGAAAATTAATCGATATGGGTTAATTGGCAGTCGGAACATTCAGCGCTTCGACGTGATATTCGAAAAGTCTTGTTTAATTTTTTAAGAAACTATGATTTCGATCGCCAAAAGTGGACTGAACAAAAAACCACCCCATATATAAATATTCCATTTAATGGGAAATTTGGCGGAATTATTTCTTTTTGTGACTGAAATTTGTTTGCTGACTAATTTTTAGTTTTCGTTCGAGTTTTCTAAAACCTAAATAAGATTTTCACTTGAAGCAACTGAATATTTCATGCCAGTATCGGATATCAAGAGGACAGCACTTCAAGCCGAGTCGTAAAATTCGGGACTTCAAATCAAAAATTTGTCGGAAGTCTAATGTCTAGGAATACTATAAACTGTTGAAAGTGTTTTCCAAGTGTAAAAATAAGTTATGCCTTTCAAAATCCGGTTAATCTAAACATCTGATGAAACTCTTAAGTGATGCATTGCTACGAAGAACGCCTATTATGGAACAAACTTGCCAAAATTTATGAAAAAAATTTTATTGGTGAAAAATTACAGTTTTGAGGCGCTTGTAAAGCTTAATTTTTGGCTTGACGTCACTCCGACGTGAAGTCACATCGGCCTGTTGTCCTAGACATAATTTATGCATTCGGGTTAATGTTTTATATATCATTTATAACTAATACTTTGATATGCAATAGGGTTGAAGTTAATACTCTTCTTGTATTATAGGATACCCTTCAATAGGATACTCTTCTTGTCTTTGAGAAATTTTGATTTACGCTCACATTTTGCCTAAATAGTAGCACTCTTAGCTGTTCCCTTTATATAATGAGAAAAGTTTTGTGATAATTTTGAACTAAGTTAAAACTTTTCTGTGACTTCAAGATGAAGAGAAACAACAAAAAATATATAACACAGAAGGTTTTTTTCTTCTTCAGATTTATTAAACTGGTTACATTGCCGCTGCTGATCTCATGGTATCAATCATATCAGTCTTGAAAAATTTTCTCTCTGTTTTTCATACGGTTTTCCTGTCCATAATTTGGTGGTTTTATGACTGGTGTATAAAATTTATTTTATAATGGTTTATAAAATTGCAGTCGAAAATGAAATCTTTCAATGTAAAATGATGAACAAAATGGTGCATCATGAACAAAATTTAAACAAAAGAATGAAAAAAAAAACGCGTTTTATACGTTTAATGATTTGAAAACTGCTAATATTGTTTTCAGAAATTTCAAACAGGCCAACGGTTAGGAAAAAATTAAATGTAAGCAATTTAGGTGCAAGATCGGAGAGTAAACGGTCAAACAAAATAAATTATGTTCTAGTAGCATCGAGTAAAATAATTTGAATTGGCTTATAATTCTTTGCAAACATTTGAAAATGGGATACAAATAAATTATTATTGCTCCGAGTTTTGAAGAAAAAGCAATATTTAATCGGTGTGGTTTTTTAATCGGAAATTTTTCAGCGATTGAAAAAATAGCCATTAACAAAATTCCTTATACCCCATTGAAGATATCGACTCCATGAAATCAAATGTCAGAAGATATTTTACCTCCGATTC
The DNA here is from genome assembly GCF_963678635.1 of Symsagittifera roscoffensis. NCBI lineage: Eukaryota > Metazoa > Xenacoelomorpha > Acoela > Convolutidae > Symsagittifera > Symsagittifera roscoffensis. The sequence goes on from NC_087065.1 coordinate 40,980,028, forward strand.
TTTTTTTTGCAATTTTCTGGTAGTTTGAAAGTTGCCAATTTGTTTATGCTCTGGACGATTTTATGCGCGCATTGTCCCAAATTGAGTTGAGGCTAACTAGTCGGTCATAATAATTTCGTACGACTGATTTTTTCACACTTGTTCCTGTCCAATTTTTATAGTTTTCAATATTTTTTTCCGAAAAAACTAATTAATATGGGCAGTTTTTTCTAATCGTGTAGTCAATCGTCGAGCCGCTGAACTTGTTTTTGTCCATTTCTGCACTTTTTATCTCCTTTCTGAAAATTCCCACTCAAAATCCACTCATTGATTTCGTTTTTTTTTCTCACCTAAGAATCTCTTATTTCGTTTTTTACACTATGATTTCTTCTTCAATCCGTGTTTACCTTCTTCCGACCCTCAGTTTAAATGCTTGAAGAATTTATAGACTCTTCAACACTGTCGTTACAAAATTGCGGTGAAGTAAAACGGCTTTCAAAAGCTACTGGTCTCACTTCAGCTTAGAATTTCCGACATATTCAGTTGATCTGAGACATGTGTGCATATCTCAGATTTCAGCCCCATATACAACCACGCTGTCACAACGGCCCTATACCAAGGTGCGTACAGAAATCTGGCACTGACTAGTTCAAAAACGGTCGCGATCCGAAGCAGAGCGATGCAAGACGTCTCAAACAAATATACACTTTTGTTGTATTTGTTCCACTAAAGCTCGCTCCTCGGCGGCTCTGCTTTTTATAATTCTGAGGATATCTTTATATCCCTTTAACTCCAATAAAGGTCCAATAACAAGCTCAATGGATAATATATCTTCGGCGTTCCAGCCTAAAATCATTTATGAACAAAGCCGGGTAGCTCCCATGAGTTAAACTATTGTCTGGTTGGTTGTAGAGAAGACAAAGAGTGTTTTTGCAAAAGTAATTCTAATCAGTAACCTCATCAGTACCCTAATCAGTACCCTCAGAAAATGTTTCTATGATGTTAAATCAACAGGAGATGACACTGAGAAAGCAAACGTTTTAATTGTTTTTCTGAAGGTGTTATCAAAAGAAAGCTGAACTTGACCTGATACTAAAAAGCAGCAATGGCTGTCATAAAAAACACTGAAAGCGAACGAATTAAAACTTTATGTAAATCTCGAAAGTCTTCAAATAAAAAATCATCGAGTTTTGACAATATTGACAATATTACCAGAAAAAGCTAATCCAACAGCCGAAGTCGCACATACTTTTGTTCAAAACTGTCATCAACAAAATTCACTACACAATTCAATCTTAAACTAGTCGGATAGTACAAATACTCTTAGAAGGAAACAAGCAGCAGCGGAAAGCTACCGCATGATCATTTTGCTGTGCTCTGTTACAAAAGTAGTGAAGCTCTAAGTTTTAAAGAAAAAAATCCGCTTGTGTGTTTTTTTCAGAAAAAACGCTCCAAATGGCTTCAGACATAATCATTCAGCAGTACTACATCTGAGAGTTTTGTTGTTGTTGTGATTTGTTTTAGTGTCCTAAATAAACTTCGGTATTTAATTAATACCTGTTAACCAATTTAGTTACGACCATTGGTCGATATGAGAAAAGGTCAGTTGTCCTTTTAACGTTCTTAATTCACATACTTCCTTTTAATAGTTTTAATCTTTTAAGTTTATGTACAGTATTTGTACATAGGTATACAAAATTAGAATAGTTTATTATGGCGGTCTAATGATTCGAACGTGCGTGGAATTCCCCCCTTTTGGCCTAACCATACCCTAGAGCCACCGCATGCCAATGGAGCGACCAATTTCAATTGGCGATCATTGCCAAAGAAAATCTGAATTTAGAGAGTCTGAATGGACCAGAGATCCCAGAGACACAAATACCAATTTTGGAACAAGCAACAGGCAGCGAGTCGGACACGGAAAGAGCCAACAGAGAGAATAGGAACAAAAACGCGATGAAACAGTACGAATCCGCCGAAGAAAAGCGGATCAACGAAGAAAAGAGGAAATTTAATGGAATGAGACGAACGGAGGCGGACAAGAAACTGCGGTCAATTTTATTTCTAGCCTTAGGGAGCGAAGGAAAAAGAGTCCTTACACAGAAGAACCCGAGAGTCAAGATTTTAGCAATAACTTTCTCCGAGTTCTGGACTTTGCTTGACGCCGCATTTAACAAACCGCCCAACACAACGTTTGAAAGATACAAATTATTAAATCGGAAGCAGAAAGACCGCGAGTCTTACGAACAACTTTGGGGAGCCCTGACGGATTTGGCTAGCACGTGCAACATCAAGGAATCCGACGAGGCAGAGTGGATAAGGGACATTTTCATCTGCAATATGAAAAACACAGACACCCAGAGGAAACTACTGGCAGCTACCATAAGCCCGTCGGAAGCACTTAATCCAGCTTTAATCGATGAAAAGGGATATTTTAATCACCAGAAATTGACGAATATGTCACGGTCGTCGACCAACGGGACAACTTTCAAACTTTTTAACAATCATAATCCGATCAAAAAGGAACCGAGCCTAAACATTGAACGGAGTAATTCGTGCATGAAATGTGGAGATGCATTTACGAAAAGGCACTTAAACGTCTGCCCAGCGAAGGACATAACCTGTAAAAATAGTAATTATAAGGGCACTTCGCCAAATTATGTAAATCGCGTAATAAAAGACCAACTGTAAATACTGTATCAGATAATTATGTAAACACCGAGAATTGTACATTCGCACCCCCGGAAAACTCGTGGGCGGAAGACCAAGAATCGTGTGATGTTAGAAATGCGGGAAAGGAGTACGAACAGAGTGACGATGACGATTTTTCGGTGTTGAGTGTGAGAACTATTTACGACAAAAACGGTCTCGAAACAAAGAAACTTCTGAACTTAGGCATCGGCTGGGATATGATTGTAAACATACCAGTAGAATCAGCAAGCCCCGTAAGATTTTTAAAATAGAATGTATTACACGAAATTAAACTGAGATATCCGAACCTCAAAATACACCCAGTGGAGAAAAGGATAAAAAACTTATATTGCGGATTCACCAACGACACGATCAATATCTTGGGAAAGATAATCGTCAGGACACAATCCAATGGGTGGATCAGCGAAGAAACCCCGTTCTTCATAATTGGCGGACATGAACGAAACATCCTGGAGAACGACAATTTACCCAATCTGGGCATAGAAGTGTCACAGAGGAAATGCCACCAACCAATTTGCATGGTCAACCAACCTACACTCGAGAGTGAGTACAAAAACTTACCTTCTTTATCTGACAAGATTTTTAACGAGCTCAAAGAACTATTCACTAGAGTGGGGAAAATACCTAACGACCGAAAACTAAAAGATTTCCACTCACCTTTTAAACCAATACAATCCAAAGGGAGAAGAGTCCCGCTTCACTTACTCGCTGGAGTGAACGAAGAATTAAAAAGAACGGAGACAAAAGGTCATATAATAAAATTAGAGAAATAGGACGAAGATTGCTTTATCAGCCCAATTTTAATAACTCGGAAAAATGATGATTCGATCAAACTGGCGTTAGACTCCAAACTATTCAACGATCAAGTTTTTAAAAATAAGTATCAAATGCCAAATATTACGAAACTATAGACAACGTGGCTCTTCAAATTTCGGAGAAATCCTACGGGCGAGTTTGGTTTAGTAATTCAGACCTGAAAAACGCGTATAGCCAACTCAAACTATGCGAACAAACGAGTAGGCAGTGCAATTTTAGTATAGTAGGCGGCAGAACTACCGGAACGTATCGATTTTTAACGGGATTTTACGGACTGGGGGACATGCCAAATGAATTCCAACGGGTCATGAACTCACTGTTGAAAAATATCCTCTTCACAAATTGCTACATAGACGACATCCTGGTAGCTTCGCGTGGATCCTTGGAAGAACACAAAGCAATAGTGTATAAAATTTTATCAATATTAGATAAGAACAATATGGCAGTTAAATGGGGGAAATGCGCATTTTTTAAATCAGATATCGAATGGCTTGGCTTCAAAATTTCCGGCGATGGAGTACGACCTTTGGTCGGTAAAGCAGACGCAATAAAAAAATTGCCACCCCCCAAGAATATTTCCGAATTACGTTCGTTCTTCGGTTCGATAAACCAGTACGTAAAATTCGTCCCTAACTTATCGACCCTAAGTTCTCCCCTTCGTCCTCTACTAAATAAAAAATCGATTTACAAATGGGACAAAAACCATTCTATAGCGTTTGAGAAGTTAAAAGCGGAAATCGTAAATATCACAGAAAACAGTCACTTTGATATAAAAGAGAAGACAAGACTGAAAACAGATGCTTCACACAACGGACTAGAACGATTACAGGGCGACCAGTTGAAAACAATCGCGTTCGCATCTAGGTTTTTGAATAACCATGAAATGAAGTATTCTACCAATGAATTAGAGTTGCTGGGAGTCGTATGGGCAACCGAACCTTTTAGAAACTACCTGTATGGAACTGAACTTCAAATTGTAACAGACCATAAAGCATTACTATCAGCACTCTCAGCAAACCTTGGGAATAAAACGATGCACAGTCGGTTGACCCGTTGGTTGAACAGGCTTTCACCATTCAATTTTAAAATATCGCATTTACCGGGAAAGGATATGAGTTTTACAGATCTTTTATCTAGACCTCCTTCGGGTAAAACCCTCCCAATTTCTCACTATGACGATGAATTTGTAGTCACTTCAATCGAAAAAATTCAGAAAATTCTATTGAATAAACAACATTCTAAAATTGTTACTGTAAATACTGTAGATAGACCAGCGGTCGCTGCAAATACTTATTCTCGAGTTACTACAATCCCGTCCGGAAACGAAAATTCAAGCGACGTGATTGGTCAGAATTGGTTAAAAAGATCTTTAGCTTTATTTAATCTCAAAATTGTTGCTGCTATCATATCTTGTATCGCTCGGTCATAACTTGTCATAAAAATTTGTCATAACAATCATACTCGGACAGAAAATTGTACTTCAAAATGTCAACCTGTTGATAACTCGAAATTCAATTTTAAAAGTATTACTTTTACGGACAAAGTCCTGTTACATTTTATAATAGAAAAAAGACAATTTTTACCATCCTCCAAAATACGGCAAGAATTCCCAATGGATAAAGTTAATGAACCCTTACTGATCAATCCCGATGAACATAATATCGTTCTCAAATTCAGACATGACCGACTTTCACCCGACCAAGCGGACCTCGTAAGAAGATTCAAGACGGACTTAAATCTACCAAATTCCCCGATCCGCCCTGAAAACCACTGTTTAAAGAAACTGCTGCAAATTATGACCAGGGAAGATAAAGTGCTGTGGGACTTGATCTAGACGATAAAGACGAATCGACCAATGGGCATACACGGAGCTTACATGAAAATATACGCCAAAGATCTACACGTGAAGGACGATGAGCTTTTCCTCGATAACAAATTAGTCGTTCCAGCTACCATCAGAGGAACGTTCAATTCGATGCTCCATGAGACTCATCCAGGACAGTTTGGGATGAAATCACTTGCCGAATACTTGTTTTGGCCGCAAATTTATCGAGAAAATTACCACCACGGGAGAACGTGTAGTCAATGCTTAAAAGCTGGTAAGAATAATAAAGTTTTACTAGATACTCATAATATTTCGAAGTTTTCGACGTTGACATTCGCGAATGAAGAAATCAACCTGGACTTGGCGGGACCGTTAGACACGTTCTGGGGTAACAATAATTACATCCTTCTTTGCATTGACCGCTATACAAAGTTCCCCTTGGCCAAAATTGTTAACAACACCCCTACGAAAATTTTAATTTCCTCCTTAAACGATTACTGTCATCTTCACGGGTTCTCAAGAAAAATCAGAGTCGACAAGGGTTCATGCTTTTTATCCCATGATTTCAAAAAGTTCTGCAAAAACTTCAACATTGAAATTATTTACTGCACAGTCGGCGATCACAGATCCAATAGGCTAGTGGAAAGATTAGTTTACACGATTTAATTAAATTTACTAGCAATGTCTTTCGAATTACCCAAGCCTTCACTAAACGAGTCGATTGAAAAAATTATTTGGAATCTGAGAGTCTCGAAGCAATCCACTATCGGCTGTACCCCATTTGAAAAGCATTTTAATAGAGCAGCGAACACTAGGTGGAAAAACCTTATGTCCGATATTGACCATTTAGATAAAGGGAAAGCTATCATGTCCAAAGATCGGGCCACTAACTGGGAACTCCACGACGGGGCAGAAGATGGATATCTGGACGAGGAAAAGGACAGCATGTCAGACCCAGAAGATAAGTTACTGCCACTAGCTGGGACGGTCACTACAAATACAAACCCGGACGATAACAAACAAGCTTCAGAACCTCTCGCAAAAAGAAAAGCAGTCATGGGAGGTAATTTATAAAGAAAGGTCTCCAACAGGAAAAATAGGGATCCATATTTTAATCTAGTTAAGAAGGATATTATTGACTCTTCAGAACACACCATAAACCCTTGACAACGGTCACGTTTTACGCAAATCTGATCTGACCATCAAAGGAAAAAGACTCCCTGGGCCTGAAAAAATAATAGCGAATCAGACACCCACCGGGCATAAACTTCATACTCATTCGAGTTTAGCTGGAAAAAGGAAACTCTCACCACCGAAGAAAGCAGTATCGACACCCTCTGGGTATTCGGGACAATGCACCTCAGGAGCGATCACTAACAGAGCATGGACTTCTGCACCGACTGTGAGCGTGGCCACTCAAGATTCCTTCCGAATTTCTTCCGGTTCTTCATCCTCATTAAACCTAAACTCATGGGACGGGATAATTGGTGATTACTTCGACGATGTGACCAATAATAATATACCTCAGAGCCATCATTGCGAATCTAAGCAGGGCTTAAGTGTTACAGGTACCGTAGACTCTTCACACTCGAGCTCAGATAGGCCAGTAAACACCGACCTCCGGGAGATCGTTAACATCCCCGACTCAGCCGAAGCAGAAGGGTCCCAAGCCAACCATATACTGTTAGACAGTACTCTGGATTCTACGGTCAACCCGACGATAAATTTACGACAATCTAGACCACGCAGGAATGTGGGACCTCCACAATTTTACGGAAATCGCCGCTTTATCTACGTGGTCCTAGAAAAAGATGACACAGGGGCGTCACCCTCATTATTTACTACCTCCCCCAGCATTCCCAGGGCAACTTTCTCGGTCCCATCATTGTCTGATTTATTGAAACCACTAGCGGAGACCCATTCCCGACAAACACTTATTGCGGAAACGACATTAACCTGGTCATCAAAGAATTCTCTCCCGCCGGTCAGACCAGTAATTTCACCAATGAAGACCCTCTTCAACGAAAATTCCTCGGGCTCACACGTAATGTTAATGTACTTGTTGTGGATTACCGTTAGCTTAGTTTCAATTTAGTTAGTTGCTGTATTTTGTAAATTTGTAATTCTGTATATTCACCCTGTACATTGTACATTCTCTCTCATTTGTGGATACTATTTTGCTTCTGTACGTTTACCTTCATGGCGCAGTTTGTAAAATCCTGTTCATTCTCGAAGGGGGAAAAAGGGTGTTTATAGAGTTATGTAGTAAGTATGCAATTTTACTGTTTTCCCGGTGGGAAATGTTGTGATTTGTTTGAGTGTATTAAATGACCTTCGGTATTTAATTAATACCTGTTAACCAACTTAGTTACGACCATTGGTCGATATGTGAAAAAGTCAGTTGTCCTTTTAGCGTTCTTCATTCACATACTTCCTTTTAATAGTTTTAGTCTTTTAAGTTTATGTACAGTACTTGTACATAGGTATACAGAATTAGAATAGTTTATTAATTGTGTTTTTTACGAGCTGTACGACGAAAAATCCACGATGTTCTACAACTCCTTAATCAGATTCTTAAATGTCTGACAAGTTTCGCACTCAAAGATGGTTACCAAACTCCGGAAATCTTGTCTAAGCTTTCGAGTGCAAAATTTCGCACATATTTAATTATATGTTGTGACCTGAATTTATACCTCTCTTATTTTACAGCTTTTGGCAGATTTTTTCTGACTTTCAGTGTAAACCAATCCTTCTGAATCTTGCCCAATTTTTTTCTGATGCTTTTGTTGTTAAGTATTTTACTTATTGTAACTTATTTTAATTTTTTTTGGTCATTGGTCCGACCATTTGCAAAATGGGGAGGAACTTTGTATTCGGGTGTGTTTTAGATTTTTTCCACGCAAAATCATTTACCACAAATAATTATTGGAGAGAGTTTATTGATATCTGATATTAAATCTCTCGTAATTCGAGCGACCGTATAAAGTTTCGAAAAAATTTCCCAAAGAAATTTTTGGTTTTTCGCCTTATTTCCAGCAAATAAAGCGAGGGTTACTATTGCTATCTTAATGGCTTTCAGGATTACAATAGCTGAAATTGAAACGTAAAGACTAAATTTTAATTGATTTAAGTTAGTTTTTTTGAGTATTGAGCGCTTCTGTGAAATCAAACCGTCAAAATTCAAAAAACTGCAAAAAAAAATGAAAAATGAAAAAAAAAAACTAAAAAAAAATGACGTTTTTTAAATGGATTTTATAAAAAAAAAATTTTCAACAAAATTGTTTCTAACTATTCTTTTTACTATGACTATCAAAGTTTTTTTTTTCATCGTTTTTTACACCACGCCGAAAGAAAACAATCTTTATTTGAAACTTTTTTTTGTTGTCTCTGTAAGACCATCGTCGGAACATTTTGTGCTACTTGCACACTAACTGGCTCTCCTTGTTTGAGTTATAAGACTACTATATTTTATTCTGGCACAGTCTAGCAGCACCGAATTGAGCGAGAGAAAAATCCAACAATTTTGGCTGAACCATACAACGGATCCTTCAACTTCATGGGAAGATTGGAGTGACTTGTTCAATCAGCCATCATTGCTATCTTAATAGCTGGAAGGCTTACAACAGCTGAAATTCAAACTTTTCACCCGATTAGTTTAACTTTAATATGATTATTAGCGCCTTCTTATAATCAAAATCCTCAAAATTCGAAAAACTTCAAAAAATTTTTTAAAAAAATGAAATTTTTGAAAACAATTTTTTAAAATATTTTTTTCCTTGTCATTTTTTTCGAAAACTGTTTTTCAACTTGCGTTTTATGTAGAAAATGCTTCTGTTTTTTGTTGAGATTTTTTTATGACGCCACGCCGAAAAAAAAACGAACCTAGTTTGAAAAATTGTTGGAACATTTTGTAATATTTGCACACTAACTGGATATCCCTGTTGAAATTAAATCAATATATTTATTCTGCACTGTCGCAGTCTAGCAATAACCAATCAAGTGACGGAGGAATCCTATAATTTCGGCAGAATTATACAACAGACCCTTCAACTTCATGAAAGATTGGCGCGGCTTACTTCAGTTAGCCATATTACGTGAAGAATTTATAGACACAGATCTTCTGCTTAAGCCAATGGACCGACTCACTACTATTTTACCAAATATTCAAATTATTTAGTAGAAACCGAATCGGAAGGCCAAAAAATGCCAGACTGGAAAAAAAGCTAGCAGAGCAAAAACGTGTGACCACGAAGAGGCGCACCTCAAAAAACAGAACTAAACAAATTCAACGGAATGCGCCCAAAGTGGACTATGAGAGCAATGCTATATATATATTGCTCCCTCTGGGATCAGGAAAAACAAAAGTTTGCCAAAATTTCACTTAGGTTAAATTTTTTTGCATTTCGTTCAATGGTTTCCGTAATCTCTTATCAGTTACATTGGTTAAACAAATCAAGGTAAATTTCAAAAAACAAAAATTGTTAAGTACGATAAAAAAAGACGGAGAATGACTTGAAAATTGATGAGTTTCCCTAGCAAAAATGGCTAAGAAATGCGACATATCCAGCAGAGAGTAAGAATTGTAAAAGATATTTTCGATAAAAAAAATAAAACCTTTGAAATCCAGAGAAAACTGCTGACAAAAACACTACGTTAGTTGAAATCATTGAGCGTAGCTCTTATCGACATAAAAGAAGTAGTAAAACCTTTAGAATGATCAAACACTCCAAACCCTCCGGAAACCTTGTATATAATATTAGTAACAGTCATTTTATTGTCAATAGAGAGTTCGCCTTAAAAATTGAGACAGGAAACCGATACGAAACATGAGAAAAAGTATTTCCAAAAAGGCATCTGCTAATTTTTTGAGCAAGAACCGCTACGTGCCAGACCTGTAAATTTTGAGGAAACTACTTGAAAAATGTGTTTCTGAACAAAAAATTGTAAACGAAACGAAAATTGTCTGATTGCACCGATGTAATAGCCAATCATGCACATGAAGATTGATGTGGAGTGAAACTCTAATGGTTTGAAGCAGGATAACGTGAAAATGGCTACTTTTTTGTTTTTATTGTCACACCTCTTCATTACGAGGATGATGAAAAAAATCAACGAAACTACTAGAATTGACCTTGTAAACGAATTTTTTTTGCCAAATTATTCAATTTGATTCTACCAGTCATGTTAGCTTCATAAAAAGCGACGGCTATCATAAACTAAAATTCTAAATAAAAATAACTTCTCTAAAGTTGGAATATAGGTCGCTCAAAAATTATCCGTACCACCAATCTATAAAGTTACTACCCATAAATAATCTATTTCAACGAACTCAAAATATATCATTTTGGCTGGGAAAAAAAAAGGAGAAATTAAAAGAAATTTACCCACTATCACTGTCCTTTAAGATCCATCCAGCTGGAAGTGGAGTACCTGTTTATGTAATTTACACTTTCGGAAGATGACCATGTGGAGATTGTCCAATCGCTTACATTCACTGACCGTCGAGTCTGCCTTACTGTGCTAACTGGTGAGGTAGAATAAAGCAACGGGGTGCTCTCTCCTGCAGTGCTTCTATTGAAGCGGGTAGCTGATGCGTCTTTTGCATATTGGAGGTTGTTGTCGGCCATCAACTCTTCAAGCCGGTCCCCTCTGCTATCCTGGGGTTGACGAGTACCAAAGAGAGGGGTAAGCCTTGACGTCGGCTCCGAACATGCAATCTTCATCGGATGGTATGTTGTCGAGGACAAGTACGGGCTGAGAAAAGATGTTCGTCTGGTTGTTCCATTTTTCCTCGATAGGCTCAGCCTGACTGAGCTGGACTCATTGCACAAGGGCAGCTCCAGCACGCACTTGCGTAACTTTTGATATAGGTGAGAAAACCACCAAATGCTCTGATCCCTGGTGGAAAATCTGGTGTGGAAATGTAACCCCGAGAAAAATGAGTGTTACCAGTCTAGGTTTAATTCAAAATAGAACGCTTAAATTGCATTTCAAAACTAACTTAGGACAGCCAGTTTATGTCATAAGTTTTTCACATCAAAATTTAGCCTTATAGTATGAGCAGTTGTTGTAATTACTGTTATTCCAGTTACTTATTGCAGTTATTTTTTGTTTTAGCAGTTATTGTAATAATTTAGCAGTAAATGTAATTACAAAAATTTCTCATATAAAAAAATGGCTAAAACGGTTACTTAAACTTTTTAATAAGAAAAACTTTATCCGAAGATATGATTTGATGAACATAATCCAAATTGCATCTGATTGTTTGGAAAATGATTTTCATTGTGTTTATCAGTTTAACTTCCAGGCAGAAAAGTTTTTCTGTTATTGGGCTTACTTCAAATTCATCTTTTTTATATTTGATTCTTGCATAACATGGCAGTTTTTCGTTTACTCCTAATATTTTGGAGTTGACAAAATAATTTCCAATCAAGAGACACAAAAACTGGTAAAAATTTATACTTGAGTTTCAGTTCGGATGGTGAATCGAAATTTGCACAACCTCAGCTTTTTTTAAATGCAAAAAATAATTGTTTTTCATGTGAAGTGTTAAAAACTGATTAAATTCCCTTCAGGAGAATTGCTGAGTAGTGTAGATGATGCATGACAACAAGCGTAGATGACCCATGACCCATCAAAATTAATTTTTTTGTTAGCGGTTTTTCATTGTAATGTTTTATTTGCACAAAACATTTTTCTTGAAATCATCTTGATTCCTTTTTAAAAAATTCAGAATTAACCGAGAATCAGTCCCACTAACTTATTTTTCAAGTTTTTGACAATAAAAATTTTATCGGAGAAAGTAGAGTGTTTTCCCCGTTGCTGAATTTTTTCGGCTGTAAATTATAAAGTTGTTTTCTTGGCCTTTAGTTTAAGAAGAAAGGACTGGAAAAATTGTGATATTTTGAGCAGCTTTTTTTTCCAAGTTTTCAAGCGCTAAAATCACACCATTATGTTCACAGAAAAGATGGTGTCGTCGGCGTTTTGTTTGTTTTACAGGAGTCAGTTAAACGCTTATTTGAACCTTTTTTGTAAAGATTAGAATAAAGTGGTCCCAGTACAGTATCCAGTGGAAACCCTGATTTAAAGAACCCGTTTGATTCGACGTTATTGATAAGTGTTTTCTGTTTGTTAACAATTGCTTGTGAGAGAGTTTATCATTTGAATTGCACTTTCGGAGAATAATTCTATTTTTTAATCCAAGAACCTGTATTTGATTGCTTTGGATAGGTCTAACAAATAAAATGAAAAACATTTGTTTTTTTTTCATGGTTTTTTTGAAATTTTTTTTGCAGCGCTAGATAGCATCCCTTGTTGACTAGGAGGAACTAAAGCCAAATGGAGAGTCACAGAAGAGATTTTGAGTGTCGAATATGTCATTTACTTGCTTCTATAAAAGAAAGTTCCTCGTGCTCCAGTTTTTGAAACTAATCTGTAGTTTTCTGGATCTTCTGGATTTTATTTTTTGTATATTGGTGTAACCATTGATTTTTTTTGGGTAACTCTGGTTATTGAACTCTTCCAGATATTAATTTTGAAGGAACAAAAGTTGCATGTAGATTTACTTGCATCCATATTTCAAACCCCATACTGAAAGAAGTTTGTCAGTTCAACCTGGTAGTTTTTTATTTTAAGATATAGCAAAATTTTCTTACACTCAACGCATGTGAAGAAATTGATTAAAAGTTTTTTTTTATTATGAAATGCATGTTCTTATTAAAATTATTTTTTGTTATGGCTTCGCCGGAAAATTTTCTAAAAGTGGAACTCAACTTGATTTTTTTTTTATTTTCCTGCGTCATGGACGAATTTCCCTTTTTGGCATTTAACTTTTTCATTGACAACAGCTGTGAATTAAAAAGATCAGCGCAAAGTTTTTTCAGCATTATCATTTCCTATTTAAGTAGTCTTAGGCTCAGCACAATTTTTTGCTGCGACAACATTACAGTTGAAATATTTGAACAAATTTTCTCGAATTAAGTGACTATAGAAGTTATTCCAGTGTATCGTTGCTTAAGCTGTTTCGAATTTCTTCTTTTAGGAAAAAAATGCTGACATGAACTGTGCGTTTCGAAGGAAAATTTGTTTGCGTGATCTGATTTCAGTAAGGATTATTGAGACTAAAGGTCTATTTTAAATGGAGGAGGGAAAAAATTCTGACAGCTTGGTATTTTATATTATAATCAGTGATTGTGTAGTCTATTAGAGTTCTTGAATGTATTGGTGTTGTGTTGCTTTTAACATCAAGATTATGCAGTTAAAAATTAAATAAAGCAAAATACATAAATGAAGCAAATTATGCCTTGTCTCCTACATTTTTCAATCAGGTAAGAGTAGTAGTAGGAGTAGTAGTGGTAGTAGTAGTAGTAGTAGTAGTAGTAGTAATAATAATCATAATAATCATAATAATAATAATAAAATTAATAATCAAAATATTAATCATAATAGTAGTAGTAGTAGTAGTAGTAGTAGTAGTAGTAGTAGTAGCGGTAGTAGTAGTAGTAGTAGTAGTAGTAGTAGTAGTAGTAGTAGTAGTAGTAGTAGTAGTAGTAGGGCTTTTGTATAGCACAAGGGGTTTCCGCTGTCAGATTTTTGTTGCAGAATGAAGTTTTGCTTCTAAAAATGTTTGATGAGCAACCAAAATCTATTCTCCATGTGCACTTGCTCATTTGTTCATAGTCTTGTCTTTCTACCTTTTCCTCCAAAATGAGAAAAGCAGAAAAGCATGATGCCCAGAACAGATTGGGATTTCTCTGTTTTAGTCACTCCATTTCCGAAGAGCAATTGTTTTTCGTTTTTGCACTTTTGATTCGAAAGTATTTATCCATACTTTTCTAATAGTACACTTGTACAACGCAATTAAATCACTTTGAATAACTCTTGAGCTTAAACCCACGCTTTGAAATATGGCGTCATTGGCAAAAAAGGCTAAAACTATTGTGCACACCATGTCGAAAGGTCGTTAACAAAAACAAGGAACAGTAAGGGGCCCAAAATACTCCCCTGCGGGACAACGCGAGTATTTTTTTTTGGTGACGAGTATACTCCATTTATGCGCAAAAATTTCACACGTTTTGTCAGGTATGATTCGATTTGTTTTCAGTAGCTCATTTTTCATGCTAGTGTCCTTGCGTTTTTTGAAAAGCAGACAATGATTCACTCAGTCAAAAGCCTTACTGTTGTCAGTAAAACTTATATCAGCATCAGTTTGACCTTCAATGCCCTGGTATAATTTTTGCAAAAAGGTGACTAATGGCTAATGGGAATATCTTTGATTGTAATTTCCGAAAACAAAACTGGGCTGCATGGGAAAAGTATGGTAATGATCATAAAAACATCTAAAATATTTTTTGATAGCCGAGATAACGGTCTGTAACTTGAAAATTACAAGTATCGCGTTTTTCAAGCAAGTGCCAAATTCTTCTTAAAAACTTTGATAGAGAATGAGAAAGAATAAAGCAAACTTTTTTGTGCATTGTTGGTGGAATTTCGCCAGGTCCTCTACTCTTGTTTAGGTCCAAGTTCATGCAAATTTCAACATTTTCCTTTTCTCAAAGCTCACAAAACTCAGCAGTTTTACGCAATCATTGACACTGTTCCCTTCACTGAAGGTTGTGGACTTTGTATATACAAAAGAGAAGAAGATTGAGATTAAGTCTGCTTTACCTTTGTCCATTTCATCGGAGACATTCTCGTGAAACAGTTTCCGTGAGAGATTTGTTTTCCTATAGTTTTGACGTCACTCGTTCTGCAGCCAGCTCTTGTTCGTATTGATCTTTGTCAGTTTTTGATTAGTATCGACTAAATCTACAAATGTTCTGACGTTGGCATAAAACTTAGGAACGTTTTTCCGCGCATTCTTAAGGCACTTTGTATAACGCGATGTTTTTTGCGTTATCCAAGGTGGCAGCAGCGTTTAGTGTGCTGTTTTCCTTGTTGAATTGTGCGATGTTGCAGCATTGCGCTAGTTATACCACAACATTAGAACTTTATTAGGGTTCGACCAAAGAAAAGTTTCAAATTTCGTTTTAATTAATATTTCTAGCAGTTTTCTAAAATTGCATTTTCAGTAACTATAAACCAAACTTTTGCAGTAATTTGCAGCAAAAAGGACAATATTTCAACCTATTTTAATGGGAAAGTGGTTCGGAGGTTTGCTAGATTAGTTTTCCCCTTGAATACTTTCATTAATTACTATCTGTATGTTTTTTTTCACTAAATTTGAATCTAGAATACCATTTGCTGCAGTTTGGAACGAGATATTAAGTTGCAAACATTATCAATCGAATCAATTAAGAAAAATATGTTCTTGCTCGGCAACAGTAGAAAGACTCGTCCAGTTTATAGTTGAAAGCCCCCTTTATTATTATTTCATCAAAATTCTTTTTAGTTTTCTATAATATTTGAAACAGGTTTTTCATATCAGCTTTCGTTTAAGCTTAAGTACTGTTTGAGGGCGGTTAATAACTGCAAACAAAAAATATTTCTGCTTACATGAACTAATCAGGCATGCAGTTACTGAATCATCATCTTTTAAACTTTTTTTAACATTCTCCGAGGTGATTTCCTTTTTTACGCAAATCAAAGAGCCACCGTGCGCTGTTGTTCCGTATTTTGCTCTTCTATTTGATAAGAAACCTTGATAAGGAGGTAGGAAATGTTCGCCTTCTGCAATCTTTTCTGCGAGACATCTTACAGATATGCACATAATATCAACAGAAATAACTAGCTGATAGTATAAAAAAATCTCCTTCAATCGGAATTATACAAACTTATAATGTTATAACACAACATGCTTAGTTCACCATTTAAATTTTCTAGTGACTCTTCAATCACTATTACTTGATTATAGATTTGAATTCTGACCGTTTTCGTTTCAATTCTTCAAAGTTCAGATGAAAAACTTTGATGCTAGCCCTGTAGTTCTCCAGTTGCTCTGTAATTTTTTCATACATAATAAAAGACCGGAAAATATTTGATTACCTTTGCTGGTTGTAGTTTTTTTTTGAAAAGTAATGATAAAAATAATGAGTAATTATATTTGAAAACATAACAAAAGTATAATTAAAACAAGTGCGCATTAGAAGCACAAACTCTTTGAAAAAGGACACAAAAGTCATAAAACTCAGGCACTCCTTAAAATTTATTTAAGATTGCATGTGACAACCTTTCGAAAATTGATTCTTTTGTTAAACAATCGTGTATTTTAATTGGTTCATGTTCATTGTAAGCAAACACAGAAAAAACTAGCGAATACAAACACAGCAATTTAGAATTAGGAAACACTAAGTAACATTAAAAAACCATGGAACTAAAAAAAAGTACATTTAACCAAATTTTCTGGCAATAATTTTTAAATTTGATTGGTGGATAGATTTTGGTTTTTATTTAGAACCAAGTATTTGTCTCTCATGATTTTTTAAGATCTGTAAGTCCTTTTAAATCAAATTTATTAACCTGAACAGGGGCATAGTTCCAAAAACGTTCGATGAAGAACACTAAAAAAACGCTTCAATTACTGTATAAAAGTCTGTGCATCAATACATTGAGTTGTAATAAAGATTAATTTTAATCTTTAATTAATTGCTAAAACAGTATATCGAATTCACAATTTTCAATATTTTTGTATTATTAGCAAGCATTTTGTCCTGCTCAGAAAAAAAGTACCAGGCTTTTGAAAACGATTATCTTAATTATTGTCGTTACCGATAAAAGTATTGCGCATACTTGGTTAGCTGGTAGTTTTTATGATTGAACCTGCTATGATCATTAAAAGAAGTATAACTAAAAGAAGGATAATAAAAATAATTCATAAACTTTTATTTAATTACTGGCAAACATTTCTGACGGACAGAAGTAATTAAACTGAGCAATCAGTGCACGTCGACGTTTGTTCTGCATGTAAAATCTGAAGCCGATAAACCTTGAAAATTTGTCAGACCAAAATGAAAATGCGAGGTTGTCGAAGATACGATAATTTTTGTAGGATCAACCCAACAAATGCTTTCTCGGTATAGAACAAGGATTCAGTGTAAGTTAAATTGAATACTCGAATTATCTACAAATGCTTTAATAATTATACACATAATTGATCTCGCAGACTTATGAAATAAATAAAAGTATTTAGTTTTAAAAATGTTTATCCAGGAAGGATTTATTATACAACTGATTGCTCTGATTGTTCAAATTTTTTGATGCTCCCGGGTGCCCCGTTTCTACCCTTAATCTGGGTAAATATCGTTTTTACCCTGATTACAAATTTTTGCACCTTTTGTCAGCTTTATACGAAACTATATAAAGTGAGGTTTTCTTCCGCCTGTCAAGGCGTTTGCATGATAATCCAAGTTATTTATTGCGTTGACAATTCTCAGTCATCATCCTTTGCCAAACTAGTTCAAGCTGTGATCTTTACATTTTTGCAAAGAGGAAACTTCTGTTTCCCTACAATGTTCCCTTGCTTGAAATTTGAGAGTTCCACTCACGACGGAGCAATTATGTTGGGTGTTTTTGCAAATCAGTTGGTCCCCATGATACATTTTTACCACTTTTAGCACCTTATAGGGGATTATTTTTATGGAGCACATCAACAATTTTGTCAGAAAGCAAACCTCCAATTTAGGTTTCCAATCTATGGCGCAACAAATCTTTTGCTGCTTCTAGGCCTCTTTTATTGTAAGCTTTTCTCGCCTTTGCATCCATGAGAAAATTTCGGGCTTCAATCAGCACCCTTAAGTAGTCCTCTGTTCAGCCTTTATCTGTGTGGCCTAGAAGACAAAATATCTTAAAATGCATATTCACTATTTCATGCGGCACAGTTCCGGCAAAAAAATATCGAAGAGGCTGGGAGGGGCGTAAAAAGGACTCTGTGCGTCTTGTAGACGCAGTCTCTTACAGAGTTGTTCTTTTGCGAAAGCTTATGCTTTCAATTTAGCTTGAAGGTTCTTCTTCTCCTCTGACTTTCAGAGATTTTCTCCTATTTCGAAAGCTTTCATCTCTCTGCAAAAATTTCTGCTTTTAAGTTAGCGTGAAGCTTCCTCCTCTCTCTCTGACTTTCAGAGATTTTATTCTATTTCGATGGCTTTAATTTTTAATTTGTAGCCTTCAACGGCTCCCTCCATTTGCAGGAGTGTCTCTATCCCGTTGTTATCCTCAGTTTGAGAAATTTTCAGTTGCTCCCTGAGTTGCAGGCTTGTCGCCCCCAGCTTTTCCTTCTCATTCTAATACCTCTCCCCTCCATTTATCTGACCCTTGAGGTTGATCACACCCTCGCATGAAATTGGCGCTCGGTTCACAATTTTTAGTGGTTGTAGCTGTTCGAGTGGCGCCACAGTTCTATATATAGTTGTGTTAACGCCTTATATCGTGATTACATTAGGCCGGACCACAACCTTAACTTCAAACAGTTCCCGCAGAAAATAAACAAAATCCCCCACTTCTGGTTCCTCTCGGTTTCCTAAAAATCAAATTTATATATGTATATGTAAAAATTAATTATGTTTTATATATATATATATATATATATATATATATATATATATATATATATATAAATATATATAAGCTAGAAATGACCTCATGCAATATCTTCTTAATCCTACATCCTACGCTGTGCTCTCAATTCTTCTGTTCTTAATCCCACAGGAAGCGATGTGTTTCGTTTTAATTGCATTCACACATATCTAATTTTTATTCGTCCAATCATGCGATGCTTATGTGACTTACTACCTGGTTGAAAAATGCAATGTCCTGGTGTCCCGTGCATTGCACGTTTGTTTCCCTTAGCAAACATTGTTTTTCTTTTTCCTGTCTGTATCTATTTCTAGAGATTTTCCTCATGTGCCAATAATAACTGTACTCCCCATTTGGGTTTAACGACTGGAATACCGTTTCCTTATTGATCTCAACATTTCTTCAAACTGCAGAGACAAAGAAACGTACAGTAATCCTAAATTTTTACATTGAGGTTAAACTTTTAATGTAGTGGTTGCGACTTCCCTAGCTATTCCCCAATAACGGTGCATCTGTGTTTCCATTTCTGCAAACCATGGAAAATAAAATCAGCTGTATGATGGAACTTTTAAGCCAAATGGTCAAATTGATCACGAGCATATTCCCCGTTTTGTCCCAGGAACATCTCTTTTCCTGTTATTGTGTTCGTAATTTATCTCATAAGTTGTGACAACTGACTGTCTCTCAAATCTTTATCGGGAAAAAAACCACCACCGGTTTTATCAAGGGTGATTAAAGTTGCATATTTTTCGCAGGTTGTATATGTTTTTTTGGCGTGCGAATCAACTTCAGTCGTTTTGCACATGATACGCAGGACTCATTACCTAATTCAGAAGCATTAGGACAGACTTGATTGCAGAGCGTGAGAGTATTATTGCGATAGATTAATTTTTTGATTGGGTCCATAAGTTTTAGGTGCGACTCTTTGTAACTATTTGTAACTTCCACTGGTACTTCTTCAGTGTAGAAAACTGTTTCGGCGAATTTGACTTGTATTTTGCACATTAAAAAATCTACAAAATGCCCCAGCTTTTTCAGAGTGGTAACCTCGAAGCAATTTTTTTCCTTATGAAAATTTTCTCCGCTTCCGGTTTCTTTTGCTAAATGCCAAATATTTTTTATCTATGTTTTCATTGGTTAAAAACTCCCAGGTGAAAAACATTTTTTAGTTCAATTTGATTTACATCTTTACTGGTTAATCTCTTGAAGTTTACTGACAAATCAAATGTGGTTTTCTCTGCTGTGAAAGATACGGAAAGGTGGTTCCTTTTATTCCTACTGAATAATGGTTTAATTTCTGAAAATTTCAATAGCGAAAAACCACTTTTTACTGAAATTTCAATTTGCCCTGAAAGGTAATTACTATTCTTTGTTGCCAAGAGCAAAGCGCTAATTGAGTTCGAAAATTTTGCTAACGAAATTACTGGACCTCCCGTTGTTTTCACATCGATAATGTACGTTACCTAATCAAGTTCGAAACTCTTGCTCCCCCCTTTCTAACTTGTGCCATTCCTGTTGGGTTCTCAAAAACCTACAAAATACCAATACCTACGATTTTTATTTGTGCATTCAATGTCCCAATGGTTAATTCACCATTGTTTATAACTGAGCCGATAATGTTTTTATCAGTTGGAGAAGATCACACCACTGGATATACATATTTGACACCTCTTTTGTTCACCTCATGAAAGCTTTTGCTAATTTTACTTTGAAACTATTTGAACACTCTGATGCTAACATGCTAACCACTTTCTCCAGAGGTATAGTAATATCCTCGTTTCCAAAGCCTGGAAATTTAACCGTTTTTGTGTCCCATTTTTTCTCAAGCTTGCAATAAGCTTGGAATTATCATGCAGGTATGTTGCTTAACCCCACCAGCTGCTTTTCTTAGGAAGAAGCTTGGAATATTCATGCAGCTATGTTGCATAATCCCACCAGCTGCTTTTATTAAGTGCCGTGACTGAATATGACGCCAAATACATGCAATACTTCTGCCTGACTTCTGATGCTACTGGTTTATACATTAAGTCCCGGCTTTTAAGCGTATTTGGTTTCCGTTTTGTTTGAGGCAATCGCTATTTTTGCTCAAGGATTTTGTTTCAGAGTCAAAAAATTTGTTCAAAATCGTGTGCGATTGAAATGTCGCCAGATAGTTCTCCTAAGCTCTCTCGGTTTTCTAGTATTGTACAGTTTATTACCTTTTGTTCCATTTAGTAACTCATAATTAACATCACTAACAGGTTTAGCTGCTTTAGATTCTGATCCGGTTTTTGCTTTTCTCTTAACGGTATCTTCGGGCCTGTTCTGCTTCCTACGCTTCGTCTTGGTTTGTCGGTGGGTCTATTTGGTTGAGTCTCTGTAACTTCTGATGAGGCAATCATTTCTTTGATGTCCAATTCTTCCGTGGGAGCACTGAACTTTTTTTCTTTTCGGTTTTAACTGCTTCTCCTTCCGGCGTAGACCGACTAGGAGATTCTATTTTCGAGTTAGTGAACTCCACAACTACAAAAACGTTTTATTATTCATCCGTTTTTTTGGTTGCATTTAGTTTCTTTCATCCCGCTTCCTGAGAGTTTACTTTTGTTCGTTCATGAAAAGCCTTTAACTTATCATGCTGAACTATTTGCTGTTTCTTAGATCTTTGGTCTTCAATCGCAAAATTTAGATCACTTACAGTCTTTATGATTATCAGTGGTCCGTTATAGAACGACTTAAATTTCTTTGTCTGTCCCTCGCAAAAGGTTTGGTTAAAAAGTTGTACTTTGTCGTTCACGTTATACTTAGGTCAGTTTTGTTTTTCCTCGTAGAAAATTTTTTCCTGTTTTTTTTTCGACGTTCATTGTATTACGCAACAGTTCGTGGCTTGTTTGGAGTTCCTTCCTCAGGTCTCTGACGTAATCGTTGGCGTTGCAAACACTTTAGTTTGTGATGTTTTGTACATGCAATCTATCGGCACGATGAAGTAATACGGATTTTATTTTGTCACTGCATGAATTGAAGATATGTAAGCCATCATAACTGTTTAAAGAAGATTGGCCTAAACATTGTGGTTTTTTGGGCACATATTTAGACAAGACTGCTTCGATTGCTCTGTTGTATTTTTCAATCAGTTTGTGCCCCTGCAGATTAGCTGGGCATTCAAAGCTTGAAATTCAATTGTCGACCAATGCCTTAGCTACTGTCTTTGCTTCTTTGTTTTGAAGTGGTAACGCTTCATACCAATTTGAGAATTGATTTCCGATTACAAGAATATACTTGAATTCTTCTGATTCCAGTAGTGGTCCCATGATAGCGATCGCTACATGCCAAAACGGATAGCTTGGTTTCAATATCTGCAGTGAATTTTCTTTTTTCTGGCTAGGTTTCTTCTTTGTTGTGCGCATTTCACAGCTATTAACCCAATCTTCAATATCCCGACTCATTCCAGTCCAGTAAAACTATTCTTGAGTATACTGAAAAGTCTTTAAGCAAACAAAATGAACACAATATTTATGCAGCGAAATGAGCATTTCCTACATGAACACTGGAGTCAAAACAATTCTTTGGACTACGATGTACTGTTCTTTGATCAGTTTCTGTCTTTTTAGTATGTCTTTTTCAAAAAACAATTTTTTGAAATCTGTCCAAAATTTCCATAAAGTTTTTGAGCAGCCACTCGTTTGCCTTTTCTCTGGCCTCTCCTTGTTTTGCACACAGCTTTTTGTCGTTCTTATTTCACTAGATTTCAGTTGAACCGTTTTTAATTCCAAATTGGAAGATTTTAGAGCTTCTTCTCAGATATTTTTCGAATTATCTGTTGTTTTTTGTGATTGATTAACCATCTCCTCAGTGGTAGTTGGAACCCTTGATAAACAGTCTGCATGTGGAATTTTCTTGCCCGCCTCGTGCTTAATTTCGAATGGGAACTGCCCTAGTTTTTCCAACCATCTAGCTATCATACTGTCTGGCTCTTTGAAGCTTTAGAGCAGCATTAAGGTTCTGTGATCAGTAACTATTAAAAAAATTTGTCACAACAGTTAGTCCGGAAATAATGCGTGAAGTGTACGATTGCGTATAGTTCCCTTTTGGTTGAAAAGTAATTGTGCTGTCCATTATTCAGCGTTTTGCTGGTGTACGCAAAAACTCGATTTCTACCTTGCTGCTTTTGTGCCAATATGGCTGCTATCCCAGTTAATGAAGCATCCATTTTTAGGCTATACATACCTTCATCATTTGAATATCCCAGTATTGGTGCTTTCTGCAGTTTCTTTTCAATGCTTCCTTTCAATGCTCTTATTAAGAAGTTTGTAGAGTGGTTCAGCAGTCCTTCCAAACCCTTCAATAAACTTTCCGTAGATTCAAATGAGTCCTAATACCGCCCGCAGTTGTTGATATTGTGAGGATCTTTCATGTATTTCAGTGAGTTTATCTTTTCCGGATCAACTTCTACGCCTTTGTTCGACAAAATATGTCCAAGAAAATGAATTTTAGTTTAAAAGAACCTGCATTTTGTTCTGTTTAATTTTAAATCAGCTTTATTCAGTCGACACAGAATAACGTCCAAACTCTCTAGTTGTTCTTGAAATGTTCTACCAAAGGTTATAATGTCGTCTAGGTAGACCAAAGCAATTTCGTATGATAACCCACTTTGTATCAACTCCATTAAATTTTGAAATGCTCCTGGCGCGGAGAGCCATTGGTAGACTTTTGCTTTTAAAGAGACCCATTGGCGTTATAAAGGCAGTAAGATGTTGGGAGTCTTCTCTTAGCGCCATTTAAAAATAACCAGAAATTAAGTCAATGTGGGAAAAGATCATGTTATCATCCAATGAGTCAACGACATCACTTACCTTTGGTAGGGACCAGCTTACTCTTTTGATCTGACCGTTCAGTCCTCTGTAATCAACTAGTAACCTGTGGGTTCCCTCTTTTTTCTCAACAAGTATGGTTGGTATTGCCCAATTCGAGTGAGTTGGTTCAACTAGTAGTTCGTTTTTTCTAAATCCTCCCAGATCTTTTTCATGGCATTCCACTTTTCATAATTCATACTTCCTATGCCGAAATGGCTTTGCATCAGCGATTAATTTTATTTTATGTCTAATTTTATCCAAAAAACTTGAGTCCGTTGAGCTGCATGAAAAAGAACTGGTTATGTTTCTCAAACATTATCTGCAAACTTGTCTTTTCCTCAGATGCCAATTGTGCACTGCCCCGAGTAGCGTGTTGCCTAATACAAAAGGCTTCTGATGCTGCGGTCGTTCCTTGCTCTAAAGAACCCGTTTACTTGAATCTGATGTCTCAAATTGGTATAATGAGCAGTGTTGCTGTCATGGTATATGTTAATAGCTTCATTTCGCATGTTCAGTACATTCAAGCAATTTTCCCTTGGCTTACACTTGTAAGTGAATCAGCTACCAGTAGTCCGGTTTTTCCTTTGAGTTCCTGTATGCCTTCATTTAAACCTTATGGGCTGCTGAGGGCTGTACCATTTTCATCTTTGATGAAGATTTCTACTAGTTTTTCTTGTCTGCTTGGGAATCTTGCATTCTTCTCTGCTATTGCAAACGTTCGGACACCAGTCGTTGTTTCCGCTGAGATAGGTAGTGCTGTCCGATGTTTCGTACTGTACAGCAATTGTTCGCCAATTTCGTCGATCATGAAACCCCAACCAAGAAGGCATGGTAAGCAGTTATCCGCCGTTATTAAAATGTTTTGGGCGATATCTCCGGACTTTGGTTTCATTTGGATTTTGATGTCGACACTGCCAAGTTTTTGAAACATTGAACTGTTAGCCGCTAACACTTTACTATTAAAAACCTTTATGCTTCCCGGCTTTCCAAGCCGCTCATACGTGTCAAAACTAACGAACGAAATGCTACTCCCGATTTCTCGTTCAATAGTAAGCCCACACTGAAACATTTCGATTTGTTATTGGAGCACACCCTGGTCACGTTGGTTCGTTCCGTCCTTTTATTCTTAGGGCATTTTCGCTTAACGTGGATAGGTTTTCCACCAGTAAAACAATTACTACAGTTCTTTGCCCAATGACCCCTTTGCCCACATAGTCAACATATGTCATTGTGGTTTTCCCTTCTCGGATTGCCATTTCTTTCTCGCGTTTTTGGTCCTGAGGTTGGAGTTCTTGCTCCATCTCTTGAAACTTGCTCCCTATATCGGTTTCCATTGCGTCGCATTCCTCCCCAGGGGTTGTTGTCTCGTCGACCATGGGTTTATTTTTATTACCAACCGACATCTTCTGAACTGGTCTGTTCATCGAGTCCGTTAGCATTTCTGTCTGATCCCTCCGTATGGCTGTTATTCGGGGCGTTTGTTCTTTTTCCTCAATTCCAATTACGGCTTCCAGATGAAGTGCGCACTCTAAAGCATTCGCCTTGTTCATTTCCTTGTCTCCAATTGTCTTGCGAAGCCGTAGGATTGAGTCTAACTTGGCTGTTGTGGATTCCTTCGAGAAGCACTAGCAGGTCTCTTATGTCCTGAGATTTGTCAAATGTTGTAATTCACCCAGTAAATCTGTTAACTTTCCACCTGCCTGCTGCGCGCGACGCTCTAGCCGACCGCGGAAGACCACCGGTTTTTCAATGTAATGAATTTGAAAAACTTTAACGGTCTCATCATAGCTGAGAAGGTTAAGTAGCCTCTGGGAGGGTACGGTAAGTAGTCTCTTGAAGCCTTTGGAAGGGTACGGTAAAAGGCGAAATAATGCAAAAAAAAATTCTGTTTTTCGTGCAGTACGTTTCCAGTTTTGCAGTTCGGCTAATAGCTCAAAATGTGTTGAGTAGCTTTCAATATCGTTAGGACCGGTGAATGCCTCCGGCAATATTGTTTTGGATACCGAACTTGCCGTTGCCATACATTACTATCACCCTGTTTACTTTCTTATCTAGTTTTCCCTGTGGTTGGAATTTTTCTAGGTTTTACCCGCTGATTTCAGCTTAAAATAATCTTTAATGTCCCTCCAACTACAATTTATGCCCTTTTTTCAGAGAAATTTGTTATTCACCTCAATTTTCAGAAGCATTAGGACAGACTTTTTGCAGAGCGTGAGAGTATTATTGCAATAGATTAATTTTTTGATTGGGTAAATAAATTTTAGGTGCGACTCTTTGTAATTATTTGTAACTTCCACTGGTACTTTTTCAGTGTAGAAAGCTGTTTCGGCGAATTTGACGAAATTTTCTTTATTAAAATTTTTCTCCGATTCCGGTTTCTTTTGCTAAATGCCAAATATTTTTTCTATGTTTTCATTGGTTAAAAACTCCCAGGTGAAAAACATTTTTAGTTCAATTTGGTTTACATCTTTACTGGTTAATCTCTTGAAGTTTACTGACAAATCAAATGTGGTTTTCTCAGCTGTGAAAGATACGGAAAGGTGGTTCCTTTTATTCCTACTGAATAAGGGTTTGATTTCTGAAAACTTCAATAGCGAAAAACCACTTTTTACGGAAATTTCAATTTGCCCTGAAAGGTAATTACTATTCTTTGTTGCCAAGAGCAAAGAGCTAATTGAGTTCGAAAATTTTGCTAACGAAATTACTGGACCTCCCGTTATTTTCACATCGATAATGTACGTTACCTAACCAAATTCGAAACTCTTGTTCCCCCCTTTCTAACTTGTGCCATTCCTGTTGGGTTCTCAAAAACCTACAAACTACCAATAGCTACGATTTTTATTTGTGCATTCAATGTCCCAATGGTTATTTCATCATTGTTTAGAACTGAGCCGATAATGTTTTTATCAGTTGGCGAAGATCACTCCACTGGATATACATATTTGACACCTCTTTTGTTCACCTCATGAAAGCTTTTGCTAATTTTACTTTGAAACTATTTGAACACTCTGATGCTAACATGCTAACCACTTTCTCCAGAGGTATAGTAATATCCTCGTTTCCGAAGCCTGGAAATTTAACCGTTTTTGTGTCCCATTTTTTCTCAAGCTTGCAATAAGCTTGGAATTATCATGCAGGTATGTTGCTTAACCCCATCAGCTGCTTTTCTTAGGAAGAAGCTTGGAATATTCATGCAGCTATGTTGTATAATCCCACCAGCTGCTTTTATTAAGTGCCGTGACTGAATATGACGCCAAATACATGCAATACTTCTGCCTGACTTCTGATGCTACCGGTTTATACATTAAGACCCAGCTTTTAAGCGTATCTGGTTTCCGTTTTGTTTGAGCGCAATCGCTATTTTTGCTCAAGGATTTTGTTTCAGACTCAAAAAATTTGTTCAAAATCGTGTGCGATTGAAATGTCGCCAGATAGTTCTCCTAAGCTCACTCGGTTTTCTAGTATTGTACAGTTTGTTACCTTTCGTTCCATTTAGTAACTCATAATTAACATCACTAACAGGTTTAGCTGCTTTAGATTCTGATCCGGTTTTTGCTTTTCTCTTAACGGTATCTTCGGGCCTGTTCTGCTTCCTACGCTTCGTCTTGGTTTGTCGGTGGGTCTATTTGGTTGAGTCTCTGTAACTTCTGATGTGGCAATCGGTTCTTTGATGTCCAATTCTTCCGTGGGAGCACTGAACTTTTTTTTTTCGGTTTTAACTGTTTCTCCTTCCGGCGTAGACCGACTATGAGATTCTATTTTCGAGTTAGGGAACTCCACAACTACAAAAACGTTTTTATTATTCATCCGTTTCTTTGGTTGCATTTAGTTTCTTTCATCCCGCTTCCTGAGAGTTTACTTTTGTTCGTTCATGAAAAGCCTTTAACTTATCATGCGGAACTATTTGCTGTTTCTTAGATCTTTGGTCTTCAATCACAAAATTTAGATCACTTACAGTCTTTATGATTATCAGTGGTCCGTTATAGAACGAATTAAATTTCTTTGTCTGTCCCTCGCAAAGGGTTTGGTTAAAAAGTTGTACTTTGTCGTTCACGTTATACTTAGGTCAGATTTGTTTTTCCTCGTAGAAAATCTTTTCCTGTTCTTTTTCGACGTTCATTGTATTACGCACCAGTTCGTGGCTGGTCTGGAGTTCCTTCCTCAGGTCTCTGACGTAATCGTTGGCGTTGCAAACACTTTAGTTTGTGATGTTTTGTACATGCAATCTATCGGCTCGATGAAGTAATACGGATTATATTTTGTCACTGCATGAATTGAAGATCTGTAAGCCATCATAACTGTTTGAAGAAGATTGGCCTAGTCATTGTGGTTTTTTGGCACATATTTAGACAAGACTGCTTCGATTGCTCTGTTGCTTTTTTCAATCAGTTTGTGCCCCTGCAGATTAGCTGGGCATTCAAAGCTTGAAATTCAATTGTCGACCAATGCCTTAGCTACTGTCTTTGCTTCTTTGTTTTGAAGTGATAACGCTTCGTACCAATTTGAGAATTGATTTCCGATTACAATAATATACTTGAATTCTTCTGATTCCAGTAGCGGTCCCATGATAGCGATCGCTACATGCCAAAACGGATAGCTTGGTTTCAATATCTGCAGTGAATTTTCATTTTTCTGGCTAGGTTTCTTCTTTGTTGTGCGCTTTTCACAGCTATTAACCCAATCTCCAATATCCCGACTCATTCCAGTCCAGTAAAACTATTCTTGAGTATACTGAAAAGTCTTTAATTAAACAAAATGAACACAATATTTATGTAGCGAAATAAGCATTTCCTACATGAACACTGGAGTCACAACAATTCTTTGGACTACGATGTACTGTTCTTTGATCAGTTTCTGTCTTTTTAGTCAGTCTTTTTCAAAAAACAATTTTTTGAAATCTGTCCAAAATTTCCATAAAGTTTTTGAGGAGCCACTCGTTTGCCTTTTTTCTGGCTTCTCCTTGTTTTGCACACAGCTTTTTGTCGTTCTTATTTCACTAGATTTCAGTTGAACCGTTTTTAATTCCAAATTGGAAGATTTTAGGGCTTCTTCTCAGATATTTTTCGAAATATCTGTTGTTTTTTGTGATTGATTAACCATCTCCTCAGTGGTAGTTGGAACCCTTGATAAACAGTCTGCATGTGGAATTTTCTTGCCCACCTCGTGCTTATTTTCGAATGGGAACTGCCCTAGTTTTTCCAACCATCTAGCTATCATACTGTCTGGCTCTTTGAAGCTTTAGAGCAACATTAAGGCTCTGTGATCAGTAACTAATAAAAAGATTTGTCACAACAGTTAGTCCGGAAATAATGCGTGAAGTGTACGATTGCGTATAGTTCCCTTTTGGTTGAAAAGTAATTGTGTTGTCCATTATTCAGCGTTTTGCTGGTTTACGCAATAACTCAATTTCTACCTTGCTGCTTTTGTGTCAATATGGCTGCTATCTCAGTTAATGAAGCATCCGTTTTTAGGCTATACATACCTTCATCAATTGAATATCCCAGTATTGGTGCTTTCTGCAGTTTCTTTTCAATGCTTCCTTTCAATGCTCTTATTAAGAAGTTTGTAGAGTGGTTCAGCAGTCTTTCCAAACCCTTCAATAAATTTTCCGTAGATTCAAATGAGTTCTATTACCGCCCGCAGTTGTTGATATTGTGAGGATCTTTCTTGTATTACAGTGAGTTTATCTTTTCCGGATCAACTTCTACGCCGTTGTTCGACAAAATATGCTCAAGAAAATGAATTTTAGTTTAAAAGAACCTGCCTTTTGTTCTAATTAATTTTAAATCAGCTTTATTCAGTCGACACAAAATAACGTCCAAACTCTCTAGTTGTTCTTGAAATGTTCTACCAAAGGTTATAATGTCGTCTAGGTAGACCAAAGCAATTTCGTATGATAACCCACTTTGTATCAACTCCATTAAATTTTGAAATGCTCCTGGCGCGGAGAGCCATCGGTAGACCTTTGCTTTTAAAGAGACCCAT
The DNA here is from genome assembly GCF_963678635.1 of Symsagittifera roscoffensis. Taxonomy (NCBI): domain Eukaryota; kingdom Metazoa; phylum Xenacoelomorpha; order Acoela; family Convolutidae; genus Symsagittifera; species Symsagittifera roscoffensis. Next base: position 41,009,683 of record NC_087065.1, read on the forward strand.
TGGCGTTATAAAGGCAGTAAGATGTTGGGAGTCTTCTCTTAGCGCCATTTAAAAACAACCAGAAATTAAGTGAATGTGGGAAAAGATCATGTTATCATCCAATGAGTCAACGACATCACTTACCTTTGGTAGGGACCAGCTTACTCTTTTATCTGACCGTTCAGTCTTCTGTAATCAACTACTAACCTGTGGGTACCCTCTTTGTTCTCAACAAGTATGGTTGGTATTGCACAATTCGAGTGAGTTGGTTCAACTAGTAGTTCGCTCTTTCTAAATCCTCCCAGATCTTTTTCATGGCATTCCACTTTTCATAATTCATACTTCCTATGCCGAAATGGCTTTGCATCAGCGATTAATTTTATTTTATGTCTAACTTTATCCAAAAACTTGAGTCCGTTGAGCTGCATGAAAAAGAACTGGTTATGTTTCTCAAACATTATCTGCAAACTTGTCTTTTCCTCAGATGCCAATTGTGCACTGCCCCGAGTAGCGTGTTGCCTAATTCAAAGGGCTCCTGATGCTGCGGTCGTTCCTTGCTCTAAAGAACCCGTTTACTTGAATCTGATGTCTCAAATTGGTATAATGAGCAGTGTTGCTGTCATGGTATATGTTAAAAGCTTCATTTCGCATGTTCAGTACATTCAAGCAACTTTTCCCTTGGCTTACACTTGTAAGTGAATCAGCTACCAGTAGTCCGGTTTTTCCTTTGAGTTCCTGTATGCCTTCATTTAAACCTTATGGGCTGCTGAGGGCTGTACCATTTTCATCTTTGATGAAGATTTCTACTAGTTTTTCTTGTCTGCTTGGGAATCTTGCATTCTTCTCTGCTATTGCAAACGTTCGGACACCAGTCGTTGTTTCTGCTGAGATAGGTAGTGCTGTCCGATGTTTCGTACTGTACAGCAATTGTTCGCCAATTTCTTCGATCATGAAACCCCAACCAAGAAGGCATGGTAAGCAGTTATCAGCCGTTATTAAAATGTTTCGGGCGATATCTCCGGATTTTGGTTTCATTTGGATTTTGATGTCGACACTGCCAAGTTTTTGAAACATTGAACTGTTAGCCGCTAACACTTTACTGTTAAAAGCCTTTATGCTTCCCGGCTTTCCAAGCCGCTCATACGTGTCAAAACTAACGAACGAAATGCTACTCCCGATTTCCCGTTCAATAGTAAGCCCACACTGAAACATTTCGATTTGTTATTGGAGCACACCCTGGTCACGTTGGTTCGTTCCGTCCTTTTATTCTTAGGGCATTTTCGCTTAACGTGGATAGGTTTTCCACCAGTAAAACAATTACTACAGTTCTTTGCCCAATGACCCCTTTGCCCACATAGTCAACATATGTCATTGTGGTTTTCCCTTCTCGGATTGCCATTTCTTTCTCGCGTTTTTGGTCCTGAGGTTGGAGTTCTTGCTCCATCTCTTGAAACTTGCTCCCTATATCGGTTTCCATTGCGTCGCATTCCTCCCCAGGGGTTGTTGTCTCGTCGACCATGGGTTTATTTTTATTACCAACCGACATCTTCTGAACTGGTCTGTTCATCGAGTCCGTTAGCATTTCTGTCTGATCCCTCCGTATGGCTGTTATTCGGGGCGTTTGTTCTTTTTCCTCAATTCCAATTACGGCTTCCAGATGAAGTGCGCACTCTAAAGCATTCGCCTTGTTCATTTCCTTGTCTCCAATTGTCTTGCGAAGCCGTAGGATTGAGTCTAACTTGGCTGTTGTGGATTCCTTCGAGAAGCACTAGCAGGTCTCTTATGTCCTGAGATTTGTCAAATGTTGTAATTCACCCAGTAAATCTGTTAACTTTCCACCTGCCTGCTGCGCGCGACGCTCTAGCCGACCGCGGAAGACCACCGGTTTTTCAATGTAATGAATTTGAAAAACTTTAACGGTCTCATCATAGCTGAGAAGGTTAAGTAGCCTCTGGGAGGGTACGGTAAGTAGCCTCTTGAAGCCTTTGGAAGGGTACGGTAAAAGGCGAAATAATGCAAAAAAAATTCTGTTTTTCGTGCAGTACTTTTCCAGTTTTGCAGTTCGGCTAATAGCTCAAAATGTGTTGAGTAGCTTTCAATATCGTTAGGACCGGTGAATGCCTCCGTCAATATTGTTTTGGATACCGAACTTGCCGTTGCCATACATTACTATCACCCTGTTTACTTTCTTATCTAGTTTTCCCTGTGGTTGGAATTTTTCTAGGTTTTACCCGCTGATTTCAGCTTAAAATAATCTTTAATGTCCCTCCAACTACAGTTTATGCCCTTTTTTCAGAGAAATTTGTTATTCACCTCAATTTTCAGAAGCATTAGGACAGACTTTTTGCAGAGCGTGAGAGTATTATTGCAATAGATTAATTTTTTGATTGGGTAAATAAATTTTAGAAGCGACTCTTTGTAATTATTTGTAACTTCCACTGGTACTTTTTCAGTGTAGAAAGCTGTTTCGGCGAATTTGACGAAATTTTCTTTATTAAAATTTTTCTCCGATTCCGGTTTCTTTTGCTAAATGCCAAATATTTTTTTCTATGTTTTCATTGGTTAAAAACTCCCAGGTGAAAAACATTTTTAGTTCAATTTGTTTTACATCTTTACTGGTTAATCTCTTGAAGTTTACTGACAAATCAAACGTGGTTTTCTCAGCTGTGAAAGATACGGAAAGGTGGTTCCTTTTATTCCTACTGAATAAGGGTTTGATTTCTGAAAACTTCAATAGCGAAAAACCACTTTTTACGGAAATTTCAATTTGCCCTGAAAGGTAATTACTATTCTTTGTTGCCAAGAGCAAAGAGCTAATTGAGTTCGAAAATTTTGCTAACGAAATTACTGGACCTCCCGTTATTTTCACATCGATAATTTACGTTACCTAACCAAATTCGAAACTCTTGTTCCCCCCTTTCTAACTTGTGCCATTCCTGTTGGGTTCTCAAAAACCTACAAACTACCAATAGCTACGATTTTTATTTGTGCATTCAATGTGCCAATGGTTAATTCACCATTGTTTAAAACTGAGCCGATAATTTTTTTATCAGTTGGCGAAGACCACTCCACTGGATATACATATTTGACACCTCTTTTGATCACCTCATGAAAGCTTTTGCTAATTTTACTTTGAAAATATTTGAACACTCTGATGCTGACATGCTAACCACATTCTCCAGAGGTATAGTAAAATCCGTTTCCAAAGCCTAGAAATTTAACCGTTTTTGTGTCCCATTTTTTCTCAAGCTTGCAATAAGCTTGGAATTATCATGCAGGTATGTTGCTTAACCCCACCAGCTGCTTTTCTTAGGAAGAAGCTTGGAATATTCATGTAGCTATGTTGCATAATCCCACCAGCTGCTTTTATTAAGTGCCGTGACTGAATATGACGCCAAATACATGCAATACTTCTGCCTGACTTCTGATGCTACTGGTTTATACATTAAGTCCCAGCTTTTAAGCGGATCTGGTTTCCGTTTTGTTTGAGGCAATCGCTATTTTTGCTCAAGTATTTTGTTTCAGACTCAAAAAATTTGTTCAAAATCGTGTGCGATTGAAATGTCGCCAGATAGTTCTCCTAAGCTCACTCGGTTTTCTAGTATTGTACAGTTTATTACCTTTCGTTCCATTTAGTAACTCATAATTAACATCACTAACAGGTTTAGCTGCTTTAGATTCTGATCCGGTTTTTGCTTTTCTCTTAACGGTATCTTCGGGCCTGTTCTGCTTCCTACGCTTCGTCTTGGTTTGTCGGTGGGTCTATTTGGTTGAGTCTCTGTAACTTCTGATGTGGCAATCGGTTCTTTGATGTCCAATTCTTCCGTGGGAGCACTGAACTTTTTTTTCTTTTCGGTTTTAACTGCTTCTCCTTCCGGCGTAGACCGACTAGGAGATTCTAATTTCGAGTTAGGGAACTCCACAACTACAAAAACGTTTTATTATTCATCCGTTTCTTTGGTTGCATTTAGTTTCTTTCATCCCGCTTCCTGAGAGTTTACTTTTGTTCGTTCATGAAAAGCCTTTAACTTATCATGCGGAACTATTTGCTGTTTCTTAGATCTTTGGTCTTCAATCACAAAATTTAGATCACTTACAGTCTTTATGATTATCAGTGGTCCGTTATAGAACGAATTAAATTTCTTTGTCTGTCCCTCGCAAAGGGTTTGGTTAAAAAGTTGTACTTTGTCGTTCACGTTATACTTAGGTCAGATTTGTTTTTCCTCGTAGAAAATCTTTTCCTGTTCTTTTTCGACGTTCATTGTATTACGCACCAGTTCGTGGCTGGTCTGGAGTTCCTTCCTCAGGTCTCTGACGTAATCGTTGGCGTTGCAAACACTTTAGTTTGTGATGTTTTGTACATGCAATCTATCGGCTCGATGAAGTAATACGGATTATATTTTGTCACTGCATGAATTGAAGATCTGTAAGCCATTATAACTGTTTGAGAGAAGATTGGCCTAGTCATTGTGGTTTTTTTGGCACATATTTAGACAAGACTGCTTCGATTGCTCTGTTGCTTTTTTCAATCAGTTTGTGCCCCTGCAGATTAGCTGGGCATTCAAAGCTTGAAATTCAATTGTCGACCAATGCCTTAGCTACTGTCTTTGCTTCTTTGTTTTGAAGTGATAACGCTTCGTACCAATTTGAGAATTGATTTCCGATTACAATAATATACTTGAATTCTTCTGATTCCAGTAGCGGTCCCATGATAGCGATCGCTACATGCCAAAACGGATAGCTTGGTTTCAATATCTGCAGTGAATTTTCATTTTTCTGGCTAGGTTTCTTCTTTGTTGTGCGCTTTTCACAGCTATTAACCCAATCTCCAATATCCCGACTCATTCCAGTCCAGTAAAACTATTCTTGAGTATACTGAAAAGTCTTTTTGTAACCAAAATGAACACAATATTTATGTAGCGAATTGAGCATTTCCTACATGAACACTGGAGTCACAACAATTCTTTGGACTACGATGTACTGTTCTTTGATCAGTTTCTGTCTTTTTAGTAAGTCTTTTTCAAAAAACAAATTTTTGAAATCTGTCCAAAATTTCCATAAAGTTTTTGAGCAGCCACTCGTTTGCCTTTTCTCTGGCCTCTCCTTGTTTTGCACACAGCTTTTTGTCGTTCTTATTTCACTAGATTTCAGTTGAACCGTTTTTAATTCCAAATTGGAAGATTTTAGGGCTTCTTCTCAGATATTTTTCGAAATATCTGTTGTTTTTTGTGATTGATTAACCATCTCCTCAGTGGTAGTTGGAACCCTTGATAAACAGTCTGCATGTGGAATTTTCTTGCCCACCTCGTGCTTAATTTCGAATGGGAACTGCCCTAGTTTTTCCAACCATCTAGCTATCATACTTTCTGGCTCTTTGAAGCTTTAGAGCAACATTAAGGCTCTGTGATCAGTAACTAATAAAAAGATTTGTCACAACAGTTAGTCCGGAAATAATGCGTGAAGTGTACGATTGCGTATAGTTCCCTTTTGGTTGAAAAGTAATTGTGTTGTCCATTATTCAGCGTTTTGCTGGTGTACGCAATAACTCGATTTCTACCTTGCTGCTTTTGTGTCAATATGGCTGCTATCCCAGTTAATGAAGCATCCGTTTTTAGGCTATACATACCTTCTTCATTTGAATATCCCAGTATTGGTGCTTGCTGCAGTTTCTTTTCAATGCTTCCTTGCAAGCTTCATAAAGAAAGAATTTTTCGCTCTTATTAAGAAGTTTGTAGAGTGGTTCAGCTGTCTTTCCAAACCCTTCAATAAACTTTCGGTAGATTCAAATGAGTCCTAATACCGCCCGCAGTTGTTGATATTGTGAGGATCTTTCATGTAGTTCAGTGAGTTTATCTTTTCCGAATCAACTTCTACGCCGTTGTTCGACAAAATATGCCCAAGAAAATGAATTTTTGCTTAAAAGAACCTGCATTTTGTTCTGTTTAATTTTAAATCAGCTTTATTCAGTCGACACAGAATAACGTCCAAACTCTCTAGTTGTTCTTGAAATGTTCTACCAAAGGTTATAATGTCGTCTAGGTAGACCAAAGCAATTTCGTATGATAACCCACTTTGTATCAACTCCATTAAATTTTGAAATGCTCCTGGCGCGGAGAGCCATCGGTAGACCTTTGCTTTTAAAGAGACCCATTGGCGTTATAAAGGCAGTAAGATGTTGGGAGTCTTCTCTTAGCGCCATTTAAAAACAACCAGAAATTAAGTGAATGTGGGAAAAGATCATGTTATCATCCAATGAGTCAACGACATCACTTACCTTTGGTAGGGACCAGCTTACTCTTTTGATCTGACCGTTCAGTCTTCTGTAATCAACTACTAACCTGTGGGTTCCCTCTTTGTTCTCAACAAGTATGGTTGGTATTGCACAATTCGAGTGAGTTGGTTCAACTAGTAGTTCGCTTTTTCTAAATCCTCCCAGATCTTTTTCATGGCATTCCACTTTTCATAATTCATACTTCCTATGCCGAAATGGCTTTGCATCAGCGATTAATTTTATTTTATGTCTAACTTTATCCAAAAACTTGAGTCCGTTGAGCTGCATGAAAAAGAACTGGTTATGTTTCTCAAACATTATCTGCAAACTTGTCTTTTCCTCAGATGCCAATTGTGCACTGCCCCGAGTAGCGTGTTGCCTAATTCAAAGGGCTCCTGATGCTGCGGTCGTTCCTTGCTCTAAAGAAGCCGTTTACTTGAATCTGATGTCTCAAATTGGTATAATGAGCAGTGTTGCTGTCATGGTATATGTTAATAGCTTCATTTCGCATGTTCAGTACATTCAAGCAACTTTTCCCTTGGCTTACACTTGTAAGTGAATCAGCTACCAGTAGTCCGGTTTTTTCTTTGAGTTCCTGTATGCCTTCATTTAAACCTTCTGGGCTGCTGAGGGCTGTACCCTTTTGATCTTTGATGAAGATTTCTCCTAGTTTTTCTTGTCTGCTTGGGAATCTTGCATTCTTCTCTGCTATTGCAAACGTTCGGACACCAGTCGTTGTTTCTGCTGATATAGGTAGTGCTGTCCGATGTTTCGTACTGTACAGCAATTGTTCGCCGATTTCTTCTATCATGAAACCCCAACCAAGAAGGCATGGTTAGCAGTTATCCGCCGTTATTAAAATGTTTTGGGCGATAACTCCGGACTTTGGTTTCATTTGGATTTTGATGTCGACACTGCCAAGTTTTTGAAACATTGAACTGTTAGCCGCTAACACTTTACTATTAAAAGCCTTTATGCTTCCCGGCTTTCCAAGCCGCTCATACGTGTCAAAACTAACGAACGAAATGCTACTCCCAATTTCCCGTTCAATAGGAAGCCCACACTGAAACATTTCGATTTGTTATTGGAGCACACCCTGGTCACGTTGGTTCGTTCCGTCCTTTTATTCTTAGGGCATTTTTGCTTAACGTGGATAGGTTTTCCACCAGTAAAACAATTACTACAGTTCTTTGCCCAATGACCCCTTTGCCCACATAGTCAACATATGTCATTGTGGTTTTCCCTTCTCGGATTGCCATTTCTTTCTCGCGTTTTTGGTCCTGAGGTTGGAGTTCTTGCTCCATCTCTTGAAACTCGCTCCCTATATCGGTTTCCATTGCGTCGCATTCCTCCCCAGGGGTTGTTGTCTCGTCGACCATGGGTTTGTTTTTATTACCAACCGACATCTTTTGAACTAGTCTGTTCATCGAGTCCGTTAGCATTTCTGTCTGATCCCTCCGTATGGCTGTTATTCGGGGCGTTTTTTCTTTTTCCTCAATTCCAATTACGGCTTCCAGATGAAGTGCGCACTCTAAAGCATTCGCCTTGTTCATTTCCTTGTCTCCAATTGTCTTGCGAAGCCGTAGGATTGAGTATAACTTGGCTGTTGTGGATTCCTTCGAGAAGCACTAGCAGGTGTCTTATGTCCTGAGATTCGTCAAATGCTGTAAATCACCCAGTAAATCTGTTAACTTTCACCTGCCTGCTGCGCGCGACGCTCTAGCCGACCGCGGAAGACCACCGGTTTTTCAATGTAATGAATTTGAAAAGCTTTAACGGTCTCATCATAGCTGAGAAGGTTAAGTAGCCTCTGGGAGGGTACGGTAAGTAGCCTCTTGAAGCCTTTGGAAGGGTACGGTAAAAGGCGAAATAATGCAAAAAAAATTCTGTTTTTCGTACAGTACGTTTCCAATTTGGCAGTTCGGCTAATAGCTCAAATTGTGTTCAGTAGCTTTCAATATCGTTAGGACCGGTGAATGCCTCCGGCAATATCGTTTTGGATACCGAACTTGCCGTTGCCATACGTTACTATCACCCTGTTTACTTTCTTATCTAGTTTTTCCTGTGGTTGGAGTTTTTCTAGTTCTTACCCGCTGATTTCAGCTTAAAATAATCTTTAATGTCCCTCCAACTACAGTTTATGCGCTTTTTTCAGAGAAATTTGTTATTCACCTCAATTTTCTTCAACCTTCCGTTGAGTTCAGTCCAATTGCTTCTTTAAAAAATTATATGACTATTTGCGACCAAATCAGCAGAAAAAGTTCATGATTGATCGATTTATTGTCGAGTTGTCCTGGTTTTCACTATTAAACCTGAGTTTAACGTGTTTTAACATTTTGTCTGATTTTAATGTTTTCCTGACATGCTCGACCAATTTTGGACCTCTTTCTCGAAACTCATTCGCTCTTCCTGGCTCTTGTTGTTTTCTCTGTCGCCACTGTAGGATCAGCCCAACACTTGCTTTCTAGGAATAAAACTAGGATCGAGTGTAAGTTGAATTAAAAACTTTATGTATCTATAAATGCTTTAACATTCATACTTAAAATTGATCTCGCAGAAATTTGAGATAAATACAGGAATTTGATTTTGGAAAAGTTTGTCAAGGAAGGATTTATTGTACAACTGATTGCTCTAATTGTTCAATTATCATGATGTTCCCGGGTTACCCCGTTCCTATCCTTAACCTGGTATAATATAAATTTAACCTAGATTACGGATGTTCGCACCTTTTGTCAGTTTTATCTGACACTATATAAAGTGAAATTTTCTCTCGCCTGTCAAGTCGTTTGCATGATTGTCAGAGTTAATTAATGCGTTGACAGTTCTCAAACATCAAAAATTAGCAATTACTTTTGCCAAAATAGTTCATGTTCTTTACAATTTACTAAAAGAAAACTTTCCCTACATTTTGCAACCCTTTTTTTAAGTACTGCGATTAAAATCCAGATTTTATTTTAGCAAATTAAGTTAAAAAGTCGAAATTTACCGTATATGTTGTTTCCATGAAAACGAATATCAAGGCTTATACTTTCCATGAAGACGATTATCAAGGCTAATCAAAAAAGAGATCAGGCCGCCCCAAAAAAAAAACAAACGGAAGTGAAGATGATCAAATTATACAATTTGGAAACTAATTGCAGGAAAAAATTACAATCCTTGAGCCATATTTTTCCAGTCTCAAGGTTTACTATGCAACGACATTTTCAAAAACTTGAATTTCGTTACCGGAAAGCCTCGCAAAACTTTTGCGTCACAACAAAGAGAAAAACGAATATCTTATGCAAATCGTTATTTGAGTTTCGATTGGAGTCGGGTTATGTTTTTGGAGTCGCAAAATAGTTTCGATTGGAGTCGGAAAATGTTAGTGAAATTTAAAAAAAAACAGAAAAATTCTGAGATGTATTTTTTGAGAACGGTCAAGCGGACAGTATGAAACACGAATTTCGATTGATACCCGAATTCAGAGCCGTGGAAATGTGAGAGTATGGCGTTTTTCTTTTTCTGATTTCTGCTACTTTCTATACGACAATGAACGCCCAGCAGTATACAGAAGAAAATTCACCAATTTTCTGCTTCCTAGTGTGGACATGCTGAACCCACAAGAAGAACGTTTGTTTTTTTTTCAACAAGACAATGCCACATTTCATACGGCAAATGTGACGAAACTTTTTTGACGAGATAAAAAACTCCTCTTCTCGAATGGCCTCCATAGCCCTGATCTAAACCCTATTGTTTTTTTTCCGTCGCTGTGATGTCCGTAATGAAGACTGCGAAGTCCTGAATTTTCCGATTGCACTTTTCAATTTTCTTCATTTTATTTCCCCCCACGCTATGTAAAATACAAAGGCCTCAATTTAATTTGGACCAAATTCATTTGCCTTGTACGCGTGTTATTTGAACGCAATAGTTTGCACGCTAATTGTCCCAAATTGGCCAAATTATCAATTTTGAAACCCCGTAACCCTCCAAAATTAATCACAGGTAAAACAACATTTTTTTTGAATTAAACTCAGGACAGCAATATTTTCTAGATGCTATAGAAAAATTTCGTCCAAAATTTGTCATAAACGCTTAGCTGACAAAACAAAAATTGACTGAAGAAAAATAATCACACCAAGCATAAGATATGTTCAAAAAAACGGAACATTAAAACATTTTAATTGAATCTTATTGGCTAAGATTGGATCTTTTATACACTTATACATGGAAACAAGACTCCTCGTATACCAGGGCAAAGCCCTGAATGTTTCGACTGCCCCTTGATGCATATCGAATAATTTATTGGAAAAAAAATTAAAAAACTATAAACTTTGAACAATATCAAAAATCAAGCGTGAAAACTTGAGTGGTACCAATTTAATACGACCGATTAGCTAGCCTCAATTCAATCTGGAACAATTTTGTTGTGTGGAAAAGTAATCACGCATCAATAACTTGCATTATGATTTCAACATTACGATGGAAACTTTCAAAGCCCGCATAAACTAATCCAGAGCTTGACCAGATTGGCAAATTTCAAGTTACCAGATTTTTCCAAAAAATGATCGGAGGCAAAATATCTTTTTTTAAAATTGATTTCAAGGCGTCGATATTTTCAATGATATATAGTTGCTCCTAATTTTAATTTTAAAATAATATATATGCCTGGGGTGGTTATTTTTAAGTCACTTTTTGGCGATCAAAATAATAGATTTTAAAAAAAATATATTTTTAATTTCGATTGAAGATTTTTTTCCAGAAAATTAATCGATATGGGTTAATTGGCAGTCGGAACATTCAGCGCTTTGACGTGATATTCGAAAAGTCTTGTTTAATTTTTTAAGAAATTATGATTTCGATCGCCAAAAGTGGACTGAACAAAAAACCACCCCATATATAAATATTCCATTTAATGGGAAATTTGGCGGAATTATTTCTTTTTGTGACTGAAATTTGTTTGCTGACTAATTTTTAGTTTTCGTTCGAGTTTTCTAAAACCTAAATAAGATTTTCACTTGAAGCAACTGAATATTTCATGCCAGTATCGGATATCAAGAGGACAGCACTTCAAGCCGAGTCGTAAAATTCGGGACTTCAAATCAAAAATTTGTCGGAAGTCTAATGTCTAGGAATACTATAAACTGTTGAAAGTGTTTTCCAAGTGTAAAAATAAGTTATGCCTTTCAAAATCCGGTTAATCTAAACATCTGATGAAACTCTTAAGTGATGCATTGCTACGAAGAACGCCTATTATGGAACAAACTTGCCAAAATTTATGAAAAAAATTTTATTGGTGAAAAATTACAGTTTTGAGGCGCTTGTAAAGCTTAATTTTTGGCTTGACGTCACTCCGACGTGAAGTCACATCGGCCTGTTGTCCTAGACATAATTTATGCATTCGGGTTAATGTTTTATATATCATTTATAACTAATACTTTGATATGCAATAGGGTTGAAGTTAATACTCTTCTTGTATTATAGGATACCCTTCAATAGGATACTCTTCTTGTCTTTGAGAAATTTTGATTTACGCTCACATTTTGCCTAAATAGTAGCACTCTTAGCTGTTCCCTTTATATAATGAGAAAAGTTTTGTGATAATTTTGAACTAAGTTAAAACTTTTCTGTGACTTCAAGATGAAGAGAAACAACAAAAAATATATAACACAGAAGGTTTTTTTCTTCTTCAGATTTATTAAACTGGTTACATTGCCGCTGCTGATCTCATGGTATCAATCATATCAGTCTTGAAAAATTTTCTCTCTGTTTTTCATACGGTTTTCCTGTCCATAATTTGGTGGTTTTATGACTGGTGTATAAAATTTATTTTATAATGGTTTATAAAATTGCAGTCGAAAATGAAATCTTTCAATGTAAAATGATGAACAAAATGGTGCATCATGAACAAAATTTAAACAAAAGAATGAAAAAAAAACGCGTTTTATACGTTTAATGATTTGAAAACTGCTAATATTGTTTTCAGAAATTTCAAACAGGCCAACGGTTAGGAAAAAATTAAATGTAAGCAATTTAGGTGCAAGATCGGAGAGTAAACGGTCAAACAAAATAAATTATGTTCTAGTAGCATCGAGTAAAATAATTTGAATTGGCTTATAATTCTTTGCAAACATTTGAAAATGGGATACAAATAAATTATTATTGCTCCGAGTTTTGAAAAAAAAGCAATATTTAATCGGTGTGGTTTTTTAATCGGAAATTTTTCAGCGATTGAAAAAATAGCCATTAACAAAATTCCTTATACCCCATTGAAGATATCGACTCCATGAAATCAAATGTCAGAAGATATTTTACCTCCGATTCTTTTTTTTGCAATTTTCTGGGAGTTTGAAAGTTGCCAATTTGTTTATGCTCTGGACGATTTTATGCGCGCATTGTCCCAAATTGAGTTGAGGCTAACTAGTCGGTCATAATAATTTCGTACGACTGATTTTTTCACACTTGTTCCTGTCCAATTTTTATAGTTTTCAATATTTTTTTCCGAAAAAACTAATTAATATGGGCAGTTTTTTCTAATCGTGTAGTCAATCGTCGAGCCGCTGAACTTGTTTTTGTCCATTTCTGCACTTTTTATCTCCTTTCTGAAAATTCCCACTCAAAATCCACTCATTGATTTCGTTTTTTTTTCTCACCTAAGAATCTCTTATTTCGTTTTTTACACTATGATTTCTTCTTCAATCCGTGTTTACCTTCTTCCGACCCTCAGTTTAAATGCTTGAAGAATTTATAGACTCTTCAACACTGTCGTTACAAAATTGCGGTGAAGTAAAACGGCTTTCAAAAGCTACTGGTCTCACTTCAGCTTAGAATTTCCGACATATTCAGTTGATCTGAGACATGTGTGCATATCTCAGATTTCAGCCCCATATACAACCACGCTGTCACAACGGCCCTATACCAAGGTGCGTACAGAAATCTGGCACTGACTAGTTCAAAAACGGTCGCGATCCGAAGCAGAGCGATGCAAGACGTCTCAAACAAATATACACTTTTGTTGTATTTGTTCCACTAAAGCTCGCTCCTCGGCGGCTCTGCTTTTTATAATTCTGAGGATATCTTTATATCCCTTTAACTCCAATAAAGGTCCAATAACAAGCTCAATGGATAATATATCTTCGGCGTTCCAGCCTAAAATCATTTATGAACAAAGCCGGGTAGCTCCCATGAGTTAAACTATTGTCTGGTTGGTTGTAGAGAAGACAAAGAGTGTTTTTGCAAAAGTAATTCTAATCAGTAACCTCATCAGTACCCTAATCAGTACCCTCAGAAAATGTTTCTATGATGTTAAATCAACAGGAGATGACACTGAGAAAGCAAACGTTTTAATTGTTTTTCTGAAGGTGTTATCAAAAGAAAGCTGAACTTGACCTGATACTAAAAAGCAGCAATGGCTGTCATAAAAAACACTGAAAGCGAACGAATTAAAACTTTATGTAAATCTCGAAAGTCTTCAAATAAAAAATCATCGAGTTTTGACAATAGTGACAATATTACCAGAAAAAGCTAATCCAACAGCCGAAGTCGCACATACTTTTGTTCAAAACTGTCATCAACAAAATTCACTACACAATTCAATCTTAAACTAGTCGGATAGTACAAATACTCTTAGAAGGAAACAAGGCAGCAGCGGAAAGCTACCGCATGATCATTTTGCTGTGCTCTGTTACAAAAGTAGTGAAGCTCTAAGTTTTAAAGAAAAAAATCCGCTTGTGTGTTTTTTTCAGAAAAAACGCTCCAAATGGCTTCAGACATAATCATTCAGCAGTACTACATCTGAGAGTTTTGTTGTTGTTGTGATTTGTTTTAGTGTCTTAAATAAACTTCGGTATTTAATTAATACCTGTTAACCAATTTAGTTACGACCATTGGTCGATATGAGAAAAGGTCAGTTGTCCTTTTAACGTTCTTAATTCACATACTTCCTTTTAATAGTTTTAATCTTTTAAGTTTATGTACAGTATTTGTACATAGGTATACAAAATTAGAATAGTTTATTATGGCGGTCTAATGATTCGAACGTGCGTGGAATTCCCCCCTTTTGGCCTAACCATACCCTAGAGCCACCGCATGCCAATGGAGCGACCAATTTCAATTGGCGATCATTGCCAAAGAAAATCTGAATTTAGAGAGTCTGAATGGACCAGAGATCCCAGAGACGCAAATACCAATTTTGGAACAAGCAACAGGCAGCGAGTCGGACACGGAAAGAGCCAACAGAGAGAATAGGAACAAAAACGCGATGAAACAGTACGAATCCGCCGAAGAAAAGCGGATCAACGAAGAAAAGAGGAAATTTAATGGAATGAGACGAACGGAGGCGGACAAGAAACTGCGGTCAATTTTATTTCTAGCCTTAGGGAGCGAAGGAAAAAGAGTCCTTACACAGAAGAACCCGAGAGTCAAGATTTTAGCAATAACTTTCTCCGAGTTCTGGACTTTGCTTGACGCCGCATTTAACAAACCGCCCAACACAACGTTTGAAAGATACAAATTATTAAATCGGAAGCAGAAAGACCGCGAGTCTTACGAACAACTTTGGGGAGCCCTGACGGATTTGGCTAGCACGTGCAACATCAAGGAATCCGACGAGGCAGAGTGGATAAGGGACATTTTCATCTGCAATATGAAAAACACAGACACCCAGAGGAAACTACTGGCAGCTACCATAAGCCCGTCGGAAGCACTTAATCCAGCTTTAATCGATGAAAAGGGATATTTTAATCACCAGAAATTGACGAATATGTCACGGTCGTCGACCAACGGGACAACTTTCAAACTTTTTAACAATCATAATCCGATCAAAAAGGAACCGAGCCTAAACATTGAACGGAGTAATTCGTGCATGAAATGTGGAGATGCATTTACGAAAAGGCACTTAAACGTCTGCCCAGCGAAGGACATAACCTGTAAAAATAGTAATTATAAGGGCACTTCGCCAAATTATGTAAATCGCGTAATAAAAGACCAACTGTAAATACTGTATCAGATAATTATGTAAACACCGAGAATTGTACATTCGCACCCCCGGAAAACTCGTGGGCGGAAGACCAAGAATCGTGTGATGTTAGAAATGCGGGAAACGAGTACGAACAGAGTGACGATGACGATTTTTCGGTGTTGAGTGTGAGAACTATTTACGACAAAAACGGTCTCGAAACAAAGAAACTTCTGAACTTAGGCATCGGCTGGGATATGATTGTAAACATACCAGTAGAATCAGCAAGCCCCGTAAGATTTTTAAAATAGAATGTATTACACGAAATTAAACTGAGATATCCGAACCTCAAAATACACCCAGTGGAGAAAAGGATAAAAAACTTATATTGCGGATTCACCAACGACACGATCAATATCTTGGGAAAGATAATCGTCAGGACACAATCCAATGGGTGGATCAGCGAAGAAACCCCGTTCTTCATAATTGGCGGACATGAACGAAACATCCTGGAGAACGACAATTTACCCAATCTGGGCATAGAAGTGTCACAGAGGAAAAGCCACCAACCAATTTGCATGGTCAACCAACCTACACTCGAGAGTGAGTACAAAAACTTACCTTCTTTATCTGACAAGATTTTTAACGAGCTCAAAGAACTATTCACTAGAGTGGGGAAAATACCTAACGACCGAAAACTAAATCATTTCCACTCACCTTTTAAACCAATACAATCCAAAGGGAGAAGAGTCCCGCTTCACTTACTCGCTGGAGTGAACGAAGAATTAAAAAGAACGGAGACAAAAGGTCATATAATAAAATTAGAGAAATGGGACGAAGATTGCTTTATCAGCCCAATTTTAATAACTCGGAAAAAGGATGATTCGATCAAACTGGCGTTAGACTCCAAACTATTCAACGATCAAGTTTTTAAAAATAAGTATCAAATGCCAAATATTACGAAACTATAGACAACGTGGCTCTTCAAATTTCGGAGAAATCCTACGGGCGAGTTTGGTTTAGTAATTCAGACCTGAAAAACGCGTATAGCCAACTCAAACTATGCGAACAAACGAGTAGGCAGTGCAATTTTAGTATAGTAGGCGGCAGAACTACCGGAACGTATCGATTTTTAACGGGATTTTACGGACTGGGGGACATGCCAAATGAATTCCAACGGGTTATGAACTCACTGTTGAAAAATATCCTCTTCACAAATTGCTACATAGACGACATCCTGGTAGCTTCGCGTGGATCCTTGGAAGAACACAAAGCAATAGTGTATAAAATTTTATCAATATTAGATAAGAACAATATGGCAGTTAAATGGGGGAAATGCGCATTTTTTAAATCAGATATCGAATGGCTTGGCTTCAAAATTTCCGGCGATGGAGTACGACCTTTGGTCGGTAAAGCAGACGCAATAAAAAAATTGCCACCCCCAAGAATATTTCCGAATTACGTTCGTTCTTCGGTTCGATAAACCAGTACGTAAAATTCGTCCCTAACTTATCGACCCTAAGTTCTCCCCTTCGTCCTCTACTAAATAAAAAATCGATTTACAAATGGGACAAAAACCATTCTATAGCGTTTGAGAAGTTAAAAGCGGAAATCGTAAATATCACAGAAAACAGTCACTTTGATATAAAAGAGAAGACAAGACTGAAAACAGATGCTTCACACAACGGACTAGGTGCGACCCTAGAACGATTACAGGGCGACCAGTTGAAAACAATCGCGTTCGCATCTAGGTTTTTGAATAACCATGAAATGAAGTATTCTACCAATGAATTAGAGTTGCTGGGAGTCGTATGGGCAACCGAACCTTTTAGAAACTACCTGTATGGAACTGAACTTCAAATTGTAACAGACCATAAAGCATTACTATCAGCACTCTCAGCAAACCTTGGGAATAAAACGATGCACAGTCGGTTGACCCGTTGGTTGAACAGGCTTTCACCATTCAATTTTAAAATATCGCATTTACCGGGAAAGGATATGAGTTTTACAGATCTTTTATCTAGACCTCCTTCGGGTAAAACCCTCCCAATTTCTCACTATGACGATGAATTTGTAGTCACTTCAATCGAAAAAATTCAGAAAATTCTATTGAATAAACAACATTCTAAAATTGTTACTGTAAATACTGTAGATAGACCAGCGGTCGCTGCAAATACTTATTCTCGAGTTACTACAATCCCGTCCGGAAACGAAAATTCAAGCGACGTGATTGGTCAGAATTGGTTAAAAAGATCTTTAGCTTTATTTAATCTCAAAATTGTTGCTGCTATCATATCTTGTATCGCTCGGTCGATAAAAATTTGTCATAACAATCATACTCGGACAGAAAATTGTACTTCAAAATGTCAACCTGTTGATAACTCGAAATTCAATTTTAAAAGTATTACTTTTACGGACAAAGTCCTGTTACATTTTATAATAGAAAAAAGACAATTTTTACCATCCTCCAAAATACGGCAAGAATTCCCAATGGATAAAGTTAATGAACCCTTACTGATCAATCCCGATGAACATAATATCGTTCTCAAATTCAGACATGACCGACTTTCACCCGACCAAGCGGACCTCGTAAGAAGATTCAAGACGGACTTAAATCTACCAAATTCCCCGATCCGCCCTGAAAACCACTGTTTAAAGAAACTGCTGCAAATTATGACCAGGGAAGATAAAGTGCTGTGGGACTTGATCTAGACGATAAAGACGAATCGACCAATGGGCATACACGGAGCTTACATGAAAATATACGCCAAAGATCTACACGTGAAGGACGATGAGCTTTTCCTCGATAACAAATTAGTCGTTCCAGCTACCATCAGGGGAACGTTCAATTCGATGCTCCATGAGACTCATCCAGGACAGTTTGGGATGAAATCACTTGCCGAATACTTGTTTTGGTCGCAAATTTATCGAGAAAATTACCACCACGGGAGAACGTGTAGTCAATGCTTAAAAGCTGGTAAGAATAATAAAGTTTTACTAGATACTCATAATATTTCGAAGTTTTCGACGTTGACATTCGCGAATGAAGAAATCAACCTGGACTTGGCGGGACCGTTAGACACGTTCTGGGGTAACAATAATTACATCCTTCTTTGCATTGACCGCTATACAAAGTTCCCCTTGGCCAAAATTGTTAACAACACCCCTACGAAAATTTTAATTTCCTCCTTAAACGATTACTGTCATCTTCACGGGTTCTCAAGAAAAATCAGAGTCGACAAGGGTTCATGCTTTTTATCCCATGATTTCAAAAAGTTCTGCGAAAACTTCAACATTGAAATTATTTACTGCACAGTCGGCGATCACAGATCCAATAGGCTAGTGGAAAGATTAGTTTACACGATTTAATTAAATTTACTAGCAATGTCTTTCGAATTACCCAAGCCTTCACTAAACGAGTCGATTGAAAAAATTATTTGGAATCTGAGAGTCTCGAAGCAATCCACTATCGGCTGTACCCCATTTGAAAAGCATTTTAATAGAGCAGCGAACACTAGGTGGAAAAACCTTATGTCCGATATTGACCATTTAGATAAAGGGAAAGCTATCATGTCCAAAGATCGGGCCACTAACTGGGAACTCCACGACGGGGCAGAAGATGGATATCTGGACGAGGAAAAGGACAGCATGTCAGACCCAGAAGATAAGTTACTGCCACTAGCTGGGACGGTCACTACAAATACAAACCCGGACGATAACAAACAAGCTTCAGAACCTCTCGCAAAAAGAAAAGCAGTCATGGGAGGTAATTTATAAAGAAAGGTCTCCAACAGGAAAAATAGGGATCCATATTTTAATCTAGTTAAGAAGGATATTATTGACTCTTCAGAACACACCATAAACCCTTGACAACGGTCACGTTTTACGCAAATCTGATCTGACCATCAAAGGAAAAAGACTCCCTGGGCCTGAAAAAATAATAGCGAATCAGACACCCACCGGGCATAAACTTCATACTCATTCGAGTTTAGCTGGAAAAAGGAAACCCTCACCACCGAAGAAAGCAGTATCGACACCCTCTGGGTATTCGGGACAATGCACCTCAGGAGCGATCACTAACAGAGCATGGACTTCTGCACCGACTGTGAGCGTGGCCACTCAAGATTCCTTCCGAATTTCTTCCGGTTCTTCATCCTCATTAAACCTAAACTCATGGGACGGGATAATTGATGATTACTTCGACGATGTGACCAATAATAATATACCTCAGAGCTATCATTCCGAATCTAAGCAGGGCTTAAGTGTTACAGGTACCGTAGACTCTTCACACTCGAGCTCAGATAGGCCAGTAAACACCGACCTCCGGGAGATCGTTAACATCCCCGACTCAGCCGAAGCAGAAGGGTCCCAAGCCAACCATATACTGTTAGACAGTACTCTGGATTCTACGGTCAACCCGACGATAAATTTACGACAATCTAGACCACGCAGGAATGTGGGACCTCCACAATTTTACGGAAATCGCCGCTTTATCTACGTGGTCCTAGAAAAAGATGACACAGGGGCGTCACCCTCATTATTTACTACCTCCCCCAGCATTCCCAGGGCAACTTTCTCGGTCCCATCATTGTCTGATTTATTGAAACCACTAGCGGAGACCCATTCCCGACAAACACTTATTGCGGAAACGACATTAACCTGGTCATCAAAGAATTCTCTCCCGCCGGTCAGACCAGTAATTTCACCAATGAAGACCCTCTTCAACGAAAATTCCTCGGGCTCACACGTAATGTTAATGTACTTGTTGTGGATTACCGTTAGCTTAGTTTCAATTTAGTTAGTTGCTGTATTTTGTAAATTTGTAATTCTGTATATTCACCCTGTACATTGTACATTCTCTCTCATTTGTGGATACTATTTTGCTTCTGTACGTTTACCTTCATCGCGCAGTTTGTAAAATCCTGTTCATTCTCGAAGGGGGAAAAAGGGTGTTTATAGAGTTATGTAGTAAGTATGCAGTTTTACTGTTTTCCCGGTGGGAAATGTTGTGATTTGTTTGAGTGTATTAAATGACCTTCGGTATTTAATTAATACCTGTTAACCAATTTAGTTACGACCATTGGTCAATATGTGAAAAAGTCAGTTGTCCTTTTAGCGTTCTTAATTCACATACTTCCTTTTAATAGTTTTAGTCTTTTAAGTTTATGTACAGTACTTGTACATAGGTATACAGAATTAGAATAGTTTATTAATTGTGTTTTTTACGAGCTGTACGACGAAAAATCCACGATGTTCTACAACTCCTTAATCAGATTCTTAAATGTCTGACAAGTTTCGCACTCAAAGATGGTTACCAAACTCCGGAAATCTTGTCTAAGCTTTCGAGTGCAAAGTTTCGCACATATTTAATTATATGTTGTGACCTGAATTTATACCTCTCTTATTTTACAGCTTTTGGCAGATTTTTTCTGACTTTCAGTGTAAACCAATCCTTCTGAATCTTGCCCATTTTTTTTCTGATGCTTTTGTTGTTAAGTATTTTACTTATTGTAACTTATTTTAATTTTTTTTGGTCATTGGTCCGACCATTTGCAAAATGGGGAGGAACTTTGTATTCGGGTGTGTTTTAGATTTTTTCCACGCAAAATCATTTACCACAAATAATTATTGGAGAGAGTTTATTGATATCTGATATTAAATCTCTCGTAATTCGAGCGACCGTATAAAGTTTCGAAAAAATTTCCCAATGAAATTTTTGGTTTTTCACCTTATTTCCAGCAAATAAAGCGAGGGTTACTATTGCTATCTTAATGGCTTTCAGGATTACAATAGCTGAAATTGAAACCTAAAGACTAAATTTTAATTGATTTAAGTTAGTTTTTTTGAGTATTGAGCGCTTCTGTGAAATCAAACCGTCAAAATTCAAAAAACTGCAAAAAAAATGAAAAATGAAAAAAAAAAAACTAAAAAAAAATGACGTTTTTTAAATGGATTTTATAAAAAAAAAATTTTCAACAAAATTGTTTCTAACTATTCTTTTTACTATGACTATCAAAGTTTTTTTTTCATCGTTTTTTACACCACGCCGAAAGAAAACAATCTTTATTTGAAACTTTTTTTTGTTGTCTCTGTAAGACCATCGTCGGAACATTTTGTGCTACTTGCACACTAACTGGCTCTCCTTGTTTGAGTTATAAGACTACTATATTTTATTCTGGCACAGTCTAGCAGCACCGAATTGAGCGAGAGAAAAATCCAACAATTTTGGCTGAACCATACAACGGATCCTTCAACTTCATGGGAAGATTGGAGTGACTTGTTCAATCAGCCATCATTGCTATCTTAATAGCTGGAAGGCTTACAACAGCTGAAATTCAACCTTTTCACCCGATTAGTTTAACTTTAATATGATTATTAGCGCCTTCTTATAATCAAAATCCTCAAAATTCGAAAAACTTCAAAAATTTTTTTTAAAAAATGAAATTTTTGAAAACAATTTTTTAAAATATTTTTTTCCTTGTCATTTTTTTCGAAAACTGTTTTTCAACTTGCGTTTTATGTAGAAAATGCTTCTGTTTTTTGTTGAGATTTTTTTATGACGCCACGCCGAAAAAAAACGAACCTAGTTTGAAAAATTGTTGGAACATTTTGTAATATTTGCACACTAACTGGATATCCCTGTTGAAATTAAAGCAATATATTTATTCTGCACTGTCGCAGTCTAGCAATAACCAATCAAGTGACGGAGGAATCCTATAATTTCGGCAGAATTATACAACAGACCCTTCAACTTCATGAAAGATTGGCGCGGCTTACTTCAGTTAGCCATATTACGTGAAGAATTTATAGACACAGATCTTCTGCTTAAGCCAATGGACCGACTCACTACTATTTTACCAAATATTCAAATTATTTAGTAGAAACCGAATCGGAAGGCCAAAAAATGCCAGACTGGAAAAAAAGCTAGCAGAGCAAAAACGTGTGACCACGAAGAGGCGCACCTCAAAAAACAGAACTAAACAAATTCAACGGAATGCGCCCAAAGTGGACTATGAGAGCAATGCTATATATATATTGCTCCCTCTGGGATCAGGAAAAACAAAAGTTTGCCAAAATTTCACTTAGGTTAAATTTTTTTGCATTTCGTTCAATGGTTTCCGTAATCTCTTATCAGTTACATTGGTTAAACAAATCAAGGTAAATTTCAAAAAACAAAAATTGTTAAGTACGATAAAAAAAGACGGAGAATGACTTGAAAATTGATGAGTTTCCCTAGCAAAAATGGCTAAGAAATGCGACATATCCAGCAGAGAGTAAGAATTGTAAAAGATATTTTCGATAAAAAAAATAAAACCTTTGAAATCCAGAGAAAACTGCTGACAAAAACACTACGTTAGTTGAAATCATTGAGCGTAGCTCTTATCGACATAAAAGAAGTAGTAAAACCTTTAGAATGATCAAACACTCCAAACCCTCCGGAAACCTTGTATATAATATTAGTAACAGTCATTTTATTGTCAATAGAGAGTTCGCCTTAAAAATTGAGACAGGAAACCGATACGAAACATGAGAAAAAGTATTTCCAAAAAGGCATCTGCTAATTTTTTGAGCAAGAACCGCTACGTGCCAGACCTGTAAATTTTGAGGAAACTACTTGAAAAATGTGTTTCTGAACAAAAAATTGTAAACGAAACGAAAATTGTCTGATTGCACCGATGTAATAGCCAATCATGCACATGAAGATTGATGTGGAGTGAAACTCTAATGGTTTGAAGCAGGATAACGTGAAAATGGCTACTTTTTTGTTTTTATTGTCACACCTCTTCATTACGAGGATGATGAAAAAAATCAACGAAACTACTAGAATTGACCTTGTAAACGAATTTTTTTTGCCAAATTATTCAATTTGATTCTACCAGTCATGTTAGCTTCATAAAAAGCGACGGCTATCATAAACTAAAATTCTAAATAAAAATAACTTCTCTAAAGTTGGAATATAGGTCGCTCAAAAATTATCCGTACCACCAATCTATAAAGTTACTACCCATAAATAATCTATTTCAACGAACTCAAAATATATCATTTTGGCTGGGAAAAAAAAGGAGAAATTAAAAGAAATTTACCCACTATCACTGTCCTTTAAGATCCATCCAGCTGGAAGTGGAGTACCTGTTTATGTAATTTACACTTTCGGAAGATGACCATGTGGAGATTGTCCAATCGCTTACATTCACTGACCGTCGAGTCTGCCTTACTGTGCTAACTGGTGAGGTAGAATAAAGCAACGGGGTGCTCTCTCCTGCAGTGCTTCTATTGAAGCGGGTAGCTGATGCGTCTTTTGCATATTGGAGGTTGTTGTCGGCCATCAACTCTTCAAGCCGGTCCCCTCTGCTATCCTGGGGTTGACGAGTACCAAAGAGAGGGGTAAGCCTTGACGTCGGCTCCGAACATGCAATCTTCATCGGATGGTATGTTGTCGAGGACAAGTACGGGCTGAGAAAAGATGTTCGTCTGGTTGTTCCATTTTTCCTCGATAGGCTCAGCCTGACTGAGCTCGACTCATTGCACAAGGGCAGCTCCAGCACGCACTTGCGTAACTTTTGATATAGGTGAGAAAACCACCAAATGCTCTGATCCCTGGTGGAAAATCTGGTGTGGAAATGTAACCCCGAGAAAAATGAGTGTTACCAGTCTAGGTTTAATTCAAAATAGAACGCTTAAATTGCATTTCAAAACTAACTTAGGACAGCCAGTTTATGTCATAAGTTTTTCACATCAAAATTTAGCCTTATAGTATGAGCAGTTGTTGTAATTACTGTTATTCCAGTTACTTATTGCAGTTATTTTTTGTTTTAGCAGTTATTGTAATAATTTAGCAGTAAATGTAATTACAAAAATTTCTCATATAAAAAAATGGCTAAAACGGTTACTTAAACTTTTTAATAAGAAAAACTTTATCCGAAGATATGATTTGATGAACATAATCCAAATTGCATCTGATTGTTTGGAAAATGATTTTCATTGTGTTTATCAGTTTAACTTCCAGGCAGAAAAGTTTTTCTGTTATTGGGCTTACTTCAAATTCATCTTTTTTATTTTGATTCTTGCATAACATGGCAGTTTTTCGTTTACTCCTAATATTTTGGAGTTGACAAAATAATTTCCAATCAAGAGACACAAAAACTGGTAAAAATTTATACTTGAGTTTCAGTTCGGATGGTGAATCCAAAAATTTGCACAACCTCAGCTTTTTTTAAATGCAAAAAATAATTGTTTTTCATGTGAAGTGTTAAAAACTGATTAAATTCCCTTCAGGAGAATTGCTGAGTAGTGTAGATGATGCATGACAACAAGCGTAGATGACCCATGACCCATCAAAATTAATTTTTTTGTTAGCGGTTTTTCATTGTAATGTTTTATTTGCACAAAACATTTTTCTTGAAATCATCTTGATTTCTTTTTTAAAAATTCAGAATTAACCGAGAATCAGTCCCACTAACTTATTTTTCAAGTTTTTGACAATAAAAATTTTATCGGAGAAAGTAGAGTGTTTTCCCCGTTGCTGAATTTTTTCGGCTGTAAATTATAAAGTTGTTTTCTTGGCCTTTAGTTTAAGAAGAAAGGACTGGAAAAATTGTGATATTTTGAGCAGCTTTTTTTTCCAAGTTTTCAAGCGCTAAAATCACACCATTATGTTCACAGAAAAGACGGTGTCGTCGGCGTTTTGTTTGTTTTACAGGAGTCAGTTAAACGCTTATTTGAACCTTTTTTGTAAAGATTAGAATAAAGTGGTCCCAGTACAGTATCCAGTGGAAACCCTGATTTAAAGAACCCGTTTGATTCGACGTTATTGATAAGTGTTTTCTGTTTGTTAACAATTGCTTGTGAGAGAGTTTATCATTTGAATTGCACTTTCGGAGAATAATTCTATTTTTTAATCCAAGAACCTGTATTTGATTGCTTTGGATAGGTCTAACAAATAAAATGAAAAACATTTGTTTTTTTTTCATGGTTTTTTTGAAATTTTTTTTGCAGCGCTAGATAGCATCCCTTGTTGACTAGGAGGAACTAAAGCCAAATTGAGAGTCACAGAAGAGATTTTGAGTGTCGAATATGTCATTTACTTGCTTCTATAAAAGAAAGTTCCTCGTGCTCCAGTTTTTGAAACTAATCTGTAGTTTTCTGGATCTTCTGGATTTTATTTTTTGTATATTGGTGTAACCATTGATTTTTTTTGGGTAACTCTGGTTATTGAACTCTTCCAGATATTAATTTTGAAGGAACAAAAGTTGCATGTAGATTTACTTGCATCCATATTTCAAACCCCATACTGAAAAAAGTTTGTCAGTTCAACCTGGTAGTTTTTTATTTTAAGATATAGCAAAATTTTCTTACACTCAACGCATGTGAAGAAATTGATTAAAAGTTTTTTTTATTATGAAACGCATGTTCTTATTAAAATTATTTTTTGTTATGGCTTCGCCGGAAAATTTTCTAAAAGTGGAACTCAACTTGATTTTTTTTTTATTTTCCTGCGTCATGGACGAATTTCCCTTTTTGGCATTTAACTTTTTCATTGACAACAGCTGTGAATTAAAAAGATCAGCGCAAAGTTTTTTTCAGCATTATCATTTCCTATTTAAGTAGTCTTAGGCTCAGCACAATTTTTTGCTGCGACAACATTACAGTTGAAAAATTTGAACAAATTTTCTCGAATTAATTGACTATAGAAGTTATTCCAGTGTATCGTTGCTTAAGCTGTTTCGAATTTCTTCTTATAGGAAAAAAATGCTGACATGAACTGTGCGTTTCGAAGGAAAATTTGTTTGCGTGATCTGATTTCAGTAAGGATTATTGAGACTAAAGGTCTATTTTAAATGGAGGAGGGAAAAAATTTTGACAGCTTGGTATTTTATATTATAATCAGTGATTGTGTAGTCTATTAGAGTTCTTGAATGTATTGGTGTTGTGTTGCTTTTAACATCAAGATTATGCAGTTAAAAATTAAATAAAGCAAAATACATAATTGAAGCAAATTATGCCTTGTCTCCTACATTTTTCAATCAGGTAAGAGTAGTAGTAGGAGTAGTAGTGGTAGTAGTAGTAGTAGTAGTAGTAGTAGTAGTAGTAATAATAATAATAATAATCATAATAATAATAATAAAATTAATAATCAAAATAATAATCATAATAGTAGTAGTAGTAGTAGTAGTAGTAGTAGTAGTAGCGGTAGTAGTAGTAGTAGTAGTAGTAGTAGTAGTAGTAGTAGTAGTAGTAGTAGTAGTAGTAGTAGTAGTAGTAGTAGTAGTAGTAGTAGTAGGGCTTTTGTATAGCACAAGGGGTTTCCGCTGTCAGATTTTTGT
The DNA here is from genome assembly GCF_963678635.1 of Symsagittifera roscoffensis. Classification (NCBI taxonomy): domain Eukaryota; kingdom Metazoa; phylum Xenacoelomorpha; order Acoela; family Convolutidae; genus Symsagittifera; species Symsagittifera roscoffensis. Next base: position 41,036,189 of record NC_087065.1, read on the forward strand.
TGCAGAATGAAGTTTTGCTTCTAAAAATGTTTGATGAGCAACCAAAATCTATTCTCCATGTGCACTTGCTCATTTGTTCATAGTCTTGTCTTTCTACCTTTTCCTCCAAAATGAGAAAAGCAGAAAAGCATGATGCCCAGAACAGATTGGGATTTCTCTGTTTTAGTCACTCCATTTCCGAAGAGCAATTGTTTTTCGTTTTTGCACTTTTGATTCGAAAGTATTTATCCATACTTTTCTAATAGTACACTTGTACAACGCAATTAAATCACTTTGAATAACTCTTGAGCTTAAACCCACGCTTTGAAATATGGCGTCATTGGCAAAAAAGGCTAAAACTATTGTGCACACCATGTCGAAAGGTCGTTAACAAAAACAAGGAACAGTAAGGGGCCCAAAATACTCCCCTGCGGGACAACGCGAGTATTTTTTTTGGTGACGAGTATACTCCATTTACGCGCAAAAATTTCACACGTTTTGTCAGGTATGATTCGATTTGTTTTCAGTAGCTCATTTTTCATGCTAGTGTCTTAGAGTTTTTTGAAAAGCAGACAATGATTCACTCAGTCAAAAGCCTTACTGTTGTCAGTAAAACTTATATCAGCATCAGTTTGACCTTCAATGCCCTGGTATAATTTTTGCAAAAAGGTGACTAATGGCTAATGGGAATATCTTTGATTGTAATTTCCGAAAACAAAACTGGGCTGCATGGGAAAAGTATGGTAATGATCATAAAAACATCTAAAATATTTTTTGATAGCCGAGATAACGGTCTGTAACTTGTAAAATTACAAGTATCGCGTTTTTCAAGCAAGTGCCAACTTCTTCTTAAAAACTTTGATAGAGAATGAGAAAGAATAAAGCAAACTTTTTTGTGCATTGTTGGTGGAATTTCGCCAGGTCCTCTACTCTTGTTTAGGTCCAAGTTCATGCAAATTTCAACATTTTCCTTTTCTCAAAGCTCACAAAACTCAGCAGTTTTACGCAATCATTGACACTGTTCCCTTCACTGAAGGTTGTGGACTTTGTATATACAAAAGAGAAGAAGATTGAGATTAAGTCTGCTTTACCTTTGTCCATCTCATCGGAGACATTCTCGTGAAACAGTTTCCGTGAGAGATTTGTTTTCCTATAGTTTTGACGTCACTCGTTCTGCAGCCAGCTCTTGTTCGTATTGATCTTTGTCAGTTTTTGATTAGTATCGACTAAATCTACAAATGTTCTGACGTTGGCATAAAACTTAGGAACGTTTTTCCGCGCATTCTTAAGGCACTTTGTATAACGCGATGTTTTTTGCGTTATCCAAGGTGGCAGCAGCGTTTAGTGTGCTGTTTTCCTTGTTGAATTGTGCGATGTTGCAGCATTGCGCCAGTTATACCACAACATTAGAACTTTATTAGGGTTCGACCAAAGAAAAGTTTCAAATTTCGTTTTAATTAATATTTCTAGCAGTTTTCTAAAATTGCATTTTCAGTAACTATAAACCAAACTTTTGCAGTAATTTGCAGCAAAAAGGACAATATTTCAACCTATTTTAATGGGAAAGTGGTTCGGAGGTTTGCTAGATTAGTTTTCCCCTTGAATACTTTCATTAATTACTATCTGTATGTTTTTTTTTCACTAAATTTGAATCTAGAATACCATTTGCTGCAGTTTGGAACGAGATATTAAGTTGCAAACATTATCAATCGAATAAATTAAGAAAAATATGTTCTTGCTCGGCAACAGTAGAAAGACTCGTCCAGTTTATAGTTGAAAGCCCCTTTATTATTATTTCATCAAAATTCTTTTTAGTTTTCTATAATATTTGAAACAGGTTTTTCATATCAGCTTTCGTTTAAGCTTAAGTACTGTTTGAGGGCGGTTAATAACTGCAAACAAAAAATATTTCTGTTTACATGAACTAATCAGGCATGCAGTTACTGAATCATCATCTTTTAAACTTTTTTTAACATTCTCCGAGGTGATTTCCTTTTTTACGCAAATCAAAGAGCCACCGTGCGCTGTTGTTCCGTATTTTGCTCTTCTATTTGATAAGAAACCTTGATAAGGAGGTAGGAAATGTTCGCCTTCTGCAATATTTTCTGCGAGACATCTTACAGATATGCACATAATATCAACAGAAATTACTAGCTGATAGTATAAAAAAATCTCCTTCAATCGGAATTATATAAACTTATAATGTTATAACACAACATGCTTAGTTCACCATTTAAATTTTCTAGTGACTCTTCAATCACTATTACTTGATTATAGATTTGAATTCTGACCGTTTTCGTTTCAATTCTTCAAAGTTCAGATGAAAAACTTTGATGCTAGCCCTGTAGTTCTCCAGTTGCTCTGTAATTTTTTCATACATAATAAAAGACCGGAAAATATTTGATTACCTTTGCTGGTTGTAGTTTTTTTTTGAAAAGTAATGATAGAAATAATGAGTAATTATATTTGAAAACATAACAAAAGTATAATTAAAACAAGTGCGCATTAGAAGCACAAACTCTTTGAAAAAGGACACAAAAGTCATAAAACTCAGGCATTCCTTAAAATTTATTTAAGATTGCATGTGACAACCTTTCGAAAATTGATTCTTTTGTTAAACAATCGTGTATTTTAATTGGTTCATGTTCATTGTAAGCAAACACAGAAAAAACTAGCGAATACAAACACAGCAATTTAGAATTAGGAAACACTAAGTAACATTAAAAAACCAAGGAACTAAAAAAAAGTACATTTAACCAAATTTTCTGGCAATAATTTTTAAATTTGATTGGTGGATAGATTTTGGTTTTTATTTAGAACCAAGTATTTGTCTCTCATGATTTTTTAAGATCTGTAAGTCCTTTTAAATCAAATTTATTAACCTGAACAGGGGCATAGTTCCAAAAACGTTCGATGAAGAACACTAAAAAAACGCTTCAATTACTGTATAAAAGTCTGTGCATCAATACATTGAGTTGTAATAAAGATTAATTTTAATCTTTAATTAATTGCTAAAACAGTATATCGAATTCACAATTTTCAATATTTTTGTATTATTAGCAAGCATTTTGTCCTGCTCAGAAAAAAAGTACCAGGCTTTTGAAAACGATTATCTTAATTATTGTCGTTACCGATAAAAGTATTGCGCATACTTGGTTAGCTGGTGGTTTTTATGATTGAACCTGCTATGATCATTAAAAGAAGTATAACTAAAAGAAGGATAATAAAAATAATTCATAAACTTTTATTTAATTACTGGCAAACATTTCTGACGGACAGAAGTAATTAAACTGAGCAATCAGTGCACGTCGACGTTTGTTCTGCATGTAAAATCTGAAGCCGATAAACCTTGAAAATTTGTCAGACCAAAATGAAAATGCGAGGTTGTCGAAGATACGATAATTTTTGTAGGATCAACCCAACAAATGCTTTCTCGGTATAGAACAAGGATTCAGTGTAAGTTAAATTGAATACTCGAATTATCTACAAATGCTTTAATAATTATACACACAATTGATCTCGCAGACTTATGAAATAAATAAAAGTATTTAGTTTTAAAAATGTTTATCCAGGAAGGATTTATTATACAACTGATTGCTCTGATTGTTCAAATTTTTTGATGCTCCCGGGTGCCCCGTTTCTACCCTTAATCTGGGTAAATATCGTTTTTACCCTGATTACAAATTTTTGCACCTTTGGTCAGCTTTATACGAAACTATATAAAGTGAGGTTTTCTTCCGCCTGTCAAGACGTTTGCATGATAATCCAAGTTATTTAATGCGTTGACAATTCTCAGTCATCATCCTTTGCCAAACTAGTTCAAGCTGTGATCTTTACATTTTTGCAAAGAGGAAACTTCTGTTTCCCTACAATGTTCCCCTGCTTGAAATTTGAGAGTTCCACTCACGACGGAGCAATTATATTGGGTGTTTTTGCAAATCAGTTGGTCCCCATGATACATTTTTACCACTTTTAGCACCTTATAGGGGATTATTTTTATGGAGCACATCAACAATTTTGTCAGAAAGCAAACCTCCAATTTAGGTTTCCAATCTATGGCGCAACACATCTTTTGCTGCTTCTAGGCCTCTTTTATTGTAAGCTTTTCTCGCCTTTGCATCCATGAGAAAATTTCGGCTTTCAATCAGCACCCTTAAGTAGTCCTCTGTTCAGCCTTTATCTGTGTGGCCTAGAAGACAAAATATCTTAAAATGCATATTCACTATTTCATGCGGCACAGTTCCGGCAAAAAAATATCAAAGAGGCAGGGAGGGGCGTAAAAAGGACTCTGTGCGTCTTGTAGACGCAGTCTCTTACAGAGTTGTTCTTTTGCGAAAGCTTATGCTTTCAATTTAGCTTGAAGGTTCTTCTTCTTCTCTGACTTTCAGAGATTTTCTCCTATTTCGAAAGCTTTCATCTCTCTGCAAAAATTTCTGCTTTTAAGTTGGCGTGAAGCTTCCTCCTCTCTCTCTGACTTTCAGAGATTTTATTTTATTTCGATGGCTTTAATTTTTAATTTGTAGCCTTCAACGGCTCCCTCCATTTGCAGGAGTGTCTCTATCCCGTTGTTATCCTCAGTTTGAGAAATTTTCAGTTGCTCCCTGAGTTGCAGGCTTGTCGCCCCCAGCTTTTCCTTCTCATTCTAATACCTCTCCCCTCCATTTATCTGACCCTTGAGGTTGATCACACCCTCGCATGAAATTGGCGCTCGGTTCACAATTTTTAGTGGTTGTAGCTGTTCGAGTGGCGCCACAGTTCTATATATAGTTGTGTTAACGCCTTATATCGTGATTACATTAGGCCGGACCACAACCTTAACTTCAAACAGTTCCCGCAGAAAATAAACAAAATCCCCCACTTCTGGTTCCTCTCGGTTTCCTAAAAATCAAATTAATATATGTATATGTAAAAATTAATTATGTTTTATATATATATATATATATATATATATACATATATATATATATATATATATATATATATATATATATATATATATATATATAAATATATATAAGCTAGAAATGACCTCATGCAATATCTTCTTAATCCTACATCCTACGCTGTGCTCTCAATTCTTCTGTTCTTAATCCCACAGGAAGCGATGTGTTTCGTTTTAATTGCATTCACACATATCTAATTTTTATTCGTCCAATCATGCGATGCTTATGTGACTTACTACCTGGTTGAAAAATGCAATGTCCTGGTGTCCCGTGCATTGCACGTTTGTTTCCCTTAGCAAACATTGTTTTTCTTTTTCCTGTCTGTATCTATTTCTAGAGATTTTCCTCATGTGCCAATAATAACTGTACTCCCCATTTGGGTTTAACGACTGGAATACCGTTTCCTTATTGATCTCAACATTTCTTCAAGCTGCAGAGACAAAGAAACGTACAGTAATCCTAAATTTTTACATTGAGGTTAAACTTTTAATGTAGTGGTTGCGACTTCCCTAGCTATTCCCCAATAACGGTGCATCTGTGTTTCCATTTCTGCAAACCATGGAAAATAAAATCAGCTGTATGATGGAACTTTTAAGCCAAATGGTCAAATTGATCACGAGCATATTCCCCGTTTTGTCCCAGGAACATCTCTTTTCCTGTTATTGTGTTCGTAATTTATCTCATAAGTTGTGACAACTGACTGTCTCTCAAATCTTTATCGGGAAAAAAACCACCACCGGTTTTATCAAGGGTGATTAAAGTTGCATATTTTTCGCAGGTTGTATATGTTTTTTTTGGCGTGCGAATCAACTTCAGTCGTTTTGCACATGATACGCAGGACTCATTACCTAATTCAGAAGCATTAGGACAGACTTGATTGCAGAGCGTGAGAGTATTATTGCGATAGATTAATTTTTTGATTGGGTCCATAAGTTTTAGGTGCGACTCTTTGTAACTATTTGTAACTTCCACTGGTACTTCTTCAGTGTAGAAAACTGTTTCGGCGAATTTGACTTGTATTTTGCACATTAAAAAATCTACAAAATGCCCCAGCTTTTTCAGAGTGGTAACCTCGAAGCAATTTTTTTCCTTATGAAAATTTTCTCCGCTTCCGGTTTCTTTCGCTAAATGCCAAATATTTTTTATCTATGTTTTCATTGGTTAAAAACTCCCAGGTTAAAAACATTTTTAGTTCAATTTGATTTACATCTTTACTGGTTAATCTCTTGAAGTTTACTGACAAATCAAATGTGGTTTTCTCTGCTGTGAAAGATACGGAAAGGTGGTTCCTTTTATTCCTACTGAATAATGGTTTAATTTCTGAAAATTTCAATAGCGAAAAACCACTTTTTACGGAAATTTCAATTTGCCCTGAAAGGTAATTACTATTCTTTGTTGCCAAGAGCAAAGCGCTAATTGAGTTCAAAAATTTTGCTAACGAAATTACTGGACCTCCCGTTGTTTTCACATCGATAATGTACGTTACCTAATCAAGTTCGAAACTCTTGCTCCCCCCTTTCTAACTTGTGCCATTCCTGTTGGGTTCTCAAAAACCTACAAAATACCAATACCTACGATTTTTATTTGTGCATTCAATGTCCCAATGGTTAATTCACCATTGTTTATAACTGAGCCGATAATGTTTTTATCAGTTGGAGAAGATCACACCACTGGATATACATATTTGACACCTCTTTTGTTCACCTCATGAAAGCTTTTGCTAATTTTACTTTGAAACTATTTGAACACTCTGATGCTAACATGCTAACCACTTTCTCCAGAGGTATAGTAATATCCTCGTTTCCAAAGCCTGGAAATTTAACCGTTTTTGTGTCCCATTTTTTCTCAAGCTTGCAATAAGCTTGGAATTATCATGCAGGTATGTTGCTTAACCCCACCAGCTGCTTTTCTTAGGAAGAAGCTTGGAATATTCATGCAGCTATGTTGCATAATCCCACCAGCTGCTTTTATTAAGTGCCGTGACTGAATATGACGCCAAATACATGCAATACTTCTGCCTGACTTCTGATGCTACTGGTTTATACATTAAGTCCCAGCTTTTAAGCGTATTTGGTTTCCGTTTTGTTTGAGGCAATCGCTATTTTTGCTCAAGGATTTTGTTTCAGAGTCAAAAAATTTGTTCAAAATCGTGTGCGATTGAAATGTCGCCAGATAGTTCTCCTAAGCTCACTCGGTTTTCTAGTATTGTACAGTTTATTACCTTTCGTTCCATTTAGTAACTCATAATTAACATCACTAACAGGTTTAGCTGCTTTAGATTCTGATCCGGTTTTTGCTTTTCTCTTAACGGTATCTTCGGGCCTGTTCTGCTTCCTACGCTTCGTCTTGGTTTGTCGGTGGGTCTATTTGGTTGAGTCTCTGTAACTTCTGATGAGGCAATCATTTCTTTGATGTCCAATTCTTCCGTGGGAGCACTGAACTTTTTTTTCTTTTCGGTTTTAACTGCTTCTCCTTCCGGCGTAGACCGACTAGGAGATTCTATTTTCGAGTTAGTGAACTCCACAACTACAAAAACGTTTTATTATTCATCCGTTTCTTTGGTTGCATTTAGTTTCTTTCATCCCGCTTCCTGAGAGTTTACTTTTGTTCGTTCATGAAAAGCCTTTAACTTATCATGCTGAACTATTTGCTGTTTCTTAGATCTTTGGTCTTCAATCGCAAAATTTAGATCACTTACAGTCTTTATGATTATCAGTGGTCCGTTATAGAACGACTTAAATTTCTTTGTCTGTCCCTCGCAAAAGGTTTGGTTAAAAAGTTGTACTTTGTCGTTCACGTTATACTTAGGTCAGTTTTGTTTTTCCTCGTAGAAAATTTTTTCCTGTTTTTTTTCGACGTTCATTGTATTACGCAACAGTTCGTGGCTTGTTTGGAGTTCCTTCCTCAGGTCTCTGACGTAATCGTTGGCGTTGCAAACACTTTAGTTTGTGATGTTTTGTACATGCAATCTATCGGCACGATGAAGTAATACGGATTGTATTTTGTCACTGCATGAATTGAAGATATGTAAGCCATCATAACTGTTTAAAGAAGATTGGCCTAAACATTGTGGTTTTTTGGGCACATATTTAGACAAGACTGCTTCGATTGCTCTGTTGTATTTTTCAATCAGTTTGTGCCCCTGCAGATTAGCTGGGCATTCAAAGCTTGAAATTCAATTGTCGACCAATGCCTTAGCTACTGTCTTTGCTTCTTTGTTTTGAAGTGGTAACGCTTCATACCAATTTGAGAATTGATTTCCGATTACAAGAATATACTTGAATTCTTCTGATTCCAGTAGTGGTCCCATGATAGCGATCGCTACATGCCAAAACGGATAGCTTGGTTTCAATATCTGCAGTGAATTTTCTTTTTTCTGGCTAGGTTTCTTCTTTGTTGTGCGCATTTCACAGCTATTAACCCAATCTTCAATATCCCGACTCATTCCAGTCCAGTAAAACTATTCTTGAGTATACTGAAAAGTCTTTAAGCAAACAAAATGAACACAATATTTATGCAGCGAAATGAGCATTTCCTACATGAACACTGGAGTCAAAACAATTCTTTGGACTACGATGTACTGTTCTTTGATCAGTTTCTGTCTTTTTAGTATGTCTTTTTCAAAAAACAATTTTTTGAAATCTGTCCAAAATTTCCATAAAGTTTTTGAGCAGCCACTCGTTTGCCTTTTCTCTGGCCTCTCCTTGTTTTGCACACAGCTTTTTGTCGTTCTTATTTCACTAGATTTCAGTTGAACCGTTTTTAATTCCAAATTGGAAGATTTTAGAGCTTCTTCTCAGATATTTTTCGAATTATCTGTTGTTTTTTGTGATTGATTAACCATCTCCTCAGTGGTAGTTGGAACCCTTGATAAACAGTCTGCATGTGGAATTTTCTTGCCCGCCTCGTGCTTAATTTCGAATGGGAACTGCCCTAGTTTTTCCAACCATCTAGCTATCATACTGTCTGGCTCTTTGAAGCTTTAGAGCAGCATTAAGGCTCTGTGATCAGTAACTATTAAAAAAATTTGTCACAACAGTTAGTCCGGAAATAATGCGTGAAGTGTACGATTGCGTATAGTTCCCTTTTGGTTGAAAAGTAATTGTGCTGTCCATTATTCAGCGTTTTGCTGGTGTACGCAAAAACTCGATTTCTACCTTGCTGCTTTTGTGCCAATATGGCTGCTATCCCAGTTAATGAAGCATCCATTTTTAGGCTATGCATACCTTCATCATTTGAATATCCCAGTATTGGTGCTTTCTGCAGTTTCTTTTCAATGCTTCCTTTCAATGCTCTTATTAAGAAGTTTGTAGAGTGGTTCAGCAGTCCTTCCAAACCCTTCAATAAACTTTCCGTAGATTCAAATGAGTCCTAATACCGCCCGCAGTTGTTGATATTGTGAGGATCTTTCATGTATTTCAGTGAGTTTATCTTTTCCGGATCAACTTCTACGCCGTTGTTCGACAAAATATGTCCAAGAAAATGAATTTTAGTTTAAAAGAACCTGCATTTTGTTCTGTTTAATTTTAAATCAGCTTTATTCAGTCGACACAGAATAACGTCCAAACTCTCTAGTTGTTCTTGAAATGTTCTACCAAAGGTTATGATGTCGTCTAGGTAGACCAAAGCAATTTCGTATGATAACCCACTTTGTATCAACTCCATTAAATTTTGAAATGCTCCTGGCGCGGAGAGCCATTGGTAGACTTTTGCTTTTAAAGAGACCCATTGGCGTTATAAAGGCAGTAAGATGTTGGGAGTCTTCTCTTAGCGCCATTTAAAAATAACCAGAAATTAAGTCAATGTGGGAAAAGATCATGTTATCATCCAATGAGTCAACGACATCACTTACCTTTGGTAGGGACCAGCTTACTCTTTTGATCTGACCGTTCAGTCCTCTGTAATCAACTACTAACCTGTGGGTTCCCTCTTTTTTCTCAACAAGTATGGTTGGTATTGCCCAATTCGAGTGAGTTGGTTCAACTAGTAGTTCGCTTTTTCTAAATCCTCCCAGATCTTTTTCATGGCATTCCACTTTTCATAATTCATACTTCCTATGCCGAAATGGCTTTGCATCAGCGATTAATTTTATTTTATGTCTAATTTTATCCAAAAAACTTGAGTCCGTTGAGCTGCATGAAAAAGAACTGGTTATGTTTCTCAAACATTATCTGCAAACTTGTCTTTTCCTCAGATGCCAATTGTGCACTGCCCCGAGTAGCGTGTTGCCTAATACAAAGGGCTCCTGATGCTGCGGTCGTTCCTTGCTCTAAAGAAGCCGTTTACTTGAATCTGATGTCTCAAATTGGTATAATGAGCAGTGTTGCTGTCATGGTATATGTTAATAGCTTCATTTCGCATGTTCAGTACATTCAAGCAATTTTCCCTTGGCTTACACTTGTAAGTGAATCAGCTACCAGTAGTCCGGTTTTTCCTTTGAGTTCCTGTATGCCTTCATTTAAACCTTATGGGCTGCTGAGGGCTGTACCATTTTCATCTTTGATGAAGATTTCTACTAGTTTTTCTTGTCTGCTTGGGAATCTTGCATTCTTCTCTGCTATTGCAAACGTTCGGACACCAGTCGTTGTTTCCGCTGAGATAGGTAGTGCTGTCCGATGTTTCGTACTGTACAGCAATTGTTCGCCAATTTCGTCGATCATGAAACCCCAACCAAGAAGGCATGGTAAGCAGTTATCCGCCGTTATTAAAATGTTTTGGGCGATATGTCCGGACTTTGGTTTCATTTGGATTTTGATGTCGACACTGCCAAGTTTTTGAAACATTGAACTGTTAGCCGCTAACACTTTACTATTAAAAACCTTTATGCTTCCCGGCTTTCCAAGCCGCTCATACGTGTCAAAACTAACGAACGAAATGCTACTCCCGATTTCTCGTTCAATAGTAAGCCCACACTGAAACATTTCGATTTGTTATTGGAGCACACCCTGGTCACGTTGGTTCGTTCCGTCCTTTTATTCTTAGGGCATTTTCGCTTAACGTGGATAGGTTTTCCACCAGTAAAACAATTACTACAGTTCTTTGCCCAATGACCCCTTTGCCCACATAGTCAACATATGTCATTGTGGTTTTCCCTTCTCGGATTGCCATTTCTTTCTCGCGTTTTTGGTCCTGAGGTTGGAGTTCTTGCTCCATCTCTTGAAACTTGCTCCCTATATCGGTTTCCATTGCGTCGCATTTCTCCCCAGGGGTTGTTGTCTCGTCGACCATGGGTTTATTTTTATTACCAACCGACATCTTCTGAACTGGTCTGTTCATCGAGTCCGTTAGCATTTCTGTCTGATCCCTCCGTATGGCTGTTATTCGGGGCGTTTGTTCTTTTTCCTCAATTCCAATTACGGCTTCCAGATGAAGTGCGCACTCTAAAGCATTCGCCTTGTTCATTTCCTTGTCTCCAATTGTCTTGCGAAGCCGTAGGATTGAGTCTAACTTGGCTGTTGTGGATTCCTTTGGGAAGCACTAGCAGGTCCCTTATGTCCTGAGATTTGTCAAATGCTGTAAATCACCCAGTAAATCTGTTAACTTTCCACCTGCCTGCTGCGCGCGACGCTCTAGCCGACCGCGGAAGAACACCGGTTTTTCAATGTAATGAATTTGAAAAGCTTTAACGGTCTCATCATAGCTGAAAAGGTTAAGTAGCCTCTGGGAGGGTACGGTAAGTAGCCTCTTGAAGCCTTTGGAAGGGTACGGTAAAAGGCGAAATAATGCAAAAAAAATTCTGTTTTTCGTGCAGTACGTTTCCAGTTTTTAGTTCGGCTAATAGCTCAAAATGTGTTGAGTAGCTTTCAATATCGTTAGGACCAGTGAGTGCCTCCGACAATATCGTTTTGGATACCGAACTTGCCGTTGCCATACATTACTATCATCCTGTTTACTTTCTTATCTAGTTTTCCCTGTGGTTGGAATTTTTCTAGGTCTTACCCGCTGATTTCAGCTTAAAATAATCTTTAATGTTCCTCCAACTACAGTTTATGCCCTTTTTTCAGAGAAATTTGTTATTCACCTCAATTTTCAGAAGCATTAGGACAGACTTTATTGCAGAGCGTGAGAGTATTATTGCGATAGATTAATTTTTTGATTAGGTAAATAAATTTTAGGTGCGACTCTTTGTAATTATTTGTAACTTCCACTGGTACTTTTTCAGTGTAGAAAGCTGTTTCGGCGAATTTGACAAAATTTTCTTTATTAAAATTTTCTCCGCTTCCGGTTTTTTTTGCTAAATGCCAAATATTTTTATCTATGTTTTCATTGGTTAAAAACTCCCAGGTGAAAAACATTTTTAGTTCAATTTGTTTTACATCTTTACTGGTTAATCTCTTGAAGCTGTGAAAGATACGCAAAGGTGGTTCCTTTTATTCCTACTGAATAAGGATTTGATTTCTGAAAACTTCAATAGCAAAAAACCACTTTTTACGGAAATTTCAATTTGCCCTGAAAGGTAATTCCTATTCTTTGTTGCCAAGAGCAAAGAGCTAATTGAGTTCGAAAATTTTGCTAACGAAATTACTGGACCTCCCGTTGTTTTCACATCGATAATGTACGTTACCTAACCAAGTTCGAAACTCTTGTTCCCCCCTTTCTAACTTGTGCCATTCCTGTTGGGTTCTCAAAAACCTACAAACTACCAATAGCTACGATTTTATTTGTGCATTCAATGTGCCAATGGTTAATTCACCATTGTTTAAAACTGAGCCGATAATTTTTTTATCAGTTGGCGAAGACCACTCCACTGGATATACATATTTGACACCTCTTTTGATCACCTCATGAAAGCTTTTGCTAATTTTACTTTGAAAATACTTGAACACTCTGATGCTAACATGCTAACCACATTCTCCAGAGGTATAGTAATATCCTCGTTTCCAAAGCCTAGAAATTTAACCGTTTTTGTGTCCCATTTTTTCTCAAGCTTGCAATAAGCTTGGAATTATCATGCAGGTATGCTTCTTAACCCCACCAGCTGCTTTTCTTAGGAAGAAGCTTGGAATATTCATGCAGCTATGTTGCATAATCCCACCAGCTGCTTTTATTAAGTGCCGTGACTGAATATGACGCCAATTACATGTAATACTTCTGCCTGACTTCTGATGCTACTGGTTTATACATTAAGTCCCAGCTTTTAAGCGTATCGGGTTTCCGTTTTGTTTGAGGCAATCGCTATTTTTGCTCAAGGATTTTGTTTCAGAGTCCAAAAATTTGTTGAAAATTGTGTGCGATTGAAATGTCGCCAGATAGTTCTCCTAAGCTCACTCGGTTTTCTAGTATTGTACAGTTTATTACCTTTCGTTCCATTTAGTAACTCATAATTAACATCACTAACAGGTTTAGCTGCTTTAGATTCTGATCCGGTTTTTGCTTTTCTCTAAACGGTATCTTCGTGCCTGTTCTGCTTCCTACGCTTCGTCTTGGTTTGTCGGTGGGTCTATTTGGTTGAGTCTCTGTAACTTCTGATGTGGCAATCGGTTCTTTGATGTCCAATTCTTCCGTGGGAGCACTGAACTTTTTTTTCTTTTCGGTTTTAACTGCTTCTCCTTCCGGCGTAGACCGACTAGGAGATTCTATTTTCGAGTTAGGGAACTCCACAACTACAAAAACGTTTTATTATTCATCCGTTTCTTTGGTTGCATTTAGTTTCTTTCATCCCGCTTCCTGAGAGTTTACTTTTGTTTGTTCATGAAAATCCTTTAACTTATCATGCTGAACTATTTGCTGTTTCTTAGATCTTTGGTCTTCAATCGCAAAATTTAGATCACTTACAGTCTTTATGATTATCAGTGGTCCGTTATAGAACGACTTAAATTTCTTTGTCTGTCCCTCGCAAAAGGTTTGGTTAAAAAGTTGTACTTTGTCGTTCACGTTATACTTAGGTCAATTTTGTTTTTCCCCGTAGAAAATCTTTTCCTGTTCTTTTTCGACGTTCATTGTATTACGCACCAGTTCGTGGCTTGTTTGGAGTTCCTTCCTCAGGTCTCTGACGTAATCGTTGGCGTTGCAAACACTTTAGTTTGTGATGTTTTGTACATGCAATCTATCGGCACGATGAAGTAATACGGATTGTATTTTGTCACTGCATGAATTGAAGATATGTAAGCCATCATAACTGTTTAAAGAAGATTGGCCTAAACATTGTGTTTTTTTGGGCACATATTTAGACAAGACTGCTTCGATTGCTCTGTTGTATTTTTCAATCAGTTTGTGCCCCTGCAGATTAGCTGGGCATTCAAAGCTTGAAATTTAATTGTCAACCAATGCCTTAGCTACTGTCTTTGCTTCTTTGTTTTGAAGTGGTAACGCTTCGTATCAATTTGAGAATTGATTTCCGATTACAAGAATATACTTGAATTCTTCTGATTCCAATAGCGGTCACATGATAGCGATCGCTACATGCCAAAACGGATAGCTTGGTTTCAATGTCTGCAGTGAATTTTCGTTTTTCTGGCTAGGTTTTTTCTTTGTTGTGGAGCTTTTCACAGCTATTAACCCAATCTTCAATATCCCGACTCATTCCAGGCCAGTAAAACTATTCTTGAGTATACTGAAAAGTCTTTTTGTAACCAAAATGAACACAATATTTATGTAGCGAAATGAGCATTTCCTACATGAACACTGGAGTCACAAAAATTCTTTGGACTACGATGTACTGTTCTTTGATTAGTTTCTGTCTTTTTAGTAAGTCTTTTCCAGAAAACATTTTTTTGAAATCTGTCCAAAATTTCCATAAAGTTTTTGAGGAGCCACTCGTTTGCCTTTTTTCTGGCTTCTCCTTGTTTTGCACACAGCTTTTTGTCGTTCTTATTTCACTAGATTTCAGTTGAACCGTTTTTAATTCCAAATTGGACGATTTTAGGGCTTCTTCTCAGATATTTTTTCGAAATATCTGTTGTTTTTTGTGATTGATTAACCATCTCCTCAGTGGTAGTTGGAACGCTTGATAAACAGTCTGCATGTGGAATTTTCTTGCCGACCTCGCGCTTAATTTCGAATTGGAACTGCCCTAGTTTTTCCAACCAGCTAGCTATCATACTGTCTGGCTCTTTGAAGCTTTAGAGCAACATTAAGGCTCTGTGATCAGTAACTAATAAAAAGATTTGTCACAACAGTTAGTCCGGAAATAATGCGTGAAGTGTACGATTGCGAATAGTTCCCTTTTGGTTGAAAAGTAATTGTGTTGTCCATTATTCAGCGTTTTGCTGGTGTACGCAATAACTCGATTTCTACCTTGCTGCTTTTGTGTCAATATGGCTGCTATCCCAGTTAATGAAGCATCCGTTTTTACGCTATACATACCTTCATCATTTGAATATCCCAGTTTTGGTGCTTGCTGCAGTTTCTTTCAATGCTTCCTTGCAAGCTTCATAAAGAAAGATTTTTTCGCTCTTATTAAGAAGTTTGTAGAGTGGTTCAGCTGTCTTTCCAAACTCTTCAATAAACTTTCGGTAGATTCAAATGAGTCCTAATACCGCCCGCAGTTGTTGATATTGTGAGAATCTTTCATGTATTTCAGTGAGTTTATCTTTTCCGAATCAACTTCTACGCCGTTGTTCGACAAAATATGCCCAAGAAAATGAATTTTTGCTTAAAAGAACTTGCATTTTGTTCTGTTTAATTTTAAATCAGCTTTATTCAGTCGACACAGAATAACGTCCAAACTCTCTAGTTGTTCTTGAAATGTTCTACCAAGGCTTATAATGTCGTCTAGGTAGACCAAAGCAATTTCGTATGATAACCCACTTTGTATCAACTCCATTAAATTTTGAAATGCTCCTGGCCTGGAGAGCCATTGGTAGACTTTTGCTTTTAAAGAGACCCATTGGCGTTATAAAGGCAGTAAGATGTTGGGAGTCTTCTCTTAGCGCCATTTAAAAACAACCAGAAATTAAGTCAATGTGGGAAAAGATCATGTTATCATCCAATGAGTCAACGACATCACTTACCTTTGGTAGGGACCAGCTTACTCTTTTGATCTGACCGTTCAGTCCTCTGTAATCAACTACTAACCTGTGGGTTCCCTCTTTTTTCTCAACAAGTATGGTTGGTATTGCCCAATTCGAGTGAGTTGGTTCAACTAGTAGTTCGCCTTTTCTAAATCCTCCCAGATCTTTTTCATGGTATTCCACTTTTCATAATTCATACTTCCTATGCCGAAATGGCTTTGCATCAGCGATTAATTTTATTTTATGTCTATTTTTATCCAAAAAACTTGAGTCCGTTGAGCTGCATGAAAAAGAATTGGTTATGTTTCTCAAACATTATCTGCAAACTTGTCTTTTCCTTAGATGCCAATTGTGCGTTGCCCCGAGTAGCGTGTTGCCAAATTCAAAGGGCTCCTGATGCTGCGGTCGTTCCTTGCTCTAAAGAGTCCGTTTACTTGAATCTGATGTGTCAAATTGGTATAAGGAGCAGTGTTGCTGTCATGGTATATGTTAATAGCTTCATATCGCATGTTCAGTACATTCAAGCAACTTTTCCCTTGGCTTACACTTGTAAGTGAATCAGCTACCAGTAGTCCGGTTTTTTCTTTGAGTTCCTGTATGCCTTCATTTAAACCTTCTGGGTTGCTGAGGGCTGTACCCTTTTCATCCTTGATGAAGATTTCTACTAGTTTTCTTGTCTGCTTGGGAATCTTGCATTCTTCTCTGCTATTGCAAACGTTCGGACACCAGTCGTTGTTTCCGCTGAGATAGGTAGTGCTGTCCGATGTTTCGTACTGTACAGCAATTGTTCGCCAATTTCGTCGATCATGAAACCCCAACCAAGAAGGCATGGTAAGCAGTTATCCGCCGTTATTAAAATGTTTTGGGCGATAACTCCGGACTTTGGTTTCATTTGGATTTTGATGTCGACACTGCCAAGTTTTTGAAACATTGAACTGTTAGCCGCTAACACTTTACTATTAAAAACCTTTATGCTTCCCGGCTTTCCAAGCCGCTCATACGTGTCAAAACTAACGAACGAAATGCTACTCCCGATTTCTCGTTCAATAGTAAGCCCACACTGAAACATTTCGATTTGTTATTGGAGCACACCCTGGTCACGTTGGTTCGTTCCGTCCTTTTATTCTTAGGGCATTTTCGCTTAACGTGGATAGGTTTTCCACCAGTAAAACAATTACTACAGTTCTTTGCCCAATGACCCCTTTGCCCACATAGTCAACATATGTCATTGTGGTTTTCCCTTCTCGGATTGCCATTTCTTTCTCGCGTTTTTGGTCCTGAGGTTGGAGTTCTTGCTCCATCTCTTGAAACTTGCTCCCTATATCGGTTTCCATTGCGTCGCATTCCTCCCCAGGGGTTGTTGTCTCGTCGACCATGGGTTTGTTTTTATTACCAACCGACATCTTTTGAACTAGTCTGTTCATCGAGTCCGTTAGCATTTCTGTCTGATCCCTCCGTATGGCTGTTATTCGGGGCGTTTGTTCTTTTTCCTCAATTCCAATTACGGCTTCCAGATGAAGTGCGCACTCTAAAGCATTCGCCTTGTACATTTCCTTGTCTCCAATTGTCTTGCGAAGCCGTAGGATTGAGTCTAACTTGGCTGTTGTGGATTCCTTCGGGAAGCACTAGCAGGTCCCTTATTTCCTGAGATTTGTCAAATGCTGTAAATCACCCAGTAATTCTGTTAACTTTCCACCTGCCTGCTGCGCGCGACGCTCTAGCCGACCGTGGAAGAACACAGGTTTTTCAATGTAATGAATTTGAAAAGCTTTAACGGTCTCATCATAGCTGAGAAGGTTAAGTAGCCTCTGGGAGGGTACGGTAAGTAGCCTCTTGAAGCCTTTGGAAGGGTAACGGTAAAAGGCGAAATAATGCAAAAAAAATTCTGTTTTTCGTGCAGTACGTTTCCAGTTTTTAGTTCGGCTAATAGCTCAAAATGTGTTGAGTAGCTTTCAATATCGTTAGGACCAGTGAATGCCTCCGGCAATATCGTTTTGGATACCGTTTTATCTGACACTATATAAAGTGAAATTTTCTCTCGCCTGTCAAGTCGTTTGCATGATTGTCAGAGTTAATTAATGCGTTGACAGTTCTCAAACATCAAAAATTAGCAATTACTTTTGCCAAAATAGTTCATGTTCTTTACAACTTACTAAAAGAAAACTTTCCCTACTTTTTGCAACCCTTTTTTTAAGTACTGCGATTAAAATCCAGATTTTATTTTAGCAAATTAAGTTAAAAAGTCGAATTTTACCGTATATGTTGTTTCCATGAAAACGAATATCAAGGCTTATACTTTCCATGAAGACGATTATCAAGGCTAATCAAAAAAGAGATCAGGCCGCCCCAAAAAAAAACAAACGGAAGTGAAGATGATCAAATTATACAATTTGGAAACTAATTGCAGGAAAAAATTACAATCCTTGAGCCATATTTTTCCAGTCTCAAGGTTTACTATGCAACGACGTTTTCAAAAACTTGAATTTCGTTACCGGAAAGCCTCGCAAAACTTTTGCGTCACAACAAAGAGAAAAACGAATATCTTATGCAAATCGTTATTTGAGTTTCGATTGGAGTCGGGTTATGTTTTTGGAGTCGCAAAATAGTTTCGATTGGAGTCGGAAAATGTTTGTGAAATTTAAAAAAAAAACAGAAAAATTCCGAGCTGTATTTTTTGAGAACGGTCAAGCGGACAGTATGAAACACGAATTTCGATTGATACCCGAATTCAGAGCCGTGGAAATGTGAGAGTATGGCGTTTTTCTTTTTCTGATTTCTGCTACTTTCTATACGACAATGAACGCCCAGCAGTATACAGAAGAAAATTCACCAATTTTCTGCTTCCTAGTGTGGACATGCTGAACCCACAAGAAGAACGTTTGTTTTTTTTTCAACAAGACAATGCCACATTTCATACGGCAAATGTGACGAAACTTTTTTGACGAGATAAAAAACTCCTCTTCTCGAATGGCCTCCATAGCCCTGATCTAAACCCTATTGAAATGGTGTGGGGACGAAAGAAGAAGAAAATGGCTT